>NW_026596039.1:18318815-18395835 GCF_907164565.1 Psammomys obesus | reverse complement strand
AAGGAAGGAAGGAAGGAAGGAAGGAAGGAAGGAAGGAAGGAAGGAAGAAAGAAAGAAAGAAAGAAAGAAAGAAAGAAAGAAAGAAAGAAAGAGGCAGCAGGCTGAGTCAGCCATGAAGAGCAAGCCAATATATAACATTCCTCTACAGCCTCTGCATCAGTTTCTGCCTCCAGGTTCCTGCCCTGACTTCTTCAGTGAAACTGCACACTGTTACCTGGAATGTAAACCCTTTTCTCCTTAAGTTGCTTTTGGTTCAAGGGCTTTATCACAGAAATAAAAAGGGAACAAGACACCACTTCCGGGTACCCAAAGAACTCTGAGTCCTACCACAGAGAAATGTGCACATCCATTTATTGCTATATTATTCACAACAGGAAGAAAATGGAACCAGCTTAGATGGTCAACAGAAGAGATAATAAAAATATGACATCCACCAGCAGCACACCTTTAATGCCAGCACTTGGGAGACAGAATAGACAGAGTTTTGTTGTTTTGTTTTTGCTTTTTCAAGATAGGGTTTCTCTGTGTAGCCTTGGCTGCCCTGGACTTTGTAGATCAGGCTGGCCTCGAACTCACAGCAATACACCTGCCTGCCTCCCTGAATGCTGGGATAACAGGCATGTGCCATGGTGCCCGGCTGACAGACAGATCTTTAGGACTAATGTGAGACCCTGTCTCTTATAAATATTTTTATTTTCCAGAACTGAGGACCAAACCCAGGGCACGCTCTACCACTGAGCTAAATCCCCAACCCCAAATAAATTTTTTTTGAAGATTTATTTATTTTACATATATGAGTACTCTATCTACATCAACACCTGCATGCCAGAAAAGAGCATCAGATCACATTATAGATGGTTGTGAGTCACCATGTGGTTGCTGAGAATTGAACTCAGGACTGCTGGAAGAACAAGTAGTGCTCTTAACTGCTGGGCCATCTCTCCAGTCCCAGACCCTGTCTCAAAAAAAAAAAAAAAAAAATGGAGAGAGCGAGCATATGACATACATATGCAGCAATAAAGGCTATAACCTGAAGGAAGATGGGTGGATCTGTAAAGCATTATTGTAAGTGATGTAGTGAAGATTTATTTAGAAAGATAAAGTTTGAATATTTTCTCTCATATGTGGATCCTGATTTTTTTTTAATTTGGTTTTTCAAGACAGGGTTTCTGTGTGTCACACTGGCAGTTCTAGACTCCCTCTGTAGACCAGGCTGCCCTGAAACTCACAGAGGTCCTCCACCGCACCAGCTAGGATCCTCACTTTTAATGTTTGTATATAAGTAAATAGAAGGGTTTAGAAATGGGTATAGGTAAAAGAGATCACAAGAGCAAGATGTGTTGAGAAGGTGTTTGGGCTGGAGGACGCAAAGATGCCTCAGCAGTTAAGAGCACTGGCTGCATTGGAGCATAGTAGCGCAGCCTCTAATCCCAGCACATGGAAGGTAGAGGCAGGTAGATCTCTGTGAGTTCAAGGACGCCCAGTCTAACAGTGAGTTCTATAACAGACAGACCATCTCAAAAACAAAACAAACAAAAATCAACCAACCAAAATCTGGCTGCTCTTCTAAAGGACCTTCGTTCAGTTCCCAGCAGCCACATGGCAGCTCAAAACCATCTGTAACTCCAGTTCCGAGGATCTGATGCCCGCTTCTGGCCTGAGGGCACCAGGCATATACAGGTTGCACATATATACATAGACAAAATACTCATACACAGAAAATGGGAAATAAAAATAAATCTTTTTAAAGGGGCAGAGGACAAAAAACAAACAAACAAACAAACATGCATGACATGAAAACAGAAAGAAGGCAGAGAGAAAGGCACAATGAGATAGTGGAAGAGAAACAATAAAAACAAATTTTGTCTGACTATGCTACAATGACACCTAAGTCTTTATTTGCTATTAGCAAGTAAATAAATACAGAAACGATAAAAACGTGGCAGCATGATGTAGAAGTACACACCTATAACCACAGCACTCAGAGGGTCACTGCAAATTAAAGGCCAAGCTACTCTAAATAGTTGAGTTCCAGGCTACCCAGGAATACATTAGAGGGACCCTGTTCCAAACAAAAACAAAAATGTGGTGTGTCAGCCCTGTAATTTCATAATCTCAGGTACTCCATGGGGTAAGGAAGGAGGATGACAAGTTCAAGGCCTGGGCTGGAGAGATGGCTCAGAGGTTAGGAGCACTGACTGCTCTTCCAGAGGTCCTGAGTTCAATTCCCAGTGGCTCACAGCCATCTATAATGAGATCTGGTGCCCTCTGCTGGCATGCAGGCAGGACACTGTATATGTAGTAAATAAATAAAAAATAAATCTTAAAAAAAAAAAAACAAGTTCAAGGCCTGGCTGGGCTAGAGTAAGCTTAAAACCAGCCTTTGTAACCTGGTAAGACTCCATCTCAGGGGGAAAAAAAGAAAGAAAAGAGAAAACAGGCTGGACCTAGGCTCGCTAATACCTAAAATTCCAGCACTGGGGCAGGAAAGAAGGATCAGTAGTTCAATGCCAGTTTTAGATACATAGGTAGTTCCAGATACATGTGGACCTACTGAGACTCTGCCTAAAAAAACCAATGGGGATATAGAGATGGCTCAGGGGTTAGTACTTGCCAGTCCTGCAGAACTGGGTTAATCCTAGAACCAATACAGTGGCTCACAACAAATATGAGGCTCTCTTCTGGCCTCTGTGAGCACCAGGCAAGCTCATGGCATACACACACACACAGTTATGCACATAATAGGGACTAGGGCGGGGGCTATGGCTACTGAAGCACCAACCAAGTCCTATGCATGGACTGGATCTAGGCCCCTGAACATATATACCCAATGGGCAACTTGGTCTTCTTGTGGGCACCCTAGTAAGGGGAGTGGGGGCTGTTTCTGACATGAATTCTGTTACATGCTTTTCAATCACTTCCCCCTGGT
This sequence comes from Psammomys obesus, assembly GCF_907164565.1. Lineage (NCBI taxonomy): Eukaryota > Metazoa > Chordata > Mammalia > Rodentia > Muridae > Psammomys > Psammomys obesus. The sequence continues at coordinate 18,392,906 of NW_026596039.1, read as the reverse complement.
GGGTATCCTCAGTCCTAATGTGACTTGAAGTTCTGGGGTGGGTTAGTGGGGATGGGGTGGGGGCCTTCCTGAGGGGTAGGGAGGGGGAAAGGGAGGGGATCAGGAGGAGAGGAGGATGGGGACTACGAGGAATGTAAAGTGAACAACTAAACAACTAAATAAAGTTAAAAATTAAAAAAATAATTTTAAAAAACAAATCTTTTTTTTAAAAAGGGGGTAGTTGGAGTTATAGCTCAATAAAGAAGTATTTTCAATACATGTGTGATGCCCCTAGGTTCATTTCCCACTTCTGCAATCCAGTCAATCAATGTATCTAAGCAGCTGGCTTTGAAGCCCAGTGATAGGGCTTGGTCTTGATTGGTTGTGGGGTGGGGAGAGGTTAATACACATAGACTCAACATCTTAACCATTTAAATATACAGTTTTGCAGTGGGAAGCATTTTTCCATTGTTATCAACTGTTTCCATCTTGCAAAATCAACTTTCTAGTGGGGTATGGTGGTTTCCCCATGTTAGCCAAAACCTAGAAGAGTGAGGCAGGAGGATTTCACCCATGTTCCCATTGGCCTGTATCATTAAAAGGGGGGAACTGAACTGGATAGGATATAGGGTGGAAGGGCACTAGAGAGATGGTTCAGCTATTAGGTTAAGAGCACTGATTGCTCTTCTGGAGGATCTGGGTTCCAGTGGTGATTCATTACCATCTGTAAACCAGTTCCGGGGCCCTGGAGCCCTCTTCTGACTTTCCTCCATGCGCTGCACCCATATAGCACACAGACATGCAGGCACCCAGGTAGCGCCTGGGAAGCCAGAGTCCTGGGTCCGTTGGGAAAGTTTCGGCTTGCAGCTGAGGGATAAAAGGAGAGGGCGGAACTGATTTACTGCACTCATAAAAAATGGCACGTATAACCCAATACATTAAAAAAATGTTAAAGGATAGTGATATACCTCAGTTGGCGGAGTACTTGCCTAGTATATACCAGGCCTTGGGTTTGAAACCCAGGAGAAAAAGATGCTGCATTTCTATATTTCTATACCCTAAGACATTAAGGATACTCCTCCCACCCCCACCCCCCAGTACAGGGTTTCTCTGTGTAACAGTCTGGCTGTCCTGGAACTCACTTTGTAGACCAGGCTGGCCTCGAACTCATAGAGATCCGTCAACCTGTGCCTCAAGTGCTGGGATTAACGGTGTACTCCCGAAACCGGGTAAGAATGTCTTTTTACCAAAGTATGTGTAATATAACCGGGAGTATTCGGGGGAGAATTATTGAGCTCCCCTCCTCCAAGGTATCCCCAATAGTATGGCATTAAAACCGTCCCTAACGGTACCTAAGGGGGTGGCACACGCCTACAATGGTAGCAAGGTGGGAGGCTGAGGAAGGAAACGAACTAAGTGTCGGGCTTTCCGAGCCTCTTCTCCAGCCCTACAGATGGTCCCACCAGGCGGCCGCGGCCCCAGCCTTCCTCCCAGCCGCTGTCCCACCACTGTCTGTTTCTGGTAAAGAGGTAGACTGTCACTCGGTTACAGAATTCGCCCAGCCACACAATAATGTTCCTCATTAGTTCGGGCTGCACTGCCTGGCACACAACGACAGAAACACGGCCAAACCCGAGAGACCCCCCCGCTTTCCCCGGAAAACTGGTCAGCCTCTCCAGATAGCGCCTGGGAAGCCAGAGTCCTGTATCCGTCCGAAGAAGTTAGAGCTCAGGGGCAACCCCAAAGCAGACACCGCCCGGACTCCGACTTACCGTACCAGGGGGCCGCTCCAGCACGCCGCCGGCGCTCCGCGGACTCACCAATTCGCTGCGCTAGTGGACCTGGGCCCGCCCCATCAGAGTCGCTCGCGCTTCCGTCCCGCCCGCCGCGGTGCATCTCGGGAGTAGCGTCGCGGTCGGCCATTACTTCCTCCCTGAGCGGCGGGCTGCCTCTGGTCCGCCGAAGAGCGCTTCCCGATTTGGCTTGGTGTTTTTGTGGTGGGGAGTCAGGCTAGGTTGTCAGCGGTGCGGAGGCTTCCCTCCTCAGGACAAACTTGCCCCGGGTCCTCTCGCCGACAAAACTGTGATTTCGTGGCCGCACCTCCCCACATCTGCCCAAGCGCTAGAGCTACGCCCGCCGACAGCCCCTTTGTCCTGCCAGTGCGATTGTCTGAATGACTTTCAGGTTCCGAACTAACAATGATTCTTTCCCCATTCTCTCTTCTAACTCTGCGTGGAAAAGGACCTGGCTCGATTCCTGGCAGTCAGCACTAGGTTGCTGCATTTAGTGTCCGGTGTGAAAGTGGCTAAACCAGTGGACCAAGCCGTCGAGATTTAGGAGACCCTAATCAAACCCATAAACAGTGTCTGCAGGGCAAGATTGCTAGGATGTAAAATAAAAACACGGCTTGCTACTTACTGAATGCTTACGAGGAGAGCCAGATGCGCTGCTTCTAACACCTTATTTACTCTTCAGTTAACCGGAGTGTGGCTGCAGATGTAACTCACTCGAGTGTTTTCCTAGCATGCGCTAACTCCTAAATTCTAACCCCAAAACCACATAAATTTATAGTGACACCTCCTTGTAATCCCAGCATCAGCAGGTGCTGCCAAAAGTTTAGATGTCACCCTCTACTACACAGCAATCTTGAGGCCAGCCTGAGCTACATGAGACTCATTCTTAAAATAGAAAAGAAAAGAAATAAAATAGGGACTGGAGAGTGGTTAAGAGCACTGTCTGCTCTTGCAGAGGTCCTGAGTTCAATTCTCAGCAACCATATGGTGGCTCACAATCACCTATAATGAGATTGGTATGCTCTTATGGCATGCAGGTGCACGTGCAGATAGGGCACTCATACATACACTAAAGGAAGGAAGGACTGCTTTGGTGCCGAGCATGGTAGCACACGCCTGTGATCGCAGCAATCAGGAGGCAGAGGCAGGCGGATCTCTGAGTTAGGCGGATGTCTCTGAGATCGAGGCCAGCCTGGTCTACAGAATGAGTCCAGGACAGCCAGGGCTTGTATCTTTGAAACACACAGGTAGTTGTGCTGGACCACACATTTAATCCCAGCACTCGGGAGGCAAAACAGGTGGATCTCAGAGACCAACCTGGTCTACACACAGAGGAAGTTCCTGGACAGTAGGACCACACAAAGAAAACCCTCTCTCGAAAATAAATAATTTAGCCACCGGACTGGGGTGGACACATGTCCTTAATTCCAGCACACAAGAGGCAGAGGCAGGTGGATTTCGAGTTCTAGGCCAGCCTGGTAGGAGTCCAGGTCAGTCAACGCTACACAGAAAAACCATGTCTCAAAAAACTAGGCAGAAAAAAAAAATTAACTTGACCAAAATCACAGCTCTTCAGTCACAAGTTTGGATTTGCTGAATGTTTGATTTACACAGAACTCAGCCATTACTGTCGAAACTACACAACTGAAACAAGCCATCAAAAGTTTGTACATGTTGAGTCTAAAGAAATCATCCGAGATGAAAGGTGGCTCAGCCATAAGGAGCACTCTTTGCTCTTGCAGAGAGGACCCAGGTTTAATTTCCAGAAACAACAGGGAAGCTCACACTGCAGGCAAAGCACTCAACACTGAAGAAAATAAAAGAATAGCAAGATGCCTATTTCTTGGGTATACAACACCATCCATATGCATGGGAGCTGCAGACACTCAGAATTGCATTGAGACCTCGTTTTTAAAAATTGTTTTCTTGGGGCTGGAGAGATTGTTCACTGATTAAGAGTGCTGGCTGCTCTTCCAAGGGAAGAGCTGAGTTCAATTCCCAGCAACCACATGGCTCACAATCATCTATACCGTGATCTGAAGCCCTCTTCTGGCATGCAGGTATACATGCAGATAGAGCACTCATGTATGTAATAAGAAATAATCTTATTTATTTATTATGTATTTATTTATTTTGGTGTTTTGAGACAGGGGTTCTCAAAGACCGGGGTTCCTGACTGGCTCTTCTGGAACTCATTCTATAGACCACGCTGGCCTCTAATTCAGACATCTGCCCGCCCCTGCCTCCCACGTGCTGGGATCAAAGGCACGTGCCACCATCGCCACGCAAAAAATGTTGGCTTAGCCAGGCGAGGAGGCACACGTCTGTACTACTAGTAATCGGAAAGGCAGAGGTTCAGCTTCAGCTTCAGCTTTGACACAGAAAAAAAATGGAGCAAAAACCTACAACACGTAGCCTAGAGCCTATCACAACAATTAGATCCTTTCCCCATTTTCATACTTGGTATTTCAAGTGAGCCTGACCTACTCAGTCTTGTACTCTAGGATAAGGGAGCAAAGGAAGACCAAAGGAGGCTAAAATCACCTGCCTGAAATGACCCAAGAAGGGCCTGCCCCCACCCCAAACTTAGTCAATGATTTCCATCTGGCAGGTTATCACGATCATATGTGAGGCTCTTTCAGAATTCACACATCTGCACTTGGATTTCCAGAATCCATACTTGGAAAAATCTCCATTCATGAACCTAAGCCTTAGGATTTAGAATTGGGTCAATGGTTAGTAATCAAATGGGGGGGGGGGGAAATGCCAGCTGAGCATGGTGGCACACACCTTTAATCCCAGCACTAGAAAGGCAGAGGCAGGTAGATTTCTGTGAGTTCAAGGGAAGCCTGATAAGTTCCAGGACGTTTAGAGCTATGTAGTGAGACCATGTCTCAAACGGCAAAACAGAAAAGAAAATGCCACCAGGGCAGAGTGAGTGAATGATGAAACAGAGGCAACTGTAAGAACCCAAAGTGGGGCAGACATCAGAGAGCCCAAGGCAAACAGGGCCACAACCAGGACCTGCCAAGGAGGGCAAGATGTAGGTCCTGGACAGTGGGGAAATAGATATACCGCTGGACATCAGGAATTGGAATGTCTCCAGGAATCTCATGTTGGGAGAAGGAAAAAAAAAAAAAAAAAAAAAAAGCCAAAGCCTGATGCCAGGCAAAGGAAGAAACTGTCTCCTGGAAAGAGATATGACACTGTTCCAACAACTTGGAACAGTTAACCAAGTTAACCATGATTGTTTAGGCTTAACGTTTGACCTCTATTTCGGGTCATGCCAAGACCCTGAAGATGGATGTAAGGAGAAGTCACTGGACACTCTTGTCAGTGTTCAGTTGAGAACAGCTGGGATATAAGTCTACAACATCTCTTATTAGGATGTTCAATGGAATATACTATGCCTGGCTTCCTCTCCCTTCTTTTTGGGAAGGTGAAGGCTAGGGAGAGAATTTCTTTTCTTTTTTCTTTGAGACAGGGTTTCTCTGTGCAGTCCTGTCTGTCCTGGACTCACTGTGTAGACTAGACTGGCCTTGAACTCACAAAGGTCCATCTGCCTCTGCCTACTGAGTGCTGGGCTTAAAGGTGTGCTCCACCACTGGCCGCAGCATTACAGAGAGAATTTCAAGAGTCTCCCTAGGCTAGCATGGAACTCCACATGCATGCACTGGATGACTTTGATCTTCCTTCTACTTCTGGAGCTCTGAGATAACACTGTGTACCAGCAGGTCCCATTTTTCTTCCTCCTTTTCAATAATCAGCTCACTTCAGATTAAAATCTTTCAGTATGCAAGAGAGGCTGACTATATAATAATGATTTATATAATTCTATTTTCATTGTATTCACCTTTTTCTTTTCGGAGTACTGGGGACTAAACCCCGGATTCTCACATTCTAAGCAAGTGCTTTTAACTAGCTAACTGAACCATTCCATTCTATTTTTTTTTTATGTGTATGAGTTCCTGCATGCTAGAAGAGAGCATCAGATCATATTATAGATGGTTGAGAGCCACCATGTGGTTGCTGGGAATTGAACTCGGGACCTCTGGAAAATCAGTCAGTGCTCTTAACTGCTGAGCCATCTCTCCTGCTATTCCATTCTTAATCTAAGAGAAGCGTTAGCCATTTATAGCCAGTCCTTTTTTAATTTTCATTTTCAGACAGGTTCTCATGAAGTTGCCCAGGGTACCACAGACTCACACTTAAGTCTAGGAAGGCTTAACTTTATTATCCTCAGCTTTATCATCCAAGTAGGCTGGATTCCAGATCAGCACCACAAGGCTCAATGTCTAGTTACATTGTTGTTGTTTAAAGATTTATTTTTAGTCGGTTGAGGTGGCATACACCCTTAATCCCAGCCCTTGAAGAGGCAGAGGCAGGTGGATCTCTGTGAGTTCCAGGCCAGCCTGGTCTACAAAGTGAGTCCAGGACAGGCAGGGCTACACAGAGAAACCCTGCCAAAAAAAAAAAAAAAAAAAAAAAAAAAAGATATCCATTTAGTTTATGTGGTACCCAAAGCCAAAAGAGAGCACTGGGTCCTGGGATAGAGGTTACGTGGTGGTGTGAGCTGCCTGATGTTGGTTCTAGGAACCAAACCAAGGTCCTGTGGAAGATCAGCAAGTGCTCTTAACTTCTAAGCCATCTCCCCAGCTTGCTTCCAGTCCTCTTTTTACTTTTTTATTTTGAGATACAATTTCGCTAAGTTACTTAGGCTAACCATGAACCCACAGGTAGTCCAGACAAGTCTTAAGCCTCAGAGCATCCTGCCTCTGCTTCTTGAGCGGCTGGGCTACAAATCTGTACTATCGAGCTCACTGAAATTAGGTTAATCAAAACTAAAAACTATTGAGCTGGGGGCTGAAGATGGCTTAGCAGTTGGTTTCCTTAGTTAAGAGTTCTTACTGTGATAATGGAATACCATGACCAAAAGCAAGCCAGAGAACAATGGTTTCACTTGGCATATACAGCGACATCACTGTTCATCATGGCAGAAAGTGGGAACAGGAATTCAAACGGACGTGAACTTGGAGGCAGGAGCTGATGCAGAGGTCGTGGTGGGAGAGCTGCTTACAACTGGCTCCTCATGGCTTGCTCAGCGGGTTTTCCTATTTCTAAAAGAGCCCAGGCCATGAGCCCAGGAATGGCCCTACACATCAATTATACACATAATTAATTATAACAGCCTTTCTTTTCTTTCTTTCTTTCTTTCTTTCTTTTTTTTTTTTTTTTTTTTGTGTGTGTGTGTGTGTGGGTAGGCCTGGCTGTCCTACAACTTCAACTTGCTCTGTAGAGCAGATTAGCCTCAGACTCACAGATTGGCCTGCCCCTGCCTCTGGAACACTGGGATTAAAGGCATGTGTCACAATCTCAAGCCAACTGTCTTTTTAAAGACTTATTTATTCTCATTTCATGTGTGTGAATGCTTGCCTTGGTGTATTTGTGTGTGTCACTTGCATGCCTTGTACCCACAGAGGTCAGAAGCAGGCACTGGATCCTAGGAACTGGAGTTCTAAATGGTTATAAGCACCATGGTAGAAATCAAACCTGGGTTCTCTGCAAGAAAAGCAAATGGGGGCTGAAGAGATGGCTCAGAGGTTAAGAGCACTGGCTGCTTTTCCACAGGTCCTGAATTCAATTCCTAGCAACCACATAGTGGCTCATAACCATCTATAAAGAGATCTGGTGCCCTCTTCTGGCCTGCAGGCATACATGCAGGCAGAACACTGTATAATAAGTAAGTAAATCTTTTTTAAAAATTAAGAGAAAAGCATGTGCTTTTAACTGCCGAGCCAACATCATTATGTAACAGGGCCCTAGACCTCAGCACAACTGGCTCCATGATGGAAGTGCCATTCAGGCTGTAAAACAGCACAGAGACAAGACGACCAGTCAAAATGAAAACAAAGACCTAACCCATCAAAGTCCGTAGTTCTGGGAGTCTGGCTTCCTTACTTCTGCTTCTGGCTAACTGCTCTTGTTAGTTTAAGTATGCCAACCCAAACATGGTTTTTATGCTTATAACCTCATCCTGAAAAAGGCTCATGGGATCCTGAACACCCACTGTGGCCTGAGGGCTAATAAAGACTTTCTATTGACTTAAACTGTGGTTAAAGTGGTCTTCTCTATTGAATACCCATCAAGTTATTTATAACAAACATCCTAGCCATGCCATCTCTCCAGATCATTCTTCTTTATTCTTTTTGTTGTTGTTTGTTTTTGAGAAAAGGCCTCAAACTAAAGAAATCCACTTGCTTCTATCTCCCAGATGCTGGTATTGAAATCATGCACCACCATCACCTGGCTTTGTCTTTATTCTTTAAAAGTATTACTTTTGAGTTTGTGTATGGGTGAATGTATGTAAATGAAGGTGCCTGAGGCTAAGGTATTTTGTATCTCTGGAGCTAGAGTTGTAGGTAGTTGTAAATCTGACAAACTAGGATCCTCTTCAAGAACAGAATAAAATCCTAACACCGGAGCCATTTCCCTGTCTTAAGTTTCAGTGGTTCTGTTGGAGGTTAGTCTGATGCATGTTACTGGCCCTCAAGGTCTAGGTACACTTATTCTTGTGTAAGCCTACCTGATTGGTTGATTAAACAGCCTCTACCTGAGCAGGGCAGAATGGGGTAGGCGTGGCTAAGGTTCCCAGGCTTAGGAGGACAGAAGAATCACAGGGGGGAGGACACCAGGATATGTTAAGTGGAGAAGTAACCACGTGGGCTGAAAAAAAAGAACTCCAATAACAGTGTGAGAAGGCCCCAGTGAAGACAAGTATATTGGGGTTATGGATGGAAGGTAGAGCAGATGAGAAGATTAAGGTGAATGGCGAGGATATTGAAACAGCATAGGTGAAATATCTGTCTTGCCCAAGTTAAATAAGGCAATTATAAAATCTAACAGTGTCTGTGTCTTATTATTTGTGATAGCAGGTTAGATAATACCGCTGTGATAATCTTAGGGCTGATAATAAACATTATATAGCCAAACACCCATTTTAAATTTCCCACAAGTTGTTTTGCTTTTTAATTTTTTGGGGGGGAGTTGTTGAGACATGTTTTTGTCTGTTTGTTTTGGTTTTGTGCAGCCTTGGCTGTTCTCAAACTCACAGAGATCCGCCTCCCAAATGCTTGGATTAGTGTGCCACCACTGCCTGGGTGCTTTTAATTTTTTATTGCGATTATTTTGAGTGCATGCGTGCGTACGTGAGTGTGTGTGTGTGTATGTGTGTGTGTGTGTGTGAATCAGAGAACAACTTGCTGAAGTCAGTTCTATCTGTCCACCTTGTGGGTCCCGGGCAAGGAATAGAGCAGAGGTCTTCAGGCTCTGTGGCAAGCACCTTTAACTGTCCCTTGTATTTTTGTTGTTGGTTTGGTTTGGTTTGGTTTGGTTTTCTGAGACAAGATATCACTGTCCTGTAGCCTGGGCTAGCCTGGAACTTGACATGCAGACCGCACTCGACTCAAACTCATAGAGATCCACCTACATCTGCCTTTCAAGTGTTGTGAGTGAAATCCCTTGCCACCATGCCTAGCTTGTTTTCTTGGACCCGCTTAAAAACAAACAAAAAAGAAAACAACCATTTTTCTCCCATGTTTGTAAGTGACCTCCCATCGTTTACTGTGAGGTAAAATCTTCGGAGTGCATTCTTAGCAGACCTCTAGTTTCCACAAACCCACAGCCGCGGTGCCATCAGGTAACAGCCAAAGCCTCTGTCAGTGCATCACTGACCCAGCATTAAATCTGCCATAATCCACCTACTTGCTGTCTCCAAGGTACTTGGTACAGGCACCGATTCATGGCTGCCATTCTTCTCTAACTGCAAGAACTCGACTTCCGTGAACCATCTCACTCAGGGCAGAATTCTGAATCTGTGTTCATGTGCCATGGTCTCTCGTGTTTGGCTCAGAATAAACTGACTTATTCCCTTTGAGGTAAAAGCTGGGTTTGTGTGTGTTTGGTTTGGTTTTTACCAATAAAAGTAAAACAGAACTGAGTATACATCACCCACTTAAAACTGGGTCTAGTATTTGGAAGCTTCCTAGTAATTCCCTGTTTTTTTGGTGTACTTTTATTGGTCTCAAGTTTTTAGAACTAGTTAGTTCCCTTCAAGAAACTGAAGGGTGAGGCTGGAAAGATGGCTTAGTGGTTAAGTGTGCTTGCTTCTTGCTCTTTAGGAGGACCTGAGTTCAATTCCCAGCACCCACATCAGGTGGCTTATAACTGGCTACAACTCTAGCTCCAGAGGATCTGGTGATCCCTTCTGAGCACAAGCATGATCTGTACACGCACACACACATTTGTGTTTTTTTAGATTTTATTTATTTTATATATGTGAGTGCTCTGTCTGCATGTACACCTACACGCCAGAAGAGAGTTTCAGATCCCAGTATAGGTGGTTGTGAGCCACCATGTAGTTCCTGAGAATTGAACTCAGGACCTCTGGAAGAGCAGACAGTGCTCTTAACCACTGAACCATCTCTCCAGCTACACACACACACACACACACACACACACATTTTTAATTTATAAAAAATTGATAAAGACATTGAAGAGTTGGGTGTATTAACCCAAACCTGTCAACCTGTCAATCTCAAGGAAACGGACGTAGCATGATCTAGAACTCATGGCCAGCTTGCCCAATCTAGTCTACTTAGGAAGACCCTTAATAATAATAATAATAATAATAATAATAATAATAATAAAATCATCGGCTGAGCATGATGTCACACACATTTAATCCCAGCAATCAGGAGGCAGAGACAGGTGGTCTACAGAGTGAGTTCTTCCAGGACAGCCAAGGCTACACAGAGAAACCATGTCTTGAAAAACCAAAATATCAAAACAACAACCTGCCCCAAATAAAACAAAAAAAAAAAAAAAAAAAAACAAAACAAAACAGAAACCCTTAAGGAGGCATCATCTGTTTTAATCACAGGCTCAGAAGTGCTGATTGAGAAAGGGTTTCTCTGTGTAGCCCTGGCTGTCCTTGGTAGAGCTCATTCTGTAAACCAGGCTGGCCTCAAACTCACAGAAATCTGCCTGCTTCTGTCTCCAGAGTGTTGGGATTGAAAGTGTGTGCTACTACCGCATGGATAAGCCTTAAAAAGAAAAAATATTAAAGGCGTGCAACAACACACCAATCTTTCCCCACCCCCCTTTTTTGGTATATGGGTATTTCACGTGCATATATGTCTATGTACCATGTGCACGCCCGGAAGAGGACATTGGACCCCTTGAAACTGGAGTTTCTGGAGCTAGACTTCCTGACTGCTGAGTCATCTCTTCGGTCTTTAATTTGAGACAGTCTGGCTGTGTGGCTGATCCCAAACTTTTAGTTCTCCTGTCACTACCTCCCAAATGCTTAGAGTACATCACACCAGCTCTGCCCAACTTTTTATATAGTATGCAACTGAGACCAATAATTGCTTAGTGTTGCTACTGACTTGGAAAATCAGGCTGAGACATTACCCACATAAAACGGGGTCTAATATTTGGAATCATTTTGTGGTATCTTCCTGATTTGTTTTGCTTGTTTGTATGAATGCAAATAACAACACAAATGTGGAGGAGTCAGTTCGCTCCATTCACCAAGTGGGTTCCAAGATGAGTGGGTTTCAGGATGAGCAAGCAGCAAGTGCTTTCCCCTGAGCCATCTTGCCTGGCACATGAATCCCTCTACCTAGCAAAGGAGAAGAAGCACAAAATCTAAGCCTCATCAGTGCACACCATACTCTCAGCACTAGAGTTTGAAACTGGAAGATCACTTCAAGCTCCAGACTAGCCGGAGCTACAAATTAAACCTGTCTCAAAAACACCTCCCCCCAACCGAAAACAAAAAGCCTATCTGCTGGTCTTTGCATTCTATTTTGTCTGCGCTAAAACTTGGTCTATTTTTACCAATTCTATCAGTTTATGTTTTTCCTTTTGTTTCGTTTTTTTTTTTTTTCCTTTGTGTTTGTGTGTGTGTGCCCGGACAAGGTTTCTCTGGGTGGCCCTGGCTGCACTGTGGATCAGGCTGGCCTTGACTCTGAGATCCGCCTGCTTCAGCCTTCCAGTTGCTCATACCCAGCCCTGCCCAGCCCTTCTGCTTGTTTTCGGAGTAGGGGTTCTGAACTCTGAACCCAGGACCTTGTACACAGGACCAAAAACGTATTTTACCACTCCTAAAAACGTTTTCAGGAAGCTCCTGGGTCAGTTGTAACCACTAGATGGCCTAACTACGGGGTGATCATTTCCTCAGGCAAGCAAACACTCCAAGCCTTTGATATGGCATTTCCTGGAGCTGGAATATCAACAGGAAGTCTTGTGGATAAAAGCTCTGCCAAAACATTCAATCCGAGAAAAGGACTGGTAAAGTGACAAATCTGCACAGCTTGTTCAACATCCCGCAGCCTCCAAGTGAGGCTCCTAAGGCAGAACTCAGGCCTACAGTCCTACTCCTATTAGGTTTCTTGGGCTAGCAAGATCAGTGACATGGCTAGATAGGGCACTGAGTAAGATCAATACCAGACAAAAACTAGCACTTGACAAGGTGGTCGTCAGGTAAATCTTGTAGAAAAAAAAAAAAAAAAAAAGGCTGTAGAGATGGAGATGGCTCAGAGGTTAAGAACACTGGCTTTTCTCCCAAAGGTCCTGCGTTCAACTCCCAGCAACCATATGGTGGCTCATAACCATCTACTGTGAGATCTAGCGCCCTCTTCTGGTGTGCAGGCAGAATGCTGTATAAATGATACATAACTCTTAAAAAAAAAAGGTGGTCGTCGAGACATTTACTGGCATTTGGAAAGGACTTTTTCAAACGAGGGAATGAGCGCTTCACATTCAAGTCACACCACTTTATATAGAGAGTTTATATATATATATATATATAAACTGAACTCAGTCTCCATCTGTACACGCCTATTAGATGACAAAGCAAAGAAGGGATAACATTCCTGCTTCTATACCACAAAGTTTAAAGCACAAAAAGCTTAATAGTCCCCACGACAGCACAGAACTGCTTCTTCCCAGTGTCTCCCAAGAAAACAGTCACTTAATTATCAGTCCAAATTCTACGAAGACTTGCCCTCCCCACCCCCGGCTCGGCGTGACCAGCGGCTCGCTAGGCATCCAGGTCAAAGTCATCGCGCTCCTCGTTGTACTCCAGCACGTGCCGCTTGATCTTGGACGAGTCCACCCAAGTGACGAAGTCCTCCATGCTGCGAGTGACGAGAAAGGCGGGGTCGGTGACCACGTCCGGGCCCACGCGGACGTGACCCTGCTCCACAAAGGCCACAGCAGCCTGAAGGTGCTGCGCCATGCGTAGCTTGAGCAGCAACGTCGGCAGGCGGCGGCGGCAGAAGGACGAGGCCGTGACGGAGTCGCAGAGCTCCAGCGAGCCGCGCGTGGGCACCAGGCCCAGCGAGTACAGCTTGTCCAACAGCGCGGCCGAGGCGCGCACGCGAAACGGGTCGCGCTCGGGCAGGTCGCGCAGGCGCCGCGCCAGCTCGCGCACGGCGCGGCTCAGCTGGTTGTAGCGCGTGTACTCTTCGCGCCGCTGCAGCCCGTACCGCCGCAGGACGCGCAGCTCGTGAAGGTTGTGGTCGGTGACCTCCCAGTTGAGGAAGTCCACCTGCTTCAGCAGCTTCTGCTCGTGGAACTTAAGCTTCCGCACCATGATGGAGGAAGGCTGAGAAACCCGAGAGCACGTTCAGATCGCAGCGCAGCTTCCGCCTAAAGACCCCGCCGCCCAGGCCCCTGAGCCAATAGAAATAAAGCTGTGGCCACGCCCCCGTTTTTCATTGGTCCAACTTAGCAACTTCCTGTTTGGAAGAGGTTGGGGGAAGGCCAGCGAAAGGTCAGAGAGGCGTGTCCTGGGAAGTAGCGCCTTGGGGCATCTTTTAGTGTAGTGTTTTTTTTTTGTTTTTTTTTTTTTCTTTAAAGATTCATTCATTTATGTATTTTTATGCATGTGAATTCTGTGTCTTCATGCACACCAGAAGAGAACATCAGATCCCATTACACATGTTTTGTGAGCCGCCATGTAGTTGCTGGGACTTGAACTCAGGACCTCTAGGAAGAGCAGTCAAGCCGTGTCTCCAGGCCCTAGATTAGTGCTTTAATCGTTTTATCTCAGATTTCTGTGAATGAAAAGGATCTACTCCCTCAATAGCTACAGATATCAGTTACCAGAAAGAGAAGTGACTGCCTTTGAGGGGTTTTCTTTGCTAAAAAAACATTAAAACTGGGCAAACTTCGAGGTTCCATTGGTTTCTACAGCTGAAGAATATTCTCATCCCAGCAAGCATCAGGTCTGTCACCAGGAGTAGCAGAGGGATTTTCCCTGCCGAGTAGTACTGAGCAACACCAAACCTATAATCAGGATGAGGAGCAGCCCTGACATCTGCCGTTTACCTTTTTGAGACAGTCTGCCTCCCTAGGTAGCCCAGGCCAGCCATGAATGCGCTGCAATCCAACCAGCTTCAGTTTTCCAAAATGCTGAGATTATGGGCCACCGTGGTCATCTTATTTATTTTATTGAGACAGGGTCTCTCTATGTAGCACTGGCTATCCTGGTACTCTTTATGTAGACCAGGCTGGCCTCAAACATTAGAGAAATCCACCTACCACTGCCTCCGGATTGCTGGAATTAAAGGCTTGCTTCACCTTTCCTGGCTCTTAACTTGTTTCAGAGGCGTTTCTGTGTTACTCAGGCTGGTCTGGAGGTTCTGCGTTTCATCAGTCCTCAGTGATTAATGATACCCACCGACTATGAGAAACTCGGAGTGTAAGGACAAGTCCTAACCCTTTTGTCTAGAAAGGGTGAAGATATCTCAGTCTGGTAAATCCTTGCCCAGAAAGTCCCAAGTTCAAGCAGATCTTCCAGAACAGTTCCTGTATGGATCACAGAAGCAGAACTAAGGCCAGAAATTCCACTAGGTAGATGACAGGTTGGAAATATTTATTAAAAGTCCAAATAGTGCCAGGTGCCTTTAAATCCAGCACCATGGAGGCAGGGGCAGATGGGTTGCTGTGAGTTTGAGGCCAGCCTGATCTACATAGTGAGTTCCAGGCAGCCAGGGGTATGTAGAGAAACCCTGTTTTTAAATCTCTGAAACCGCGTGTTAGAGGGAGAGGAAAGATTACCACAAATTGTCCTCTGGTGTGCGCGCGTGCGTACACACAAGTGCACACACACACACACACACACAAATAAACCTAATAAACAGCATCCCAAGCCCCTAAATGGCAGTCAGAGCCACCTTTTCAGGCAGGAATGATGAGGCTGGGAGATAAAAGTGGGACAGAGAGTTTAGAGATAGGGACCTCAATCCATGTCCTCCCTCAGTCACGCGCCAAAAATGTCCTGACTGGAGACCAGAGAACTGCTAACTGTGTTTGTGGGCTCTGGCCCCTGGTCTGGGTCCAGGTCATGCAGCAGGAGGGCTGTGTGCCTAAGGCCATTCAGATATCCCTGGTCTGGACCGACACCTGAGACCATGTGGATGTCCAAGGGCTGCCCACAGCTCATCCTGCCAGGGCAGTGCTGGAGAGCTGGTGGGCTGACCAACTCAGCTTCCAGCCAGGCCAGGTCCAAGGCCTTGAGTTGGCCCATCTCAACTATGTTTTTGGTTGTTTTTTGAGACAAAGTTTCTCTGTTTTAGCGCTGGCTGTCCTGGAACTCACTCTGTAGACCAGGCTGGCCTAAAACTCACAGAGATCCTCCTGTCTCTGCCTCTCGAACCAGACCAATGACTCACTGCATGAACATTTGCAAGTAAAGTTGTAGGGACAAAAGGGTGTAACTGTGGGACATACAGCGACACACTGCAGCTTCCAAGGAGAGATTTTTTTTTTTTGTTTTGTTTTGTTTTCTGGTGAGGGTGAAGTTGCAAGGGTGGAGAAGAGGCACAAAAAGGGTAGAGAACTGGCACAAAGGGACAAGAAAAGAGTGGGGTTAGGGCTCATGATGTGAAATTCACAAAGAATAAAAAATTTAAAAAATATATAAGAAGAGTTCTTCCTTTTGTTTTTGTTATCTGCCTCTGAGTAAAGGGTATAGGGGTTGTTGCTATGTGACTGAAAGTAAGAGGAGGCAGGTAGGCCAGCTGGACTGATCTACTTCCTCATTGCCCTCCTCCTCATGCCTCATGCTTGTTTCTGCCATTTTAACTCCTGTTTGTTTGTTTGTTCGTTTGTTTGGAGACAGAATGTCACCACACAGTCCTGGCTGGCCTTGAGTTTGATTTGCACACCCGACTGGTCCCAAACATACAGAGATCTGCCTGCCTCTGTCTCCAGATTGCTGGATTTAAAGGCATGCGCCACCAAGCCTGGCCATGTTAACTGTTTTGGTACTGTGGCCTCAGCTTCCCAAATTCTGGTGTTACAGGTATGCACCACAATGCCCAGCTTCTGAGAAAATATTTTCAAATATGTGATCACCATTTTAGTTTAGCTCCCCCCCACCCCGCCAAAAAAGCCCCTAGGGTTACTTTGCACCAGCTTATTGCCTTTGTTCAACTACAGATCCTCATTATTGCTTCTTGTGTTACTGCCACACTGCCACTTCGTGGGGCTTCCTTCCCCATTCCTAAACAGTGAAATTCCACTTCACGCCTGGGAGAAAGATGAATCAGGACCCTAGTAGGAAAGAACATGTTCCAATTAGAGGGAAGAAAGGATCCAGCATAGTGGTTCGTGATCTTAATCCAGCACTTGGGAGATTGAGGCAGGCAGATCTCTGAGTTTGAGGCCAGCCTGATCTACATAGCAAGTTCTAGGACAGCTAAGGCTGCATAGTGAGACTCATCTAAATATATAAAAATAAGAAAGAAAAGAAGGCTAGAGGGGTGGTGTGGCAAGTCGAATGTCTTGGGGCTCAACCTTGAGGACTAGAGTTCCAATCCCATTGTGCCCATGTAAATGCAGGGAAGTGCGGTTGTTACAATTCCTAAGGAACTGCATGACATGCAACAGGTCGGATACAAAGAAGTTTGAGAGAAGGGAGAGGAGTTGGGGCTTGAGTGAGCCATGAGGGTGGAGAGAAAAAGAGGCAGGGAGACCATGGAAAAGCATGAGAGGAGAGAGAAAGAGAAAAAGGCTACTGGGTCCCTTTTATTGGCACAGGCCTGGCTCACATCTGGCGGCAGCAGGTGATGATGTCAGAGGTTGCTAGGCAACTTAGAAGCAGGCAATTGGAATCGCATGTATGATAACAGTGGTGGCCCACCTGTAATCTCAGGATGTATGGAAGGCAGAGACTTGACTAGCTGAGTCTGTGGGCTTTGGGCTCAGTTGGGAAAGCCTGCCTCAATAAATTAGACAGAGAGCAATCCAGGAGAGACATTGAAGATCATTTCTGGTCTCTACTTGCACACATACAAATACACAGGACACACATACACATACAAAAAAGTAAGGTTAAAGGAAGGCGATTTTAAGAAAGGGATCCTAGCAGGGCGTGGTGGTACACGCCTGTAATCCCAGCATTCTGGAAGCAGAGGCAGGCAAACCTCTGTGAGTTCGAGGCCAGCCTACTCTATAAAGGGAGTCTAGGACAGCCAGGGCTCTGTTACACAGAGAAACTCTGTCTTGATAAACAATAAAACAACAACAGTAAAAAAGAAAAGGGATCCTTTTCAAAGAGAGCAGGGTGCAGGAAAATCATGACGGCCAGTGCAGTCTCCTAACAACCATGAGGCTGTTACCCTTGGACCTGAAGAGGACCCCTGAAATTTAGTGAGTAGAAGATGGAGGTTCTGGAAATTTCTGTAGGCTGAAAGACTTATTTTTCCTAAGAACTTGGAAAAGAGAGTAGCCCCTAAAAGTTAGAAAAAAACAAACAAACATGCATAAGTCTAAGATGGCTGTCATTTAAATGTGTGACTTAAGTGCTTGGAAGCAAAATAAAGACAATACAGGAAGCAAGCCTGAAGCCAGAAGGACTCCAAAAAGGTGTGTATGAATTACAGAAACCCTTCAGGGCCAGTCTGAGCAACAATGTACTGAGACCTAACTCAAAAGGTAACATTGAGTTCTGTGATACAGTGCTTGCCCAACATACCTGAGTCCCTAGATTCACTCCCCAGTCCAAACACACACAAAAGGCAATCAAGGTCGTGGGTGTGTGGGAGTGACGTTTCCTCACACAGTCTGAAGGTGTGTGCCGGTACGGTATGTCAATTGTTAATATGAGCCCCACAGCACAGCAGGCTGAAGGATATGCGAATGTATGCCCTTCCTCACCTGCCTTTGAAAGAAAGGCAAGCTGCTGTAATGGAGGTGACCCTCCTCACAGAGCCCAAAAGCCAACTGAGTACAGAATGTAGTAAAGAGCGGGCAGCCAGAGCTTTGGTTAAGTTCTTATTTGGTGGCCTGGTACTCACTATGATGGCCACCAATTTAGGATCCTCTTGAATCATCTTTATAGGGAGTCAAATTCAGATTTTACCAATGAAAATGAACTTTGGGAATCATGTTCCTCAAAAAAGCCCAAAGTGGCAATCTTTAGCAGCACTAATTTATACCAGCTAATCTGCAATAGGGGTGGGGAGGTAAGAAGCTCCAGCCAGAGGGCCAAACAAGGCTCCAGGGCTCACCATGGAAAAGGGTCTGGGCTCAAGTCTTTGTCTGATCTCCAGGAGGAAAAGGAGGTCCTCCCCTCGCCTTACCCCCGCGACGAGGTTTCTCTGTATAACCCTGGCTGACCTAGAACTCACTCTGTAAACCAGGCTGGCCTCAAACTCTGGAGATCCACCTGCCTTCTGCCTCCACTGCTGAGGACGTCCTTGATGTGCTCCACCCAGGCTGGGAAAGTGCCTTCCCAGGCGTTTTCCACGGCTCTGGCCACACTAGGCAGGAACATCTCGTAAGATACTTAGGAGCTTCCAGAAGATAAGCAGTTTCTTTGTTTTCTTTGCAGTCCAGGGGCTTGGCAAATTATCGGTACTCGGTAAATTTGTTGTTGGAAATACATAACTTATTGAAATCAGGCTGTGTGAATTAAAGACCAGAGGGGCACATGGAAGCAATGATGCGCTGTTTGCTCTAAACTTCAGTACAATTCCCGTCTTAATCAGAGTTCACCTCGTTTTGTATAAACCGGAGAGTCGTGGAAAACAGAGGCTATCTTCCAGATCCACTCCTCTCTCCTTGCTGCTGCAGGCCAGAATGGAAGATCCGGCTCCCGCGAAAGGACAAAGCAACTCAGAACCCGCCCAGGGCTAACCATGTTACTTGTCACTTCAGAAGTATGTGGTCCTGCGCATTCCCCCAACCCCCACACTGAAGGAAGCTGCCCAACGCAGGGGTGCTCCTCGCCCTATCAGGTTCACAGCACCGGGTTTCGCATAGCGGGACACCAGGGCCGCAGTTTGCTGCCCCCCACTCCGAGAACAATCCCGGAGCTGTGCTAGCCCCGAGACTGACCCGAGAGCGCGAGACGGGACAGGAGGCTGGGAGAGGGGAGTCCGCAGCACTGCTCCCCGGCAGCCCGCGCCGTTCTCCTAGCCTCTGGCCCCCTCCTCGCCACTCCGCGCTCTGCAAACTTTCGGAGTTTTCCTGCACTTGCGTCACGGAAAAGGCAGGCGGGTGACCGAATCCAGGAGGCGAAGCCTGGTGGCGGCTGGCGAGCTCCCCCGCGTGGCGCTCCAACCCGGGCGAGAGGTGGCTCCCCGCTCCCGCACCTCGGCTGCCGAAAGCTCGCAGCTCGCGACTCCGGGGTCCATTTTCTGGGTCCCGGCCGCCCGGACCGAACCCGCGAGAGGGAGAGCGCCCGCCTAGAGAAAGGAGGGCGGAAGGCCGGAGGTGGTACCCTGGCCGCGGGAGGGCGGAGCCGCGCGCTCGCTGCCCCGCCGGGACGCGCGGAAGTGCGGTGGAGTTTGCTCAATTCCCTAGCCTGCTTTCCCTCTCTCATACCTCCCTCTCTCTTTCTCTCCACCCCTCACCTCCCCTACATTTTTCCCCTCCTTCCTCGAGACGCCACCTCCTGGACTCCTTTCTTTCTTTCTTTTTTTTTTTTTTTTTTTTTTTGGTTGGGGCTGGGGGGGGGCGGTGTTTGTTTGTTTTGGATCTGGCTGCCCACTGGCAGCGCTGAGGGGCTGCAAGTGCGGGGTAAGGTGGCTGGGGCTCACCTCGTCCCCCTCAGGCCGGATCCACAGGGCATCGCGGAGAACGAACCGACGGACGGACGGTAGGACAAACAGCCGGCGACGCCATCTATTCGACGGAGCGGAGCTCGGTCTACCAACTACTGTTGAGTGTTCCCTGGCACACCAGTGGCGGGGGTGGTGATGGTGGAGATTTCCACCAGCATTACTTCTGGACAGGGGTTCTGGGACTCCGATCCGGGTCAGCTTCGTACTCCGAAACTGCCGAGGAATTAGGCAAACAAAAGAGGCGGGGGGCGGGGGGAGAGAAGAGGCCAAAAGTCCTCTTAGCAGCTTGTCGCGCCCCCTTGTTCTCCTGGGGTGGGGGCTGGCCACTTGCAGGGCGAGAAGAGGGCAGCAAAGCAGAAGAGACTGGGTCGCACCCCGTAGGTCCAGTAGTTATCGGCCGGTTGTGCAAGCTTTGGCCCTTGTTTTCCTGGCCTGGCTCGTTTGGAGGCCGGACACATCCACCCTTGGAATTGGTTCAGGACTCTGCTGTTATTCTCCTTGCCCCTCTTGGATTTTCTGGATTCTTGAAGACGCGGTGGCCTTCAAGAGGAGGAGAAAGGAAAGGAAGGAGCAGATCTTCAGAGGAATGTGAGAGCCTCCCAAAGCCGGAGCAGCCAGTAGGAGCTGGGAGCCAGGACAGGCAGAACCTTGCCTGCATTCCTGGGACCGTGGTCTGCGGGTGATTCTCTTCTGTTGTACAACACTGTTCTACTCCAAAGTGTCTGTCTGTCGTTTTCTTGTTCTAGCAGAGCTGATTTCTCCAGGTCATTTGACCTTTCTACTTGGTGTGAGAGGAGGGAGAAAACTCTCTCCTCCTCAGGGGCTGCTGAGGAGAAAGACTGTGGCCATGATCAACCCCTCCCGGCTTACAGGCAGATACCCCAATGCTCGATAAGGCAGTTTCTAGACCATGGACATTTCTTTGAAAAGAAGGCAGCTAGACAGCATCTGTGCATGCTGAGTCGGGTATACTGGATTTTTGAGCTGCAAGTATATTTTTGGATATCCTGATGAGCATCCTGGGTCTGGGCAAGACATTTTCTTCCCAGTCGTGACCTGCCAGTATCTTAGCCATGGCACTGAAAGGCCGAGCCCTCTATGATTTCCACAGTGAGAACAAGGAGGAAATCAGCATCCAGCAGGATGAAGACCTGGTTATCTTCAGTGAGACCTCCCTGGACGGCTGGCTGCAGGGTCAGAACAGCCGCGGGGAGACAGGGCTCTTTCCTGCTTCCTATGTTGAGATTGTCCGGCCTGGCATTAGCACCAACCATGTGGACTACTGCACCAGCGCCGCAGGCTCCCTGGGCACCCAGGTGAGTTTGTATAACAGCCCAAGTATGGCCGGTCCAGCCAGGAGTGGTGGGGTCGGTGGCTTCCTCTCAAACCAAGGAAGCTTTGAGGACGATGATGACGACGATGACTGGGATGACTGGGATGATGGGTGCACAGTGGTAGAAGAACCACGGTCTGGTGGCCTAGGTACCAACGGGCACCCTCCACTAAACCTCTCCTACCCGGGTGCCTACCCCAGCCAGCATATAGCTTTCCGACCCAAGGCACCCCTGGAAAGGCAGGACAGTCTGGCATCCGCCAAGCGGGGCAGTGCGGTGGGACGGAACCTCAATCGTTTCTCATGCTTCGTGCGCTCTGGAGTGGAGGCCTTCATCCTTGGTGATGTGCCCATGATGGCCAAGATTGCCGAGACATACTCCATTGAGATGGGGCCTCGAGGCCCCCAGTGGAAGGCCAACCCCCACCCATTTGCCTGCTCCATAGAGGACCCCACCAAACAGACTAAATTCAAAGGCATCAAAAGCTACATCTCCTACAAGCTCACGCCCACCCATGCTGACTCCCCCGTTTACCGGCGCTACAAACACTTTGACTGGCTCTATAACCGCCTCTTGCACAAGTTCACAGTCATCTCAGTGCCCCACCTGCCTGAGAAGCAGGCCACAGGCCGCTTCGAGGAGGATTTCATTGAGAAGCGCAAGCGAAGGCTCATCCTCTGGATGGACCACATGACCAGCCACCCTGTGCTGTCCCAGTATGAGGGCTTCCAGCACTTCCTCAGCTGCCTGGATGACAAGCAGTGGAAGATGGGGAAACGCCGGGCGGAGAAGGATGAGATGGTGGGTGCCAGTTTCCTGCTCACCTTCCAGATCCCCACAGAGCACCAGGATCTGCAGGATGTAGAGGGCCGGGTGGATGCATTCAAGGCCTTCAGTAAGAAGATGGATGACAGTGTCCTGCAGCTGAGCACCGTGGCGTCAGAGCTGGTTCGGAAGCATGTGGGAGGCTTCCGCAAAGAATTCCAGAAGCTAGGAAGTGCCTTCCAGGCCATTAGCCATGCCTTCCAGATGGATCCTCCCTTTAGCTCTGAGGCCCTCAACAATGCCATTTCTCACACCGGCCGGACCTATGAAACTGTTGGTGAGATGTTTGCTGAACAGCCCAAGAATGACCTCTTCCAAATGCTTGACACACTGTCTCTCTACCAGGGCCTGCTCTCCAACTTCCCTGACATTATCCACCTGCAGAAAGGTAAGCCCTTCCCCAGTGTGGTGTTTTGCTGCTCCCTGGGAATACAGGACAGCCTGTACTATGATGAACAGTTAGCTCCTCACGCTTTCCTGTCTCCGTCTCCTTCACTAGCTCAACAAGTGTATGGAGATGGTTCTCAGGAGAGGGCTTTGTAGGCAGAGGAATAGTGTGGACAGCTTTGGGCTTTGTTCTCACTGAGCTCTTTGTATACTTGTCCATTCTAGGTTTTTGTTTTGTTTTGTTTTTTGTTTTTCTGTGTCTCATTTACATCATCATGTATGGAACACCCTCTGGGTTCTGGGAATACAGAGGTAACTAGGTCTCAGGTCTTGCCTTGTATGAGCCCACGGGGTCCGGAAGGACTAAGACACAGACACAGGTAAGAGCACACTCAGGTTGTCTTTTCCATCTGGTAGGCTCACTCCTACCTTTGCAGCATCTGAGCCCAGACTCCCCCTCTGCCCTGTCTGCTACCCACTATCAGTGCAGGAGGATCTCTGTCCTCGTTTTTGCAGATGAAGAAGTCTGCGTCCACAGCAGATTGGTTGCACACGAGTCTGTGCCTCAGCTGGGACTATCCCTTCCTCCTTCCAGCTCCCCAAGGACACATTCGTGTTGGCAGCCTCCCAGGCTCATCATGTTTTCAGTTCTTATGGCCCTCTGTGTGGGGGAGAGACAGGATGAGCCCCTGCCTGTTGCTGCTGGAACTGTTAAGGAACTGCCAGCGAAGTGACTCATCCTGGGTCACATGGGGGGTAAGCTGGGCAGGGGGGCATATAACCAGGGGTCCAGGGCCCTGTTCACAGGGCCAATCTATCTCCCCTTTTCAAGCTGGGCTTCTCTCCTGTAAGGGCTCTTCAGGGCCTGAGTCCTGGGACTTAGTGAAGGCAGATGTCAAGACAGAGGTGTGGTCCTCCCTGGGGCTAGTAACTCAGGAAGAATATATGCAGGGCGTGGGGCTGGCTTCCAGGGCCCTGGGTTCTGAGGTCAGGGAGTTTTACTCTGAGCAGCCCCTGGCTTGAGTGTAGGGAACAGCAAACATGTCTCCTCCCATCCCCAGGCCCCTGTCCTAATCAGGAAGGTGGCTGCCAGACAGGCTCTAGCTTCCAGGCAGCTTTCCCCCTTCACCTTCTTTACCTCTTTTGTTTGCTGAACCCTCACATCTCCACCTACCTTTCTCCTCCTTTCAGCCTCAGGGATTCAACGCCTGAGTTCTAGCCCAGCTTTGCACCCAGTTTGCCTTGTATCTCTGGTTGGGAAGGGCCTTTACCTCCCTGAACCTTTATTTCTTAGGCCTTTGAGGTAGAGGCTTCTGGGGAAAGCCTGCCCTCTGCCTCTGGCTGCTTCCATACATCTCTGGCTTTGCACTCAGGGCAGAGGAGATGGCTGGTAGCAGGGGCCCAGCCTGGCAGGGCTAGTGCCTCCCTGTGCGGAAGTGGAGCCACACAGTGTGTTGGGCCTGGGAAAGCTGGTTCGACCAGCTCCTTGGATGGCATGTTTTTGTGTGGGCAGTAAGAGGCTGGGCACAATGATTAAACAGCTGCTCCGACTCAGTGGCTAGAGATTCTCACCTAGGCTGGAGCTGAGTCAATAGGGCAGCCGTATGTCCACACACTCGGTGCTCCCGGGCTTTCATGCAAGAAGAAGGGAATAAAGCTATGTTGTCCGTTTTCTCTCCAGTAGACAGAAAGGTAGGAGAGGCCATGTCTCATTCTCCACTTGAGATGTTTCTTAGAGCCAGGGCAGCTGGGGAGACCTGACGCCTGAAAACAGGTGCTTGTCTACCTTCGCTTCCCTGATCATCCAGCCCCTGCAGTGCAAGTCCTCTTCCTCTAGGTTCTAAGCTCTGCCCTGAGTCTAGAGTGACGGTGGGAGGAGAGCCTAGAGTTGGTCAAAGAACTGGGCAGGCTTTGGAAACTGCAGCTTGAGAGCATCCTGTTGACCAGCCTTGCTGATAGAGTGTTTCCTCAGAGACAGTAACAGGACTTTTGGTCCTGGATCCCAGGATTCTGGCTAGCCCATCTAGACTTGAACAAAGGGTAAGCATGTAAGGGAACAGTTAGGGGAGGCCCAGGCTGGGGAAACCAGGCTTAAAGGGACCTCACCCATGAGGTGACCTTGGAGAGTTTTCTCCCCTCAGCCTCCATGCTGATGTGACATGGAGGCTGACTGGAGCTGAGTTCAGCTCAGCAGCCTGTTATGCCTATGTAGACATTTGGGGGAAGAAAAGCCTAGTAATGGTTATCCTGTCACCAAAAAAGGGTGTAGTGACTGCCCAGAGCAAACCAGGACCCAGGATCCTCTCCGAGGAGTCGGCAAGGTCAGCAATCAATCTTAAGCCCATATCACTAAGTAGCTGGTGTGGGCCCCTTAAATTTCTCAGATAAGCAGCATAGATAGATACAGAGGCCAGGTATGTTGGAATCTACTCCATCAGGCAGATGGAGGAGGGAACTTCTCAAGAGCTGGACAGCTGGGGTCAATGATACAGAAGGGGAAGGAGGCTGTGCTTTGTAAACCTGAGGCAGGCCTAGGACTTCAGAGCTATCCTCGAGGGACCATGGAGCTTATGGTTTGGCTAAAACAGGGTAGTCCCTGTAGGTGCAAGCTCTTGAGTAGGGAGGGTATGGCAGCTGCTTCCCTCTTCCTCCTCCTTTAGCTTTGTTTTTAATTATGTGTATTGGTGTGTGTGTGTGTGTGTGTGTGTGTTGGGGTATGTGCATATGAGTGAGGGTACCCACAGAGGCCAGAAGAGGGTACTGCCTGCACTGGAGCCACAGTTATGGGCAGTCGAGGGCTGCCAACTGAACTCTGGTCCTTTGCAAGAGCAACAAGTGTGTTTAACTCTCCAGCTCCGGCTGCTGCTTCTCCTCCTCCTCCTTTTTTGAGACAGGGTCTTGTTTTGTACCCCAGGCTAGACTCAAACTCGATCTTTCTGCTTCAGCCTCCTGAGTGCTAGAACAGGCATGTGCTACTGGTCTTGGTCTGCCTAGGCTACTTTATTTTTAAAATATCTTGTTGATTCTTTGAGAATTCCATACAGCATGGTGATTGTATCCACCCCTCACTCTAATTCTTTCCAGATGCACCACCACCCTGCTCCCCCTTTTATGTATTTATTTATTTATTTGAGACAAGGTCTCGTTATATAGTCTGGAACTCTATGTAGACCAGGCTGGCCTCAGAGTCTGTCTCCTGAGAACTGAGATTAAAGGCGTGCAGCACCACCCAGTCTCGTTTGTTTTTTTAAATAGCTTACTGAGTTGTGCTGCTTATGTCCTTGTGCTGGGTGTGGGTGTAGGTCCCTCCACAGCAGAGGTGGCCTACTTCTTTCTTTCTTTTCTTTTTGTTTTCTTGAGAAAGGTTCTCAAAAGTGAAGTAGGCCTCAAAAACTGGACCTTGCTGTGTAGTCAAGGATGACCTTGAACTCCTGATCCTCTTGCCTCTACCTCTCATGTGCTAGGATTACAGATACATGTTACCACAGGAACCCTTTGTGTGCTTTTAAATTTTGTTTTGTTTGAGACAGTTTCTCATTACAAAGCCTAGGCTGTCCTAGAACTTAAGGCCTCCAACAACCCACCTGCCTCTGCCTCCTGAGTGCTGGGATTAAAGGTGCGCTCCACCACACCTGGACCTTCTAAGGTTCAATAACAGAGACTTACCTTGCTATGAGTCACCATGGGCTGGTAAGGTTGGTAACTGCTGTGAGTCCTTGGAAAGAAAAACAGTTTGCAGCCTGTGGAGATGGCTCAGTGGGTAATGCAATTGCCATGTAAGTATGAGGAACTGAGCTTAAATCCCTAGAACCCCTGCAGAAGCCGGGCTCAGTGGTTAAACATAGTGTTTCTTTGGGGCAAAGGAAAGTAGAGCTGGTACTAGGACTCAGGCCTGGCCCTAAATTTAGAACAGGTAGTTTTAAGAAGGGGAAGGTATGAAAAATGCCTGGGACCCTGGGGCTCTGCAACTAATAGGTTCTAAGTCCTCATTCCTGGGATCTAGTATTCGAAGGCAGGAGGCAAACCTTGAGGGACTCAAATTGAGTCCAAAATGGAACGTAGAAGTATTCTTGACAGGCATACCTGCAGCCTACTCAGGTGGGACTCCTTAGCTTTCACTGGTCTTGGCCCAAGAATTGAGTCAACCAGGTGAGGAAATGATGGTGTCTAGTTTTTCTGTCGCTGTGATGCGGCACCATGACCAAGACAACTTATAATAGAAAGAATTTATTGAGGCTCACAGTTCAGAGGGTTACAGTTCGTGACCATCATGGTGGGGAGCATGGTGCTGGAGCAGTAGCTGAGAGCTCACGTCTCCTTCATAAGCATATGAGAAAGAGAGCGAGAACTCCCTGGAAACTGCGTGGACTACGCACATAACACACTTACTGCAATGAGGCCACACCTAATCCTTCCCAAAGAGTTCCAGCAACTGGAGTGTGGAGCAGGAGGGCAGGTTATAATTGAGGGAAGGTGTCAGAAGGTCTGAGTGAGGTGAAAGCTGGGGCTACAGGTTGTGGGTGCCGTGGAAGCATCTCTCTAAATTTGAGTATTGTGTGAAATGCCACTAGCAGCCATTTAGCCCTGCTCTTGTTGGCTGATGGAGAGGGCGTCTCTGATAAAGGCATCTGGAGTTATTTCCAGCATCCAGAGCCCTGGCAGATAGGAAATGCCCAGTCAGTACATTTGAACACTTCTGAAGACTTCAGCGGAAATTAGAAGAATGCCACGTAGAAGAGGTAACATAGGCCGGGGATGTATGCAGATCGTGAACAAGACCCTGGGTTCAGTCATGTGTTTGAGGTCAGCTTAGTCCACATGTGACCTGTCTGAAACATAAAACAAAACAAAACAATGGACAATCAAAACAAAAGAAGGGCTGGAGAGATGGTCCAGCAGTTAAGAGCACTGGCTGCTTTTCCCCAGGACCTGGGTACAACTCCTAGCACCTACATTGTGGCTCACAACTCTCTAGAACTCCATTTCCAGGGAATCTTATGCCTTCTTCTAGCCTCCAAGGGCACCAGGCACATACATGATGCATAGATATACATGTAGGCAAACACTCATACACATAAAATAGTAAATTTTAATCAACTGAAAAGGACTGGAGAAGTGGAGAAGTGGATGAGTAGTTAGGGCGTGTGCTGCTCTTACAGAGTGCCCAAGCTCAATTCAGCACCCATGTCAGGGGGCGCTCCAGAGGGATCCGATGTCTCTGGCCTCCATTGGCACTCACACGCACCTACCCTCCTCCTCAACATACAAACAATAAAAAATGAAGTCAATCTTAAAAAAAGAAAAGAAACCAACAAAAGGAAAAGTAGCACGCGGGCTCCCTTGCCCTGGGGACTCCCTTTTGTCCTTTGAAGAGTGAGTGCCAGGCACGCACACACACTTGCACACACACTCGCTCTTCTTCTTAGCAACTGGCTTAAAGGCAAGGTTAGTCAAATGCCTTCTATTCAGAACTGAATCCATTAACTGTTTGTTGATTCATCCCAGGGCTTCCAGATGAAGGCCTCTGCACAGGTTTGTCCCTTTCTATGACCATCTGTCACCTGTTTATCATTACAGTCTCTGGTTCCAAGGGGACAGGGGTGAGGAGTGGGCAGGGCTTGTGTGTAAGGGAGACATACCAGGTGGCCTTTTAAAGTGTCGTTTTAGAATCAGCAGTAGAACAACAGGCTGGGGACAGGAGACGTTCTGCCTGGGGCGCTGGGGAGACTTTGGTAGAGAAGTGGAACGTGATCTGGGCCTTGAATTATGGATAGGGATCCAGCCAGCAGAGGGAAGGCAGGAAAGAACTGGGAGGGCTGGATGGACATGGTGTCTTTGTGGAAGTCACATGTACAAGAGCCAACTCCCAGAGGCCTCCTAGGCCGGGTGTAGGCTGTCATCTGCAGGCACTGAAGAGCCAGGCACGGCATCCAGCTTAGGAAATATCTTTGGATGCTCTGAGATAGAATCTCAAATCAGGGAGATGTCACTGTCACGGCAACTCAGGGATGAGATGAGTCAGTTCAGCAGATGTGTCCACATCTGCCTGGGCCAGGCCTTGTGGGATCTGGGGACACAGAGGAACATGACAGTCCCTGAACTCACTCAGCTAACAACTCAGGGGCAGCCAGGCAGCCAAAGTGTGATAACTGAGATAGAAGGTGTTGGGAAGCCTCGGAGGTCATAGGGCACACTTTGGAAGAGAGAGACCAAGGCTAGATAGACAGTGAGACCTGTAATGCTTTGATGGAGACAGCCAGGAGCCTTTTTATTTTCCCTTTCTCTGTGTAGCCTGGGCTGTCCTGGACTCACTTTGTAGACCAGGCTGTCCTTGAACTCACAGAGATCCACCTGCCTTTGCCTCCCAGAGTGCTGGGGTTACAGGCGTGCGCCACCACGCCTGTCTGGGAGTGAAGTCTTAATGGATCCAGTAGGACTGTCAATCCCTGTTGTGCGACTAGAGGGATGGTTGTAGGGGGGAGTGAATGATGGAGATACAAGCCCTAACTTGCCTGTCCTGTGTTTTGTCCTGCCAGGTGCCTTTGCCAAGGTGAAGGAAAGCCAGCGCATGAGTGATGAGGGCCGCATGGCTCAGGAAGAGGCAGACGGCATTCGCAGGCGCTGCCGCGTGGTAGGCTTCGCCCTGCAGGCCGAGATGAACCATTTCCACCAGCGCCGAGAGCTTGACTTCAAGCATATGATGCAAAGCTATCTGCGCCAGCAGATCCGTTTCTACCAGCGGGTAGGCCAGCAGCTGGAGAAGACCCTCCACATGTATGACCACCTCTGACAGACTCTGACCACACACGCAGGCCTCTTCCTACCCGGACCCTGTCACTGCAGTCCACCCCGCTCCAAGCCTCCCTGACACCAGCAGTGGCTCAGGAGCCCTGGCGTGGGTGAGGTGAGTGGTACTCCTGGAGTAGTCCTCCCTCACTTTAGAGATGGGTGAATGGAGAGAGGAGCCCTCTGAGCCAAAGCCTGGGCTGCTGGTCAGTCCCTAAAGATGGAGCTTCTCTGGAGCCTATAGTGCACGCTCAACTGGCCACTCCACCCTGTTCATTCCGTGGACTCCATAGACTGCTGTGGCCTTGACTGAGACATTGCTGACCAAAGCTGGAATGGGCCTGTCCCGGAAGAGCCACGTCTCAAAGTTGATATCAGACAATGGAGTATGGCAGATAATGCTTAAAGAGTCATGGAAACTCCTCAAAGGACCACAGAACTCTGCTGGTCAGGGGACACTTCATGGAGTAGGTGACAAATTACAATATCTTGACAAATTACAAGGACCTACAGAAGACATTAAATGGAGTGAAGGACATTTGGGGAGAGGATGGATGTAGCCCTTTCTTAACATTCCCGAGCAAGTTTGGTGCCCTCTCGGTGGGTTCCGATCTATATGACAGAGGGAAGGGATCATCATTGCTCCATGGTCCCTGGCTTTCCCTGCCCTACCCATGCCTCTGCAGGAGGGACTGCAGGCCATCTCCCTCCTGTAGGCCTTGGGCTCCCCTCTACCTTGGTTGGGGGACCCCTTTACTTTTCCTTGATCGGGGGACCATGCAGCAACTTTCCCTTCTCTAGGCTCAAGGTGCTCAAGCCACAGAGCATGGAGCCCTGGTTGTGTCTTTCTGGAGGGAACTCTCAAAAGCTGCCAGCAGTAACTGCTCAGTCTCCTAGGGCCAGGTCCCGAGGTCCCAGGCACCTTTGTTTCTGTGGCTTGGTCTTCTCAAAACATTCTCATTGCACAGTGGGAAATCTGACAGAAACAACCCGGGGGCTCTTGCCCCCCTGTGTGGCCAGACTCACTGGTCAGGTTGCCCTGCCATCCACCTCTGTTTACATCCTCCAGGAGTTACTGCCCCCTACCCCCCAGGCCAGGGTGTGGCCCAGCATCATGTTGGCAAGTGACCCTGCTCCCCTTGCCTTGCTGGGAAGCCGTGATCTGCTCCTGGGTCCCACTGCTTGACTCTCCTTGATAAACCTTTTACAGTTAACTAATGTAACAGAAGCACAGCCTTTTCTTTTTGAATCCTGAAAGCAGTGAGAGTTGGGGGGAGAAGAGAACCCAAACTGCCCCACTGGACTAGATTCAGTGATCTTAGTGGGTCTAAAACTTAATTCATAACACAGAAACACAGGAGCAGGCGCGTGTGTTTGGGGGTGGGGGTGCTCACGGAGGCCAGAGGTCAGGGTTGGGTGTCTTCACTTGCTTTCTGCCTTATTTTTGAGCTTCTCCTCGAGGTAGGCTGGCCGACCAGTAGACTCAAGGGGCCCTCTCATCACTGCCTCCCCGGTGCTGGGATTACAGGCGAGCAGTATATATGAAGTCTTGGTTGGCCTGGAAGTCACAGAGATCTGCCTGCCTCTCCCTTCCAGTTCTGTGATTAAAGACATGTGGTCAAGTCTGAGCTCTGGCTTTTTACTTGTGTAGATGGTAGGGATTTGAACTCAGGTCTTCATGCTTATACTGCAAGCACTTTACTGACCAAACCGAATTGCCAGCCCCTCCCCATCTCCAAAATGGGTGAGGTCCTGTGCAGGGGTTCCAGGTGTCATAGTCTTCGTGATAAGGACCAAAAGAGTATGAGCCTGTGCCCAGCATAGTCCCAGGTGATGCCTGAGCTAGGGAGCTGTCCCTGGAAAGCTCCGCTCCAGCACAGGGGAGGCAGGGACTTGGTCAGTCTTGGGTGCTCAGCCCTGCAGTGGCTCCCATTATAGAATTCAAAGAAGACTCATCTCTGTGCCCATGAGAGTGCCCTGATGACTGTGCATACTTGTGTCATGTATGGAAAGAGCACAGATGAACTGGTCCTCTTTCAGAAGCAGGGGGTCTCAGGGTGGGGGTTTCCAGGGTCAGTTTCACCAGGAAGGGTTTTGGTCAGATCAGAGTCTCAGGAGCTCATGGCAGGGGGTGAAGAATGGGCCTCATTTAGGCCATAGTGTCCCTACAGGAACTTTTGGAAAGGAGCCCCTTGGCTCTGGGTCAAAATTAGGTCAGATTTGGGACTTTCTGAGGAATTTTCCCCTCCCTGCCTGCCTTCATTTTTCCGACTGTTAAAGGAACTAACCTCTCATTTGTAACTTTTCGTCAGCTTTGACCTCCACATAGTTTTCTGTAGAGAAGGTTTTGAACATGGTTGGGGGGAGGGCTTCTTCCTGAGCCCCTCTGGAATGTTCCTCTTAACCCAGGATGCCTGGAAAACTCCCTGCTAACATTTCCTGCCCTAAGGAATAGCCTTGCCCTCCTATGTCCCTCTGCTGAGAAGGAACCACCTCCCATTCCTGTAATCGTAACTGTGGATTCTCAAAAGGGCTTGGACTACGAGAAGAATCAGAGAGTGAAGGCTAGAAGCCAGGCGTATTGGTGCACACCTTTAATCCCAACGCTCTGGAGGCAGATGTAGATGGATCTTTGTGAGTTCAAGGCCAGCCTACTCTATGGAGTGAGACACTGTCTGAAAAAGAAAAAAAGAACTATAAAAAAAGACAAAGTGAAGGCTAGAGATAGACCAGACTCCAGGTAATATCAAGGTCTCTGGCTGGTAGCAGGTGTATGGGGCATGGGGATTTCACAACTGCTGTCTCTGGTTTCTTTCTGTCTGTATGTAGGGGAGGAATGTGTCCTCATCCTGCGCTACTGAGAGTACCCCCAGCAGGAGACTGAGGGAGGGGGTAGGCATGCTGTGGTGACAGGGCTTCTTGGCCTTAGTCACTTTCTGGACAGATGTTCAGACTGAGCTGGGCCCAGCTGCCTCTAGTTTCCTCTCTCACTTTGCTCTGAGAGGGTTGGAAAACAAGGCCTCTCTTTTTGTCCTGAGCAGCTACCAGAACCTGGGATGGGGGTTGGGACTCCTGGGTTCCCAATCTTGGCCCAGCCCTGGAAAAGGAGTCTGCTTTGTGTGTCTGTAGAGATGGGGGATGGAGGCCGCCCTGAAAGCCTGCATCCTGCCCCCTCTAGGATACGGGAGAGCTGTGGGTCTCTGTGCCATGGCTGTGGGTCTGAGCCTCAGACATACTCCCTTGGTGTAGATGTCCCGCCACAAACACAAATGCACACAGCCCGAAGGCTGCACGTGACCGCTCACACACATGAGCTCACGGTGCGCTCATGTCGCACCTTGGCCACACTGCCATACTCTTTCATGTATTCACAGCTGTGACCACACAAGCATTGCTCTCTGTCCGAAGATAAGTCTTAGCCACTTTGCTATGTAGTCACAACACAGACCTCTCAGCATGCAGTAAGCACCTTACGTAGCTAGAGTCTCATGAGTATGAAACAAAGGTGTTCCATAAGTATATGCCACTTGGACCACGTCTGTCACTTCATAGGCCCCTTGAGCAGTCCATTAGAGACTCAAGAAATCTTTGAGGGACAAGCAGCCCACAGAGTCCGGTGTCCCTGAGCAGATGCAGAGCAAATTACAAGTGCCACGTTACAGGCATGTGCTCAGGGGGTCCGGATGTCTAGTCAAGATGAACCCACAGCACCAAGTTCAACTTATTGTCCAGACAGTGGCCCTGAGTCCTATTGAAAGTGGTACCTGATCAGCTCACCCAGGAGGGTGAGGGATGCTCTGGGGCCAGAGCCCAACTCTGGACAGGCTGGCCTGGCCCTGTTCACCCTGAGCCAGGCTTCAGGACCAGGCTGTTCTGAAGGCCCCTGGCTGAACCTATCAGCCACAGCTCCAGGCTTTGGAGCATCTCCCGTCTGCAGCTGAGTTGCAGAGCTGAAGGGAGAAGGAGCCAGGATATGGTGGGCAGGGCTCTTGCCTGGGCAGGGTAAACATTCCTGTACCCAGTCCTCCCAGAGCCTGTGTGGACTGGGCCTGCTCTGCCTGCCCTGATGACTCAGACCTCCAGGAGCCAAGCCTGTATTGCTCTCCCACCAACCCTAACCTGCTCTGCTCTCTACCACTGGGATAGGAATAAACTATTAGCTATAGCAAGGGACCGTACAAAAAAGTCAAAACTTACCACCCCTAGTTAAAACTCAGAGGCTGATTGCAAAACCCAGCCCTGGGGATCTACATAGCTCAACATCAATGTTTTTCTTTTGGTTTGGTTTTGTTAGCTAAACTCTAGTGCAGTCCAGTCTGTTTAGAAAGCAGTGTCTGACACATAGCTGTGACCTCCTTGTTCTACTTGCCAATCCTGGTCAACATCTCAGTTTCATTCCAGAGACTGAGACTCAGGCCAGAGGGAAGATGGATTTGCCCTGGCAGGGCTGGTCTTGAACCCAGCTCTACCTCATTCCTTGAAGCTGTGCTGATGAGTTCACCAAGGTCTAAAGAAAGCAGGGAGCAGATCTCTGCTTCTGAAGTGTGGTGGAGCAGGAGGCTGATGAAAGGTGAGGGGTTTGAGGGTTGGGTGAGGCCCAGCAGTTCCTTTTCAACACCTGCCTCCCCCCCAGCCAAGGGTGAGGGGAATAAAAAAACTAAAGACAGCACTACACCGAACAAGGTATCTTTGTTCCTTGGGCTTTTGTTTGTTTTGTTTCAAGATAGGTTTCTCTGTGTAGCCCCTGGCTGCCCTGGAATTCTATAGACCAGTCTGGCCTCAAACTCAGAGGTCCACCTACCTTAGCCTCCTGTGTGCTGGGAGTTCTGGGTTTACAGGTGTGAACCACCATGCCTGGTTTAACTTGCCTTGGATTTCTCTCTATTTTCCCACATGGTAGAAGAATAAGCTCAAATAACTTGGGGGACCTCCTTTTCCAGGGGTTGTATATAATTTGGGGGCTGACACATTTCAAGACCTTTTGCAGGCTGCTGGCAGACTGGCTTTACAATGGTTGAATCCCACATATTCAAACTTGTTCTCTGTTAAAGGGTTAGGGTTTCAGTTAGACAATGTTTCCACCTGAAGAGATTTAATTTAAAAATCCACTAACTTTGATTTGGGTTTTTCTTTTCTTCTCCTCTTGTTGCCCTTGTCCTTACTCTCGCCCTGAATGCCATTACTATCAGTTGTTTCCTGTACAAATGACCCTGGTGTTGGGCTTTCAGCTGGCTCTGATGCGAGTGCTAACTCAACCTCCCTGAGGCCTGTAGCCTTGACCAGTACAGCCTGTGGTGGTCACTGGAAGGTCACTATTCCACAAGTAGATTGTGATCAACATTACAGAGGAGGAAAGGGGACCTGATGGACCAGAGTAAGACAGTACCTAGCCTGAGCTACCTGGGCCATATGTGCTAAGACATAAGTGGCCAATGCCTGGGGCAGCTGCTGGAGGCTAGCTGGAGTGCAGAGGGACCCAAGCCACTGCATTGCCTTTTGTCAGAAGTGCTCTGAGTGGAAGCAATATGAGGTCCCACCATGCAGTCCTGCTCCCTTCCTCCCCCCGGCCCCCAGGCAGCCACAGGCTCTGGCTCCTTTACCTCCACCACCAGAGGCAGGGCAAGGGAGCTGATGAGCCAAGAACAAGTCCTATCTAGTACTTACTGCACTAATGTTCCTAGTTGCTCCAAGCTTTATATACCATGGAGCTCCAGATGGCTGTTGGGAGGGTTCCATAAGCAAACATACCCTCTGGGCAGATCCCTCAGGGCAAACCCTCTTTGAGGAGTGGCTGAGATTATTGACCTTGGGTGTACCGCAGAGGGGCGGTACCCAGAGTTCTGGCATCCTGCTTCCTAGGTGAGAAGATAAATTGGGAAATCCCTGTAAAGCCATAAACCTTAGCATGGCTTGACCAGTGGCCAAGTCTCCCACCAGCCCCAAGCCTTGGGTCCTGACCAATGTTGCCACATTGTCTCTATAGTGAGCAGCTTCTGGGCATCATGGTACCCACAGTCCAGGTGGGAGGCTCTTTGGGGTCACTGGCCATCACATACAGAACACACAGTACAGCGTTCTCCAGGAGTTAAAGAGACTCAGACCCATATCCAGGTCTCTCATAGATAGGTTCATGGGGTGACCACAGACAAGGTCACCATTCAGTTTCAGCTTCCCCCCACATTAGTCTAACAATGGTCATGATTATGAGGACCACAAGGTCAGAAGTGTGGACCCTGCTACTTTCCCAGGTGTGCTATGTTCTTAGGCAGCTGGCCAAGGCAGGCTTGAGTCACACCAGCAGCTGGTTTTTAGTCTTACTGTGTGCTATGCTTACTGTGTGCCTTGGGCTAAATCCTGCTGAGCTGCTTAGACTGTGTGCTAACAAGCTCCAGCAGACAGTGGCTTGGGGGCACTGAGTCACTTGTTGGAGGCACGTAGCCTCCCGGTGCAACCCAGACTGAGTGCTGAGGCTCCACCTTCGTGTCAGCAGGTCAAACAGTAGAGAGTTTGACCCACGGACAGTACTGGGCAAATATTTGTTGAATAATCATTTTCTATAGGGCCTCAAGCTGGAGTGTGGGAGGGAAGAGGCCAGGGGAAGTGACCTGGAGGCCAGGGGAAGTGATCTAAGAACCGTCAGAGCCAGGTGACCCCAGCAAGGCAAAGGCATTTCTCAGGCAGAGGGTACACTGGAGACTAAGGCAGAAGGGTGAGTGAGAGTTTGACGAAATCAGGGCTATGTAGTGAGTTCCAGCCCACCAACTTGGATTCCTTGGCAAGAGCCTTGAGACTCTGGTCTAGAATTGGAATGGGCTTAGCTCGGTTCTTGCTGTTAACTTTACACCACATCGTGAGCAAAGCCTCAAAAGGAATCCCACGTTGCCTCTCAATACCTCACTGTCGGCTTGCCTGGCCTGGCTCTAACAGGAGCCAGAGTGATCTTTGCAGTCATATTCCAGAGCAAACCATGTTTCTCCATGTTCCAGACAGACTGTGGCTCCCCTGGGAGGGTCCCCGCTCACCTTGGGTCCCCATCCCTTCATTTCTGAAACGCTGGACTCGCCAGTCATCTAATGTTTGCTAGTATTTTATGGCCTTTGTATTTGCTTTCCGTCTGGAATGGTCTCCCCAAGTTTTATATGTGTGTGTGTGATCTGCACTTGTTAATTCAAGGTTGTTTGTTTGTTTGTTTTATTTAATCTCATGTAGACCAAGCTGGTCTCAGACTCACTATACAGCCAAGATTGGCCTTGAATTCCTGATCCTCCTGACCTGCCTCCTCAGTGCTAGGGTTACAGATGTGCGCCATCATGATTAGATGACGCCTCTTCAGAGACGCCTTCCTTGACCATCCATCTGAGGAGACATCCCAGTGCTTCTGTCCCCTTATCCTGCCTTTAAAACTTATCTCATTTATTACCAGTGGTAATTATAGCACTTGGCTTTTATGTTATGGACGATTTCAAACATGTGCATAAATAGAGAAGGTCGTCCAGCAGGTTCTGTGTGCCCATCCCTCAGCGCCATGATGGTCAACAGTAGGCAGCATCACTTTCCTCACAGCCTTTGCTTTCCAGCAAACTCAGACACTTAACAATCTTATTTGCAAATACCTCTATGCAAAGATTTGTACTTAGTGTTTATTCTTCATTTATTTTTTATTTATCTTTTTTTTTCTTTTTCTTGGAAAACAGGGTTTCTCTGTGTAGCTCCGGCTGTCCTGGACTCACTCTGTAGACCAGGCTTGGCTCAAACTCAGAGATCCACCTGCCTCTGTCTCCCCATTGCGGACATTAAGGGCATGAGCCTTAATTCTTTTTTTTTTTTTTTTTTGAGTCTCTCTCTCACTCTCCCCCACCCCTTCTCTCTCCAGCCCAAGCTGGTTTGGAATTCACCATGTAGCCCAGGCTGGTCTCAAACTCATGGCAACTGCCTCAGTCACCCAGGTGTTGGGCTACAGACTGGAATCACCATACCCAATTTTATTAAATTTTATTTTTTGACCAGAAATGGAGGGAGGACTGGCTATATAGTGAGTACAATGTAAGAGGTCAGCCAGTTGGAAAGTAACTATAGAATTACCTATGGTTATTTTTTTTGTATCTCAGGCCAGCTTTGGGCTCCCATTTCCCCTGCTTCAACTTTCCAAATATGGTAGCATGAAAGGTATGAATCCTGAGACCCGAATTGGAAGGTTATTTTATCTGCTTATCTTTTTTTAATTTTATGATAGAAGGCCGCATATAGCCCAGGTAAGCCTCCCACTCACTGTGTAGCCAAGGATGACCTTAAATTCTTTGCCTCTACCTCCCTATGTGCTAGGATTGCAGGTGAAAAGCTTGCCCAAGTATGAAGCTACATTCTTGGCAACTGGGTTTGTCTAGCTTATTTCATTGGTAGATCTCACGTCTAACACAGTGCTGTCAGCTGTTCTCAAGACAGTGCGTGTAGACTGTGTTTCCCTTGCTGTACCAGTGAGAGTGCACATCCGTGCTACGGAAGCACGCGACAGTCCTGTGAGTGTGTGCTCACGGGCAGAGTGTACTGCCATCACCGCAGCTGGCGGGCTGAGAGCATGCCTCCTTCCTGACATCATCCCCACGCCCCCAAGCCTCAGTGACTCACAGGGCTGTATTTTCCTCTGTCTTAGTCCGGCCTGAGGAGGGAGGGAGGTGTGCCCTGGCCTTTCCCAGCCCACTGGAGGGCCGGAGAGCTCCTTGGTGTCCTGTCCTTTCATTCTTTGGTTATCTGCTATCCCCGCAATGGGCAGAACCCAACTTTTCTCCTCTCCAGCCTTGAGACCCATCCTAGTGTCGGCTCCTAGTGTGGCTGCTCGAGGGCCGAGCAACAGCATGGAAGGTGGGGCAGCTGAGAGTAGAGATCTGCCCTGGGGACTCAGCCACACCCCAACTCCTCACCAGTTCAGCATCTTAAAAGTATTTTTTTCCTGAGGGATTTACAACAACAAAGATCTGGTTCATCATACGTGTCTTCCAGGGTCTACACCCTGTCAGACCACAGATTTTTCAGTTTGGTCCCCGAAGTTCCTATTGAGACTCAGCCTTAGGCCCAGAGATGAGGACTAAGTCACCTACAGTCACACAGCAAGTCATTGGCAGAGCTGGGCAGAGCTTAAATGCTTGAAACCTTTTCAGCTGCCAAGGAAAGCTTTCCAGCATGGGCTTTCTAACATCAGTAAGGGTTTGAAGGGCCAGAGGTGTCAGACACATGGGTCAGGGTGACACCCCAAAGATCCAGGGTAACTCAGGAAGTGGTGGGAACTGGTCTGTCTTGGCTACTGGTAGAGACAGGGAAAGGGACTGACAGGAAAGCAAGTGTGGGCTGTAGCCAGAAAGCAGGTACTGACTTCACCTAGACCTGATCCCATAGTCTCAGCCCAGTTTATCCCATCGTGAGTTAGAGTAGGTTCAAGTTGCTCATGCAAAAGTCACTGTCTCTGCCCTCCCTCTTTCCATTTATGGACTCAGGCCCCTGACGCTGAGGTAATCTTTGGAAAATAATGAATACTCTTATATATGTGTGTGTGGTCAGAGGACAGCTTACAGAGGCCAGTTCTTTCCTTCCACTATGTGGGTCCCAGGGATCAAACTGAGGGAGTACTGGGGTGTCTGGGGAGAGGGGTAAGTGGCTGTGTGTGTATTGAGGGTGTGGATGTGTGTGACAGCCTCAGGTTGTCTGGCTTGGTAGCAAGCATCTTTACCAGTGGAGTCATCTTAGTTTCTGGGCAGTCTTGAACAGAAAAGCAGAAACCCTCTGAGGGTGTAGAAACGTCTTGGGGTGTCTAGGCCTTTTCCATGCCCACATGCAGAGTCAAGAGCAGTACTTTCAGCCTGATTCTTGCCTTCTAAGAGTGCCCTACTTCCTCTGACAGGTATCATTAGGGTCTGGGGTTCTCCTACTGTGCCTGGGCCCTTGAAGGTCTCTGTCTGGTGTGTCCCTTGTCTATTCCACTTGTCCCAGGTGCCTCTCCACCAGGAAGCCAACTGCTAAGAAATGTGATCTTGGAGATGTTTACAGCCTTAAATAGGCCCAGCTTTGCCAGTGAGTTTGGCTGTGGGCAAGACACTTTCCCTGGGCAGAAAAGTGAATGCAAGGCCCTCTAGGTGGGAGAGGTGGTAAGGGCACCTTGGATCTGCTCTTCACCCTGTGGTCGGCTGCAGTGAGCACGTCAGAATGGATGGATAGCCTCACGGAGCCTGGAGATTCTGTGCAAGTATTGTCAGAGCAAGAGAGGACTTCGAGGGTGTGTGTTTGCCTTCTGTATTGTTAATGGCGCTGTCTCAATATGGTGAGCTCCTATGAAAGATTTGTAAACATGTTTTGCTCACAGAGTTCAGAGTAGATAGACAGTGGGTGGGAGGGAGCCACGATGAGTACAGGGGTGGGGGTGGGGATGGGAAGCAGACTCTGAAGAGAAATTCAGACTGTGGTGTTCTACTTGCCTGGGAGCTTGCAAAGCTCCTGGCAGTAAAGTAGTGGTTGGAGCCCAGTCAGTGCCCCTGGAGTGGTAGGGAGTCAAAGGAACCAAAGTCATTCCCAAAGTGGGAGCTCCGGGTATCTTGGCACCAAAGACCTTTTGGCTTGAGGGTATCTCTGTAGAAAAGGAAGTGCCACATTCTAGCAATAGCTGTTTCCTGCAAACCAGTATATACTTAGCTGGGCACACCAGTGCCTGGGGCAGACTGGACTCTACTTTGATGGGGTGTACAGATCTAAACAATGCTTACTTCAAGGTGAGACATGTTGGGCCTTTGCCTAGGCCAGACACTCAGCAATCCAGAGGAGGAGGGGGTGGCAAGTTTCTTTCTGCACCAGCACAGCTCACAGGGTGGGAGTTGCTCAGCCTGATAGTCCTTCCCTGACCAGCAAGGACAGTGAAACCTGCAAAACCTGCATTGTCAGGTTTTTGTTGTTTGTTTTTGAGACGGTATCTCATTGAGAAGCCCGCTGGCCTGGAATCGGGCCCCCTTCCTTGGATATCCAAGTGCTGGGATTACACCACGTGCCGTTAGGCCTGGCTACCCCTTGTGTATGGGTGGAGAAGTCTGAGTGGCCCACCCCTCCTTCCTGATAACCTCTATCCTCCATCTCTGCTGGCGGCTGCTGTCCTTCCAGGCAGAGGTCTCTCCAGATGAGCGTGGACCGGTGACTTTGTCCACACATCTCTGTCCTTCTCGTTGCGAGGCGGGACTAGCCCTGCTGCAGAGGGCAGTGTGTTTGGGGCTGCTGCACTCGCCCGGGACTGCTGCCTTTGGGAGGCAGGGGTGGGAGTGGGCTGTTCCCTGCAGGCCCGCCTCCAGGTCAGACCTGGTTGCCAACAGTCTCTACTCAGCTTCTTTCTGATCTTGGTGGAGTACCCTGTGGTTAGAACACATCTCTGAACCCTACCCTAAGGTAGGGCACGGAGGGGAATTTATTAAATGTACAAAGAAGCATAAATGGCATCAGGAAGTAAAAGTCAAAACTCTTGGACAGGGTTGTGTGGCCTGACTCCTTCCAACCCAGCCACTGACTATGTGACTGTGACCTGCCTTGCTCCAGCCCCTTAGTAAAAGGAGTTAGTTCCAGGTTGAGGAGCATTCTTCAATGTGCCGTAAACTTGAGTGTGCTGAATGTATTCTGACTGCCTGAAGCCTTGTTAAAATCTCACTCAGCCATCTGGAGAAGGGCCTGGGAGTCTTCGTTTCCTTTTTGTAGCATTGGAGATTGGACCTGCAGCTTTATACACTTTTGGGTGAGTGATGCTCTGCCATTGAGCTGCAGCCATACATGGTTCTTCATTTCTTTTATCTTTTATCTTTGAGATAGGGTCTCCTATAGGCTGGCCTCAGAACTTGGTATGTCCCAGAGTCTGGCCTTGATCTTCTGATTCTCCTGCCTCTACCTCTCAAGTGTTGAGAGGATGGGCATGAAGCCACCATGCCCTGCTTACCCACCCTTTATTTCTAAATAGTTCAATAATAATGCTGTTAGCCCACAGAGCACTTTGAGCAGCAGAGAGGACAACCCATATCATCTGAGCATCAGGACCCAGAACCCGGGTCCTGTGAATCCTCTGCAAACCGCCCCGACAGAGCATGGGAAAGTTATCTTGAGATTAGCTTCAGCCTCTAGCTGGCAGTGCTCAGGTTTGGGGACAGGAGAACTCCAGCCCCAGCCTCACTTCTGTTTATGTAGAAAAGTCCTTTCTTGGTTACCGCTTGATTTAGCCAAGGGTTGTTCCACATCTGAAAAGGAGAGGAACACAGTTCAACCCATTCATTATCTTGGTGGCCACAGGAGGCTCTCTGAGGAGGTGACGCCCTTTAGGAGGGCAGCAGCCATCGGTTAAAGACTATGATTCATTACACTGAGGATGGAAACGTGCTTAGCTCCTGTGGTTGCCTGCTGTCTGTCAGGGGAAATGCCCAGCAAGGTCGGGAGAGAAGAGGGCAGACAGAGTCAGCTCGCCCTCCCATTCTGGACCTCTCCTAACTGACCAGCTCCACTGGCTTGAGGTACACTTCGAGCGTAGTTTGTTAGTTACTTGTTGGAATCCCTGGGGCATTTCGGGAAGGACTAAGCAGATTTCTGTTTGCACCTACCACAGAAATTTGGCTCCTTGTGCCAAGGCCTGAGTAATCTTAGGAGTAACTGCAAAGTGCATAGGATAGAGCACTTACTGTGAGGGACCCCAGGGGAAGATGGACATCAAGCCAGTCTTACGTACTTGTCAGGACTCCTCATATTGTAGACACGAAAGGGACCCAACCAAAGAATCTGGAGGTCTGCCCTGGGACCATCACTCCTTTAAGATCTGTCTCTTCTGGGAAGTGAGGAAGATGCCAGCAGCTCTAGCAGTTTCTGTTGGTCAGAGGAGATTAAGTTGGAGTTGGAGGAAGCTCTTCCCTGGAAGTGCTTGGAAGATGAGTGTTCTAACTCAGTGAACTCGTAAGTGCCTTAGCAACCATACTTAAAGGGCTATCTTCTAAGGGCTCCCTTCTTTAGACTCTAAGAGGCTAA
This sequence comes from Psammomys obesus, assembly GCF_907164565.1. Taxonomy (NCBI): domain Eukaryota; kingdom Metazoa; phylum Chordata; class Mammalia; order Rodentia; family Muridae; genus Psammomys; species Psammomys obesus. Next base: position 18,350,639 of record NW_026596039.1, on the reverse strand, counting down.
ACTATTAGGCCAACAGGCAATGTTTTCAAGCTGGGGACCTAGAGATCTGGGGATCTAGGTTCCTGTGGAAAACCCTCCATACAGCCATGGGTTCTCCTCCTCACCCCCCTCTCCCCCGAGATAGGGTTTCTCAGCCTTGGCTGTTCCGAAGCTCACTCTGTAGACCAGGATGGCCTTGAACTCACAGAGACCCACCTGCCTCTGCCTCTGGAGTGCTGAGATGAAAAGTGTGCGCCACCACCACCCGACCAGCTCTTTTCAATGATGTTGGTATTGTTCCTTTAATGTGCAGGCTGTCTTGCCCCCTTGGCTCCTAGGCTTTTGGGGGGGCCATAGGCAAAGGACACATTTGTCAAAGCTTGTGCACATTCTTCATGGATTACATATATACAGTCAGTTACCAATCTCTGTATCTTGTGTCCAAATGCTATGAGCGAACCCATGTTCACATATATAACCATGTGCATTTTCCGCATCTTTTTTGTTTGTTTTGTTTTGTCTTTTTTGAGACAGGGTTTCTCTACTTAGCCGTGGCTGTCCTGAACTCACTTCGTAGACCAGGCTGGCCTCGAACTCACAGAAATCCGCCTGCCTCTGTCTCCCTGAGTGCTGGGATTACAGGTGTGTGCCACCATGTCCTGCAGTTTTCAACATCTTTTTATTTTTTATGTATATGAGTGCTCTATCTGCATGTACACCTGCATGCCAGGGAGAGGGCATCAGATCCCAGTATAGATAGTTGTGAGCCACCATGTGGATGCTGGGATTGAACTCAGGACCTCTGGAAGAGCAGCCAGTGCTCTTAACCTCTGAGCCATCTCTCCAGCCTTTTAATGTGGTCCACAGATCAGTTCCTATCTATCTCCAGAGCCTAGAAGGAACAAGTCCCTTAGGAAGGAAGATGGTAGAATTGGTTTTTTGTTCCCCCTCTTCCTTAGTTTTGCTAGAGATTGAATTTGGGATCTTATGCTAGGCAAGGCTTTTCTTATGCTTTAGTTTTTTTAAGTGTATGGATGTTTTACCTGCATGTATGTTTGTGTGTGATGCGTGTGTCTATTGCCCACAGAAGCCAGAGGAGAGTGATGGATCCCCCAGAACGGAGGTTGTAAACCACCATGTGGGTGCTGGGAATCAAACCCCTGAGGACTCTCTCCAGCCCTGCATTCTACCACTCAGCTGTATATCCCAGCCTCGGCCCCCGTGAGTGATTTACAAGAGGGGATGGAATCCCACCCTTAAGGTTTAGAAGTATTTTTGAAAGGGTTGAAACACACACACACACACACACACACACACACACACACACACACACTTGTTAGGTCCTCAGCTCTGCTGTGTAGTGAAAGACTCTCTCAGGTCATAGCAGGGCTGTGGGCACAATGCCTGGGCACCGTCTCACCACCTAGCCCAGGCTCACAGCAGTAGAGCTGTGTCAGCCTGCACCAGTGCCTGGGGGCAGGGCAGGGCAGGCTGTGTGAATACAGGGTGTTGTCAGTCCTCCAGGGGAAAGAGGAGACGAAGGCAGATCCTGCCTGGCAGGTCTGTCACCTACATCTCTGCTTACACTTTCAGGGGTGGAGACCGGCCCCAGATATCAAGGCCCTGAGGATCCAGCCTTAATTTCCTGGGAGTGGCAAGGCAGAGCTGTGAGTGTTGTGTGGGGACACTTGGCTTGATCTTCCTAACCTAGGGACCAGACACATCAAGTTTATAAAAGGAAGCTAGTCTTGGGAGCTTAAGATGCAGAACATTTCTGGAGGCCAGAGTTAGCCCCAAGGCTACAGGCCCCTCTGGCCATTTTTCAGGGGGCAGTGATTTTTCAAGGTAGTACTGTTCTGGGTGGCACCACTGAAGCCTTGCTGGGTCTTATCTACCATTACTTCGCTGTGTGACTAGTTGACTTTCATGCCTTCCTGGTTCTGTCTCCCTGTCCCTCCTTTCCTCTGGAGACCTTTTCGTCAGTGACACACCTGGATCCCAAGTTTCCTGCCTGAACCCTCTGAGAGGCTCTTTTTAAAAGGGGCATCATGCCATGAGGCAGGGTAGTCTGGCAGCAGGATGGTGAGGAGGCTCAAATGTTACAGATGCTAAGACACATGAAAAGGTCATCCTGGTCCCTAGATACAGGTCAGCTGTCGAAGGCTGGTTTCCACTCTTCACCTCTAACCTGCCTGTACTTAGGCTCCAAGGAATCCTAATCCTCCTTCCCCAGCCCCAGGCATGGATTGTCTCCCTCTCTTGCTCGATCTGACAGGGTCTCAGGTAGCCCAGGTTGGCCTTGAATTTTCTATGTGGCCGAGAATGACTGAGAACTCATTTTCCTGCTCCTGCCTCCCAAGTGCTGGGATCACAGGCAAGTGACACGAACTCCGCTTTATCTTTCTTTTCTAATGACTTCAGTGCATTCTCAGGACAGGAGGATCCCCTGTTCCACAATTTGTTTGCCCCTGGTCTTGCATCATCTTCTTTTAGGGAGGGCCAGAGGATTCTGTTTGCCTTGTAACTCATATAATGCCCGTTCTTTTGGAGACTTGGCATCCCAGGACCCATTGCTAGCTGAATGACATGCCCTAGGGCGCATGGCTTTTGTGTGTCTGTATTGCTTCCTCTCCTTTAGAAAAGTACTTTAGTCCTCGTGGTGAAGGATGGAGATAGTAAAAGCTTCCATATAGAAGCCCACATGCCTGAATCTTCCCTTTATGCACTGCGGCCCAAGCTTTGGCTTCCCCACCCCATTTCCCTCACTTTTGCTGTTGCAAGCACAAGAAAAGGAGGCAGGGAGGAACAGGGCTGTGGGGGCCAAAACCCAGGCTGAGAAGTCGAGGGCTTGGGAGCACTTATTTTTATTGTTTTCCCTGAAGTTCCCTGTAGGGTAAGGGCTTTGGTCCCATCTCAACAAACAGCCCATCTGTACAGGTGAAAGTAGAGGACTTCAGGAAGCTCCAGGAGGTGGAAATTCAAGAGTCTGCCCAGATCTGTCCCTCCCCACCCCCATGAAGCTGGGCCACATGGCCTGCCTGCCCCAGGGGAGCGAAGTCTGCCATGGATAAGAGCCCAGAGCACAGTCAAACACAAACAATGCGCAGCTGTCCGGGGCCTCTGAAGCACCATTCATCAAGGCTCCATGAAGTCAGATGCCCCAGTTTGCCTGCTCGCTAGTCTTGAGGAGAGCATGGCCATCAGAGTGGCCTTCAAAGCCCCCAATCCAGGCACTGAAGGCTGCTAACCGATGCTTCAGTGCTTTTACCACAGGGCTCCGTGGGTGAAATGGCTTCAGACCCTTTCTCTGTCCCATATACTCCAGGGCCTCAGCAGGCCTGGATAGCCTAGCACCGTGTTAAATAGCTTTGATGCCTTAAATTAACCAGCCCCAGAGCAACCCACCCATTGTGCACCTTGAATATATTAATCTATTGGCGATCATTCCTCCCCATTCAGCTTCAGGACAACACCAGAGTGGGACAGTCTGTTCTTCAGAGACAGCAAAATGGCCAGATCTGGAGTGGAAAACCCAGGGTGCTCTCTTCTTCTGACCCTGGTAGCCTGGGTCAGGTATGACTTCTCTGCCACAGACCCAGGACCCAGAATTGTGACCCATCTAGGATGTAACCCTGTTTTCTGTAGCGAGTTGGCTTTAGTTGCCTGTCACCTTGGCCCCTGTGGTTCTCCAGGTCTAAGTGAGCTGAGGAAGGTCCCGGCTCTTCACTCCACCCATTCCAGGATCTCTAGACTGTCTGTCTCCCAGTTCCCTCCACCCCTGCCATCTCCAGGTCTTTTCGGCCCTGGAGATCCTCAGGCCAGACCAGAGTACAGAGCAGTGGGCCTGGCGGGTGGGCAGCCTCTGGGCACAGGCCAGGTCTCACACCCAGTACTGGCCATTCCTGAGGGCAGGATTGGGTGTCCGGCAAAACTGCAGTAGCTCTGGGTCAGGCTGGCCTCCTGGGGGTCCCTGGCCAGGCACAGTTGTGAGTGGAATGGCTTGGCCTGGCTCAACCTTTCGAAAGGTCTCTGTGTCACCAGCCAGGCCGTTGCGGGGTTTGGCGGTCAACACCTGGACGTCGTGCTTGCCTGTCTTGTTGCGTTTGCGGAGGTAGAAGAGCAGGGGCAAGATGAGGGCCAGAAGCAGGAGGATCAGGCACACAGGGATGATGACGCTGAACATGTTGGCCTCTAGGAAGCCCAGGAAACCGCCCCTGGCCGCAGTGGGCACGGGGCTGGATGCTGCTTGGCCTGGCTGGCCAGTAGGGGTGCTTCTTCCTGGTTTCTCTGTTTCTGTCCGAGCAGCTTCAGGGACACTGAGTAGGGCCACACTGTAGGACTTGGCCGCATGGTAAGGCTCCGTGGCAAAGTCCAGCAGAGCCACGGCAGGCGGGACGCCCCTTGCCCACAACTCCAGAGTAAGACTGTCACCTGCTGGGCCAGTTGACCTACCCTCTGGCCGGCCCACCTCCAGCCCCAGCCGTCCCTCTTCCAGGTCCTGCTGAGTGAAATGTTCCACAAGTCGGTTGCTCTTAGGTTCTGTTCGGGCTTGGGACACACGGACCACGCGGCCATATCGGGGTCCTGCCAGGAGCCGGAAGTGGGGCATACTGCCTGTGCGGTTGGCCAGCTCACTGGCATCCAGCACAGTGGGGTCAAGGCGCAGGGTGGCACCCTGAGGCCATGGCCCACCTGCCCGCACGCGCAGCAGAGCCTGCACTGTGACATTTACAGTGGCTGATGCATTCACGCCCCTGGCCAGAGCCAGGACTCGGAAGTGATCCTGAGACGAGGAGAAGTTGGTGAAGGCGAAGACCACTTGCCCCTGGTCTACCTGCAGCTGGCTGAAGGCAGAGGCGGGCTGCCCGCCCACCAGCAGCTGCCCATAGAGGGGCCCCTGAGTGAGGCGGTATGCTACATCCGGCTCCTCACGATCTGAAATCACCTGGAGCTGCTGCCGGCTCAGTGAGGAGCGTCCCAAAGCTTGGGGCACCTCAAGGGGTGCTTGCAGATGCACCTCTATGGTGGATGGCAAGACATCCACAGCCAGGGACATGGGTATTGGGGGGCTGGCTCCATCAGACATGCTCAACTGGAAGACGCCAGCCACACTGCTCCCATTTGCCACGAAGGCCAGCCGCCCTGCGTCCACATCGGCCTGTGTGAAGTGGGTCACAGGCCCGGTGTTGTCCCCAGCCAGGCTCAGGAAGCCATTGTGGGGTGCCCTCTGTACTTCATACTCAATCTCCCCTGGAGCCGAGTCTGGGTCTACCACACTGAGCTGGGCTCGAGAGACAGGCGCTCGTGAGCCCCTGGTGACACGGAGTGGAATGGAGGCCTGTGGCTGAGGTGGCCGCTCATTCACATCCCGCACAGTGATGCTGAAGGCCTCAGAGGTTTGGGGTCCTGACACAGGAGCCCCTGACAGTTCCTGGAGGTGGGCGCGGAAGCGGAAGCCATCCTGCTGGGTGCCCCCACCACCATGGGCATAGACCAGCTGTCCTGCAGCCAGCTCAGATTGCAGGAAGTGGGACCTCCCGGCATGGAGTGGCTCTTCAGACACCAAGAGCTGGCCCCGGGTAGGGAACTGTGTGACCTGGAAGAACACATCATGCCGAGCACGCTGGGATGCTGGAACACTGGCTAGGAGGTTGGAGGCATCAAGGGCAGCCACAGTGATCTTGGCCCGCTGGCCCTCAGGGACCCAGAGACCTGGGGGTGGGGGATGAGACATAGGCTATGAAGGTGCAGTCCACTGGAAGAAGAGTTATGAATTCTCAGAAGGGAGACCCCAGGGCAAATCTGTGCCTTCCTCTGATGTCTGTGTTCCCCATAACTTCCTATGTCCTGGGACTGAGCCAGAAGCTGCTAGGTAGGCCTCTATCCCTCCATTTGGGACATTTCTCTGAATCCTCAACCTTGCCATCCCATCATGCTATTCACCTTTGTTTCTCCAGAGGCGGCTGGGGCGCTGGGGACAGGCAGCGTCGAAAGACACAACCACAGCAAGGGTGGCAGCCACTTCCCTGGCGGGTGGTGAGGACAGCAGGAGACCAATGGTGTCGTGGGCTTCCCAGAAGGGCTCAGAGGACATCTCATGCTCGTAGAGAATATTCCCAGCATTCACCTGGGGGAGACATCTCGGTTGGGTGTGACGGGTGTGACGGGTGTGCATTCTGTGGTGCCTGGAAGCTCCCCATCGGGCTGGCAGGTACTGGCACTCCAATCTCCCCACACCCCAGTGCCAGCTTCACTGAGTTCTCCTGGATGAACCTAGGCCTGTGTCGGCTGCGCTCCACCTCACTGGTTCAAAGGATCACCGTTAGGTAATTATGTTCAGGGAACAGCTGGCCTCCAAAGCCAGAAGCCTAAGCTCAGCCCTAGCTCCAGCTGGGGAAATCGGTCATTTATTCATGTTTCCAATGAAAGCGGTCCTTCCTCCTTCGAGATGGCTCCCCTCCCCTTTGCTGCCCACAGACACCGCTTGTAGTCTCCCTTCTGCCATGTCAGCTTTCTCCCAAATAGATTTTTTTTTTTTTTTTTTTTTGCTAGGTAACCAAGTTATTTTTTTCTTTCTTCTTAAAGAAAATTACTCTTGAATTTACTTTTCTTTTACCTTGGGAGAAGGTTTCATGCATCCTACTCTGACCTAGAACTTGCTAAAATGCCAGTTTTATGTGGTGGTGATGATTGAAACCAGGGTATCATGCATGATAGGCAGGCACTCTTCCAACTGAGCTACATCCCCAGACTTCAGTTTGTATTTTCTGCTGGCATTTGCCACCTCCCTCTTTTCACTGCAGCAAAATTCCCCAGGAATAGTCCCCACTGTCACCACACATTCTCAGCCCACTCCACTCAGGAATTTCTCATGGTGTTGCTAAACCCGTTTTCATCAAGGGCACTAATGGGCCCTGGGCATTAGATCCACAGACTGGGACTTGGGGCTCCCTGACTGCTGAGCATCCCTTGACACAGTGAAACACCTGGGATGGGATGTTCTGCTTTGGTCCCCATATGGCATAGACTCTGCTGGTCCTGATCCCCATCGACCCGTGACATGGTCTCATGATCTACATACTCACTGGAGCTCCGCTCTCAGATTTCCACCTGTGTCTTTTGCTGCACAGAAACAGCTAACAGACATTTCAAGGCCCAGATGTGCCCGGTGGCCTCACCTCCCAAGACTATATCACCATGACAGCAGCTCTGCTGTTGAGTGCCTCAGGGGAAACCCCAGAGTCCTCCTGGGCTCTTTTCTCCCTCACCACCCTGCCTGGGTTACTGCAAGTTTTTTCTCCCATTCCACCCCAGGCCTCCCAAGATCAAGTCAGTCTCCTGCCTCAGCCTCCCAAGCAGCCAGTATGTGATCAGCATTTCAGCTCACACTGGCTCAAATGCTGCAGTAGCTCACTGTCTAACCACAAAGACTCCATTGTTATTCATGAGACCTCAACTTCTTGTTGCACGACTCTAAGATAGTAGCACCTATTCTTTAGGGCCGTGTGTACGCTGAACACCAGTGACAGTCTTTGTTTCTGTAAAGAAATTTGTTTCCTCTACCTCCTAATCAAGACACACACTCATGCCTTGTCTTTGTCCTTCCCCCCCTTCCCCGTTTAGAAGACACAGATTTTCCTTTCAGGAAAACAGGATTTGTGCAATAGTGAAAGAGAAATGGAGTGTGATCGTTGTGAGCAGGCAGTCTTAAGAGGCCCAGAGCAGTACGGTGGGGTTGTGCTGTCTACACTGGGAATCTGTGCTAAGAGACTGGCTCCTCCTCCGTGGTTTGCTACACGAAGGAACACAGGCCTTTGAAGAATCCATGTATCAGGCTTGTGTGAAATTTCCTAAGGCTTCAATGTTGACAACTAATGTTAAAATATTAAATGTGTGTTCAAATAAAACACATCTGTGGGCCAGATGTATTCTAAAGGATTGAAGCTTGACAGTTGTAACTTCTAGCCCAGGCTGATGGTGGGCATGGTGGGAAATGGAGACCTCCAGAGGCAGTGATAGAGGTCAATATGATGCCTGGTTATCAGTGCTCTTGTAGGAGAAGGCCTGGATGGGAAAAAGGCCAAACTCAGTGCCACCATGCAGGGCTCTCCCAAGCTCTGGGGCACAGTGTCCTTAGGGGAAGGCACAGTCAGAAGGCTCAGTCTCGGTTTTTCTTCTTACTAGCCGAGTATACTGAATGAAATCACCTGACCTCCATATGCATTTCTTTGCCTGCAAGTTGAGGTTACCTGAGCCCTGCCCTGTCCAGCCCAGAGTCTTAAAGGGCAGTGGTACTGCCAAGCCACCACTTCCTGCTGCCTGGCCTCTTCCAGTGGAGGAGGGTGTCCGTGCCACGTAGCCTCTTTCCAGCCTCCTGGGTGGCACTGCCACTTTGGCCCCCTGGTGGCCATTCAGTCTGGTCCTTCCGGTTGCTGGACTGTGGGGAATTGTTGGGTGGGGGAGGGGTGCTCATGGCCTTGTCCTAGTCTCTCCTTCCTGGTCTCTGATAACAAGACGCCCGGTGACTCAGGGCATACAGCTGCCCCTAGCCACTGGCCGATTTCATTGTGGGGAGGGGCCAGAAAGGGGCTGTGGTAGATGCTAGAGCCCAGGAGATGAGTAAACTCAAGCCCAGCAAATGATTTGACAGACCTGAGCTAAGCTAGTTTCCTCCTCTGCGCTACCGGATGGGTGGGAGTTGCTTCCCTCTGCTAGCTCCTCCATCTGGGTACTTCTCAGGGGGGAGGGCCCACCCTGATGGGGTATAGAAAGAAACTTGCAGGGCCCAGGAGGCCTCCGAGGGGAAGGAAAGAGACCCCGGGGTGGGTCCTGCCATTTTCAAGGGCCAGGTGAAGCCCCTCTGGAAAGTTCTGCAGTGCTGCAGATCCAGCAGTGTCCTCCTGCGTCCTGCTCGTATAGAAATAATCCGGGTCACGCTTGAGTTTCATGTGCGCGCACGGCCTCTGGGTGGGAGCACCGTGTGTGTTTGCTCAGAGAGCATGTCCCCCCCCCCCCATGGCTGGAAGGAGCTGCTCACAGTGCCTCAGACCCCCTGGGGACCAACCCACTGATGTGGTGAGGTAAGTGAAGACTGCTGGTCCCCACCAGGTTAGCACTAACAGTCCTGGCACCTTGCAGCTCAGCCAGCCTCGACTTGAATCTGGGAATTAGGATTGGGATGGGTGGCCCTGGTGTGCCCTAGGAACTCTGTTCCAAAGAGCAATGACAGCGTCCTTCAGCTTGGTGATTCACCTCCTCCCAGCTTGCTTGCTTCTTCTCTGCCACCTGCCCTGAGCCCCAAGCCCAACTTTATCCCAAACTCTGTCCCCCTGAAGCAAGCTCAGCTCATCACCAGCTGCTAGGTACCTCACTTCTCCTTATTGGGCCCTTTTCAGCCTCTAGGATCCAGTTGTAGCTTCCTTCTGGAGGCCTAACCCTGAAATGGGGCTGTGTCTAGGAAAGCTTAGCTGCCAGTTATGTGTGTGCTCAGGCTGGCAGCCACGTGAGGTAAAGTTGGGGTCTGTGTCGTGGCTGAGGAGCGAGGCCCTTACCTCAGCCTGGGTGAAGTTCACCAAGGCCTCCTCTGTACTCCCTTGCTGGGCGTGGAAAAGCCGGCCAAGCTGGGGGCCTCTCCCCACCCGGTACAGCAGGTGTCTCGGGTCAGTGCCTGTGCTGGAGCTGGCGCTCAGGCTCCGGGGGCTCAGCGGCTGCACAGACTCTGTAAAGCACCAAGGAGCCTGTCAGCTTCTGCTAGAGACCAAGGCAAGGATCCTGCGCCATCGCCCTCAATTCTGTCCCAGCTACCCAGCATGTGGACCTACCTGGACAGACAGTCAACTTCCGGCTGCCCTCCAATGACAGGAGCACCTGCTTCTGGGCCACCACTCGGAAGAAATGTCCAGGAGAAGAGTGTGCGCCATCAGAGAGGCTGAAGTGGAAGCCGCCTTCCAGGGCTCCTGGAAGCACAAGGGGTGGGTCTGGATCCCGCTGGCCCAAGGCAGCTCCGTACCCCAGGGGCTGAAGAACCTACTTGGCACCCACCTCTGTGTGAGAAGAGCACGAGCCCACTGTCCAGCTGGGCCTGTGTGAAGCGGCGGACCTCAGAGTCTGGCGCTACCCTCAGCACTATCCGTCCATTGCTGGGCTGCTCGATGGTGTAGACCAAGTCTTCTGGCCCAGAATCATTGTCTGTGCCCCTGAGGGCCTCGGGGGGGATGGGCACAGTGGCCCCCTCCCAGATCTGGGGACACAGACCTGTGAAAGTTCTGTTCACATCGTGCCTGCCCCACTCCCCTTCCTCCTGGCACTGGCACCAGGGCCCCACCTTGCTCTACTCAGCTGTCATGGATGTCCGTGCCATCCGGGCTCCACCACATACAGGGCCTTCCACCTCATTCTCTTAGGTCACCTCAGCCTCAGCTCCTTCTTTTCCATCTGTCCTACTCTTAATTGTACCTCAAAGCCAGGCCATAACCTTCTGCCTAGAAATGCTCCTGATTGACCCAGTAAATTCTTCCTTCCCAAAGACCCCGACTCTGACGCTGCTTCATCTGTATCTCACTGGTGGGCGGGGAGCCCTTGTCCCTTCTGCCACGGCATGTACCACCTGGCAGGGGTGGGTACAGGACAGAGGTGGTGGATTGGCCAGCACAGGATACTTGGAAACATGTCTCCTGCCAGATGGAGGCCAGGAGCAAGGTGGAGAGCAAAGAGGAGAGTGGAGAATTTTCTTCTCAGTTCTCAGTCAGGGGAGGAGAGGCCCCTTTGGCTACCTACCGGAGCAGGGCAAGATCCTGTTCCTGGGTACAGTTCCATGTGACACAGGGACAGTTACTGGGGCCCTTCTGGGTAGGGGCCCTCAAATGAGAAAACTTTCTTCTAAGAATCCCCGACTCCTCCCCTAGAGTCCCAGCAAGAGGAAGTGTCAGGCACGTCCAGAGGGCTTAACACGGGTGGATATTGCCACCTAGTGGCCAACTCACCACATAGCATTTCCAACCTGTGGTCCTAGGTGACCCTTAGTTACCTAGACCAAACCCACTCATCCGAGGTGCCCTCAGCCCTCAGCCACCTCCCACAGGGAACACTATACCATATACTATGTAGTTATCTCTATACTATATAATTATCTCTATTGATAGCCGTGAGAGACAGATCCCATGCTAGAAACAGCCAAAGTTACTCTTCTACAACTGTCCAAAGCTACCCCTGGTGGCGGTCTACACCCCAGAAGCTGCCATCCGAAGCTTAGTTCAGCTCTGTTGTTCTATGGGGGCCTGTCGAGCTACACCCTTTCCGTTCCACCAGCACTTTTTGTGGCCACGGAGCTTTGTCCCTGTCTGGACCTCAGCTTCTATCTCTGCACGACAGGGTGCCGTTGTTCTGCAGCCTAAAAGGAGAGAAACTTGGGAAGCCTAGTTGTGATCTTCATTTGCAGTGACACTTGAGCTCCCCTCCTGCAGCCCACCACATGGGGCTTATATAAATCTCATTAGGTGTTTTGGGTCTGCGGCTCGAGGGAAAGCCTCCTGTTGCAGGTGGGTCCAGGGAGATAGCAGGACCAAGCATGGTCTTTCTAAAACCAGACTGCCCACTCTGTAAGCGCCCGGTGACAGCACCTCACAACTGTGTTCTGGTTTTCACACAACTGCCCGTCTCTTCTTCCAATAGCCTAGCATGTGGCAGCGAACCCATTTTACAGAGGATGAAACTGAGCCTGAGGGAAGGGGAGACGTAAGCGACTCTCGTCCCTTTCCTGGAGCAGAGATGGTGTGGCCGAGGGGTGCACTCACCTGCAGGCCTGTGTTTGTGGTGAGGACAGGGGGTTGGTCGTTAACAGGCAGGATGGTGACGGTGAAGGACATGGGTTGGCTCTGGCGATCCATCTCTGAAGCGTTAGCCACCAGGACAAAGCTGTCTGTCGGTGTCTCACTCCCATCATGCACATAGCGGATCAGCTGCTCTTCTACCTACAAGCACACACAGGGCTGGCTGACAGGCTTCAGCTAGCCTAAGACTCCACAGGGATCTTGGGCCCAGCACCATTAATGCCCCGTTGTTGGGGGCAGATCCCTTGAGAACCCATTTCCACAGGTGAGAAGTGGGGGTGGGGTGGGAAACAATTTCCATTCCCCAGAGGAAGACACGACATAAAGCATAGAGCAGTGCCAGTAACCAGGGCAGGGCTGACTGGCGTCTCTGGAAGAGCTGTACCTCTCTCCAGGAGAAAGTGCTGAGGCTCCCGTCCTGGGGCTGCTCCTCCTTCTGCAGGGCCCCGTGACGTGGTGGCTCTAGCACCTGTAGGGCAAGGCCTGGCAGTGTGGGGAAGTAGGGCCCAGTGATTTGGAGCAGCGGAGGGGCCAGGGTACGGGTGCCGCCCTCAGGGACGCTGAAGTTCTGCACATCCAGGGGGATGACCGTAGGCAGCACCTCCAGCTCCACGAAGATGCCCTCGAGAGGGTCACCCAGGCCCGAGGCCACGTCCAGGGAGAAGGAATCGCTCCAGGCTCCAGGGCGAGAGTGCAGGTAGAGAACCCTGCCCGAGTTCACTTCCTCCTGGGAGAAGCTCTGCACGGGGTCCAGGCTGGGCGGCTCCTCTGCAGAGGCACCGTGGGACACCATCACCAGGTAGCCGGCGTTTGGGGGGCTTCTCAACGAGAACATGATGTCTGCAGGCAGCACTGCCTCCTGGACTACCTGGCCAACAGAGACGGTGGGGACATACAGGGTCACAGGCTGTTGTGGACCCCAGCTGGCAGAACAGGCTTGGTGCCCACATGCTGCTGATCCTGCAAGGGCATTGCTGGTCGCATGCATTCGGGTTCACACACCGTGGCGGGTGGCATGACCAGAATCAGGGTTAAGCTGGGGCTCTGTTAGTGCTGCCACTGTGCACCACTAGAGGGCACCCTCACCATTCCCAGAAGCACTGGCTCCCAGACTCTGGGTCTTAGGCAAGTTTGCCTATCTAGGTTTAGCTCAAAGGAGGCTGAGTACTCCCTCACCGCCTGACCTAGCCACAAAAAACTGTAAATGCCACTTTGCATGTAATTTGACTCCATGCCTTTTTTGCTTGGAACACCATCTTCCGGTTTCTGCTGTCCATACCCCATATTTTCCTTTTTCTCTGCTCCCCACCTCTTCTCTTGAACCTCGGCAGACCTTGAACTCACTAACTAAACCAGGCTAGCCTTGAACTCGTAAAGCTTTGCCTGCCTCTGCCTCCAGAGTGCGAGGATTAAAGGTGTGTATCACCACAGCTTGGCTTATATGTTACCTCCTCCAGTGTAGGCACTTTCTGACGTGTTTAGTCACGGTCTTTCTCAAAGCCCAAAACACTGAGAACCAGAAGGGCCTCAAAACTGGAAAGTTTCATGGCGAGGCAATGAGCCTTCCGGTCAGTGTTGTGCTGTGAGCTCCCTGAGTGATTAAAGGCTTCCTAGACCCTCGAAGTCCTGGTGTGGGGTCTGGGGAAAGGGCTGAGGACCTGCTGATCTGAGGGGCAGCACTCCTCAGAGCCCACTGCTCACGGTAACCTCCTGGGGAACTTCACAGAGTGCATATTCTTGGGCCCCGCCTCGGCCATCCTGTGGGTCTGGCTGGAGCCCAGATTTCCCATGGTTAGCCACAGCAAGGGCACATGTGTGTGACACATGGAGGTTCAAGACACGTAACAGGTAGATGTATGCCTAACAGACTTCCCGGAAGCGTGTGGGACTACAACACACGTGGGCGAGTACTGAAGCCACACAATGCTCCTAACCACGAGTCACCGCAGGACCATGCCCTTCATGGATGTTCCCCTCTGCCCGGCCCACGGCCAGGCTCACCACCCCTTTCCTCACCTCCAGCTGGTCCCTTCTGATCTCAGCCGCTTCCCCCTGGAAGACGTAGATCTTTTTGTGCTGGACCAGTCGCAGTGGGGACAGGGGTCCCTCCAGGGCAATGGTCACTTGTAGGATGGTGTCCGTGTGCACTGGGCCTGCTGCCACAGAGAGGGCCACGGTGTCCTGGGGGCTCAGACTGCCATTGTGGCTGTAGAGAATGGCCCCATCCAGCAAGTCCCGTTGGGAGAAGGAGGTGACTGGCTGGCCATCTCGGAGCAGCTGCCCCCAGTGAGGGCCAGCTGTCACATGGTAGTGGACCTCATTTCCACTTCGGATATCCAGGTTGGTGTCCAGGTGGAGCACAGCTGTGTCAATGGTGCCCTGGCCCCCTTGAGGAACCACGAGGCTAGAACTGTTGGCCACTCGAACATAGGGCTCTGAGGCCTGCACCTCCAGCATGGCAGTGGCCTGGTGTTGCCCGTCAGACACTTGGAGCTGGAGCCAGCCATGGTCGGCCCCGGAGTGCACGAATAGGACTTGCTTCTTCCTGAGATCCTCTTGGGTGAAGCGGTAGATGGGCCGCGTGGGCTCCTCCATAGCCACGATGCTGCCGAAGAGGAGGTCCTTGCGGGTCAGCACTAGCTGGGAGTCGGTGAAGCCTGAGTCGGCATCACTGAAGGCCACATCCTCTGTAGTCAGCAGCCGCTGCCCGCCCCGGGCCACATGGAAGACCCGGCTGACGGTCTGCACGGGGGCATGGTCGTTCACAGGCTGGATGGCCACCCGGAAGACACCGCGCACCTCCTCCCAGGCCATGTCACCGCTGCCCTCGCCCTGGCGTGTGGCCACAAACGGGATATCGTCCTCTGTGGTCTCAGAGTCATCATGCTGGTAGAGCAGCCGGCCGTGGAGCAGGTCGTCATTGGTGAAGGATGTCACTGGGGTGGCCTTCCCCTTCGGCTCCCCCCAGGCCAACCTGCCGTGGTGGGGCTGCTCCACCACCTCATAGAGATAGCTGGCACTGTTGAGACTCTTGACAAAGAGGTGGTCAGCAGACAGGACCCCCTCCCCTCCCTCGGGCACCACGAGAAGGACGTTGGTGAGGACGGGGGCATTCGGGTCACCGCCGATGTGGATGGGGAAGGTGTAGAGCGGGGAGAAATGCGGCGGAGACGTGACACGGAAGCGGAAGGAGTCATCGGCCGCCTCAGAGGTCCGAGCGGTGGCCCTGTAGGTCACACGACCGGCCTGCAGGTCATTCTGGGTAAAGCTCTGGCCGTCTGACAGCCTCGAACCCTGGAGCAGCAGGTTGCCTTTCCTGGGGGCCTGAACCAACTCATAGTGGAAGGTGTGAGGGTGGGGGCCCGCCTCCCCCTCCTCCAGGGCAGCCTCTAGGTGGGCGGGGCTGAGGGTCTCCTGATGGGGGCTCTGCGTCTGCAGAGGCTCGAGCTGCGGCATCCACACCGTGGCCCTCTGGATGGTCACCGGGAAGGACAGGTTGCTCAGGGTCTCCTGGCCCACCTGCACCTCCAAGGTCAGGTCCTCCACCGTATCTTGCGCGTGGTGTCGCGGGTCGGTGCTCAGGTACCGCACCCGGCCCTGCTCCACGTCGCGCTGGTGGAACGCCAGCGTGTCCCACCACTCGGTGCCCTCCACCCCCCCGGCCCCCTGCTTCTGCAGCTCCCCGAACCGCAGGGTGCCGGTGACTCGGAACAGCACACTCACATCCTGCCCGACGGCGTTCGTTTCTACCGACAGGTTGGCCGGTAAGATGGGCGCGGCGGAGCCCTGGGCCAGGCGCAGCCCCGTGCTGTGGTGGACCTGTATGGCCGGCCGGACAGCCACCACCTTCAGCGTGGCTGGAGCACTGGCCTGCATCCCGTCGCTGACCCGGAAGGTCAGGTCCTGGGCGGGCCCGCCGCGGTGGACGTAGACCATGCTGCCCTCCTCCAGGTCCCGGCAGGAAAACTCAGTGGCTGGCTCCCCGGGCTGGTCGCGGTGCTCCACGGGGACGCTGGTGGCGGCACCGAGGAGCTGGATGGTGAGGCCCTCACAGGCAGTGTCCGGATCATAGGTCTGGAAAATCTCGGGTCCCAGGGGCTTCTGTGTGTGTTCCAGGATCACCATGAGGCTGCCGTGCGGGAAGATGACCCGCGGCGGGTCGTTGACAGGGTTTACCTGGATGGGTAGGATGTAACTCTGGCCTCTCCGCAGGCAGGAGGGCACGGGCGCCCGGGCGGTCACCGACACCTCCAGCATCAGCTGGTCAGAGGTGTCCTCGGAGCCGTCGTGGACAAAGCGGGCCTTGCGGTTCACCACGTCCAGCAGCGTGAACATTTTCCGAGTCTGCGCTCCCGGGATGTCTAGCTCCAGCTCGCCGTGGCGGGCGCCCTGGCTCACGCTGAACAGGACCTGGGACTTGCGCAGCTCCGCCTCCGTCAGGTCCAGCGTGGGCTGCACGTGCCGCCACTCCAGCCAGGCGGCGCCGCCCTCGGCCACCACCAGGGGGCTGATGGTGAGCAGCTGGGTGAAGTTGGCGAAGACGGGAGGCAGTCCTGGCTCGGGGATGCACGGCTCCGGCAGCTCCACGGCTGGCCAGGCCCCCGGCGCCAGGGTGGAGAAGGTCTCGTACGGGCCGTAGGCTTCCTCCTCGTACTCCTCTTCCTCGGGCCTGCAGCCCGCGGCCATGTCACGGGTCAGCCAGGCATCCCGGAGGCCGAGCCTTCTGCCGTTAACGCTGAAATCCTCTAGGCAGCCGACCAGGGAGATGTTGGCGCCCCCTGGTGCCAGGCCCAGGCGGTGTTCCTGGAGGTGGCGAGAGGCCTCTGGGCCCAGCCCCCCCAGGAGGAGACTGCCGCGCGGCTCCAGGTAGCTGAGGACCCCGCGGTTGAAGGTGCGCGTCGGGTACTGGTCCACGGAGATCTCCAGCCGGTGGACATCTATGTGTACGCTGACCTCGTGGGGCTGCCCATCGGCCACGGGCACGCTGTTACGGAGCAGCATGGTGCCTTGGCCCTTTTCAACCACGGCCCGCAAGTGGCCCTCAAATATGTCCACGTAGATAAAGTTGCCGCGCTGGTCGCCCGCTTGGAAGGCCAGGGGGGCTTGCTGGCTCCGCGTGGTGAGTGTGAACTCCAGCGTGCCCTCCTCCTGAGTGTTCCAGGCAGGGAAGGCAGCCAGGGAGTGGGGTCCAGAGAAGCCCAGGCCCACATCCTCACCAGCAGAGAACTCTTCGGCACAGCCTTCCTGAACGCCCGGGGTCAGTGGGCGGAGGAGGTTGCGGCCGTTGAGAATGGCCGAGTGGAGGCAGCCCCGCAGCGGCCGGCTGATTCCCTTCAGGTACGGCAGGTCAAGGCCTCCGGGGGCGCCCACGAAGACCCCGTAGGGGACCTCGAGGTGGGCTTCCGGGACCGGGGCAGAGGTGTTCAGGAGCCCGTCCACAGACAGCACAGCCCAGCTGTTGGCGACAGTGAGCACCACGGTGTGGGGGGCAGAGTCGCTCAGCACTGCGTCAGCCGGGGTCTGCAGCCTCAGCTCCTTTTGTCCCAGGACGAGTCTGACCTGAAGAGAGACAGGGAGATCAGGGCTGGCTCGGGGGAGTCTCTGTCTACGCCACACTGAGCACAACAGACGAGGCCAAGGCTTTCCACAGCACCGCCCTCCCCTCCCTACTGTCTCGCTTGTCTCTAAGCGCGGACCAAAGTGAAGTAGGTATGACTCAGGGCCCCAGTGTGACTCAGACACTGTCCCGGACCCTAAAAAGTCACACAGAGCAATGTTCTCCGCTGAAGCAGGACTTTGCACAGTCTTCTCTTCCTCTCTCTCCTTGGGTGAGCGGTGGCAGGAAAACCTACTGTGGATTCTAGAAAAATGACTCCTGGGGGAGCAATGGGCCCTCTGGAATCCCCGATGAAGCCCCTTAGGAGGGAAAACAGTCTGTGTTTTCTTCTTAAAGATTCATCTGCTTATTTGTGTGTGTGTGTGTGTGTGTGTGTGTGTGTATGTGTCCAAGTGTATGTATGTATATGTGTGTATGTGTGTGCGCGTGTGTATGTGTGAGTTTATGTGTGTGTGTCCAAGTGTGTGTATGTATATGTGTGTATAAGTGAGTGTATATGTGTGCGCGTGCGTGTGTATATTTGTGTGAGTGAGATTTGTGTGAGTGAGTGTATGTGTGTGCCTGTGTGTGCGTGTGTGTGTGTGTGTGTGTGTGTACATGTGTAGGCCCATGTGGAGGTCAGAGGACAACTCTGAGTAGTCCGTTCCCTCCTGCCACTTTGTGTGTTCTGGGATTGAGCTCAGGCCATTAGGCCTGCACAGGCGTGCATCTACCCACTGGGCCACCCTGCCGGCATGGATGCTCTGGGCCTGAGGACCTAGCAGACACCAGAACTGGAGTGGGTGGCAGCAGAGTACAGGACCGCAGGAATCCAAGCATGAAGCATCTCTGTGGGGCTGTGGGCAGCCTGTATCTGCTGCATCAGGCCTGGGCTCAAAGTGACACCTTGTGGCAGTGAGGCGCCATGGCAGCCGGAGGAAGATGGCACCGCACTGTCTCCCCTGCCCCCTGCAGCCACAATAGGCATGCAATGGGCCGTGAAAGCAGATGGGTCCAAGCCTAAGACCCGGGTTCCTAAACGCTCTATGATTGTGGAAGATCCTAGAGAGAGCCAAACGACTTTTGGCTGACAAAATTAGCCTTAAAGAGTGGAATAAGAACACAAGAGGGTGTTGGCAGGTGGAAAGGGCACTATTAACACCACAGATTGTATCACCACATCACAGCGGAGCTTAGGGGCAAGGGGAGCCCCCGGGGAGGCACTTTGGTCCAGGTGAGTAGCACAGGGAATCTCCCTGGGAGAGGGAACACGCCTCACACACAGATGTCAAGGAGAGAAGACTGGTCAGGCACGGGAAGAGAAGCACAGGCAGAGGAGAAGGCAGAGGTGATAGCGAGGATAGCGGTGAAAGGGGGACGCAGGAGGCACTTCCCGGCTCCCAGTCCAGGCGGCCCACTAGGGCCTATGAGGGGAGGTGAGACTGGAGACGGCTGGCGGGCAGAACCATTGTGCCAGGAACTCACTTTCTCCGGGACATTGCTGTCCAACTACAGCAGACAGACCAGGACTCGAGGGCAGAGGTGACTTGTATGAGCCGCACCGCCCGAAGGGAGGCAGTCTAACCTAGAGGAAGGATCCCTAGCCCTGTTCCCAGCAGCCCCACTCACCTGCAGGCGGCCGGAGTGGAGCTGAAGCAGTAGGTGGTCAGCTTGGCCCGCTGCCAAGAGAAGCAGGCCCTCGGGTTGAGGCGTGGAGAAGTGCAGCAGCAAGTCTACTCTGGTCAGGGCCGTGGGCACGGGCACCTCCAGGTGGTTCTCCCCAAAGAAGGAGGCTGCCGAGAGAGGGGGCTGTGATCAAGGTCAGGCTCCTGCTAGGAGGGGCCAGGTACCAAAGAGATCTGCAGCTGGGCTGTGGGAGGGGTTCCCGACATGGCCATGGCTCTGTGCGGTGCTGCCTGGATTCCAGTGTTAGGAACCCAGTCTCCTCGGGTTTCTGAAGCTACAGGATTCCACCACCTCTGTGCTTCAGAGAACGTCCATCCCGGCTCTGGTCTCTCCCTATCTTGTCTTGATCATCTGGCGTGGTGGGCACAGTCCCCAGGAGGAGTTCCGGGGTGGAGGACCCTCACAGTGAAGGCTGGTCCCCAATCACATTCCGCCCTAGAGTGGGCTCCTCATGCCCCTTGCCAGGACCACATTTCCTCTCTGTGGCTGGCCGTGGCAGACGTGGTGCCTGACAGTGGTGCGCGGGCAGGTAATTTCTACTCTTCTGCTCTTTGCCTAGTGCCTGTGAGGGTGGGGTGGGCTGGGACGGGTTATGCTCAGAGTCTGCCAAGGAACAAAGGCCCTCAGGCCAGATGGAAAGCACGTGCAGTGTCAGACTTAAAACGGGCCAAAGCTTCCTCCATGACTCTGAGATTGCTTCCTGCTGCAGCGCTATCACTACTCTCGGATGAATGGCCACATCCGGCCTCTCTAAGGAGCCAGGGAAGACAGCAGCGGAGTTTCCCTTCCTCAGCCCAAGCCAGGGCTGACTGAATCTGAGCACAAGGCTGGGGATGGATCACAAGTCTGCCAGCTGGACCAGAGAGGTACTCCTCTGCAGCTGATACGGTCTGCCCAGGGTTAGTGACCACATACATCCAGGCTCCCTGGGACCACACTGAGAACCTCCTCCTCTGAAGCGGCCTCAGCCCTCCTCCAGGCAGTTTCTGAAACTTAGCTTTCCTCTGTCTCCAGCCGGACACACCATTTCTGGTCCTTTCTTGTGGTGACCTAGCACTGGGGAAACAGCACAGGAGGAGAAGAAGAGAATGCTCATCCCGTGAGGCCTCTCTGAAGGGGTCAGTCAGGCTGACGGCTTTGATAGAGATCGGCCACAGTGTTGGGCCTCGGCCAGCCTGAGCCAGCTGACATCCGCCTGAGAAAGCAGCATCAGCCACTGCAGGGGCCTGTGTCTTTTCTGCCCCAGGAGGGATGGCCAGGAAAGATAATTCTGTTCTCAGGGCTGAGCTGACATCCTCTCTGGTGGCCCCTGAGTTAAAAGGATAGAGTGAGCACAAAGCCACCTGGCCAGGGGTGGCCGGCAGGCTCTGCAGGCCCAGCACATCCCGTGTGTGTGGGGAACCTCAGCCCGAGACAGTAGCTGGCAGTAGGTGCTTGTGCGGGCTAAACCAACGGCAGCCACAGAACAGTGGGTGGAGCGCGAAGCCCCCACAGGATGGAGCCACCACCCGGTGGGCTGGAGCGGCCTGGAGCAGCTGTCCAGAGCCGGGCAGTAAAGCTTCAGGGACTTGGGGAGCCCGTGCTGCTGCCCACCCAGAGAATATTTATGTCCCACGAAGAGATAAACATCTCAAACCGGGGCTGGGCTGCCCACCACCCACAAGGAAGGGGCACTCTCCCACTCCCCTGCACAGGAGGTGTGTTAACTTCCCAGGTCTCAGACTGAGGTACAGCCCTGACCACTGAGCCACCTGCCTCTGCTCCTTTCCCACAGGAGAGAGCAGCAGCCTGTTTGGCTAATTGGGAGGGTGGCAGGAAGCAGAGGTACTTTCCAGGGAGCTGGGGGTCTGAATGAGCCCATTGAGGGAGCGGGCCCTGCTGTTTCCTGTGTGGAGAGGCGCTCACACTGGCTGCCTTGTGTCGCTGGAGTGTGCAGGCCAGGCAGCCCCCTTGTCCGAACAGAGGCCTCTGAATCCAAGCTGGCCGGGGCTTTGGAAACTCTGACAGCACACCCCCTCACCTCCGTACACTTAGCCCTTCTGATAGGCTGCATCCAGAATTGCTGTCATCAGGTAGGGGCAGCTGGAGAGGAGCTTCAGATACAAAGAGGGTGCAGGATGGAGAAATAACAAGCCAAAGAAGTCAATCCCAGAGGACTTCTCGGAGGAGGTGAGAGTGGCATAAAGCATCACAGAGGAAGGAGAATAAATGATCTCAGGGACAAGGATCAGTGAAAGGCTGTCAGAGAGGCATACATCCTTTTGGGTAGGGCAGTGGTGGCCTCGGATCCCACACCCCCCAGTGGCTCTAGATAACTTATAAGCAGAGAGAGTTAGTGGAGCAGGCTGAGGGAGGGGGGTTGTGGTGGTAGCGTGTATAGGCCAAGCCCTCTGTGTGGGTGGGGCAAATGCCCCAGGCTCTGGGAGAGGAGCTGGGGCTGCGGAAAGGCTGCCTGCTGCCTGTGTGGGCTTTTTTATTTTTATTTTTTTGGCAGAGGAAGGTCACAGGTGAGTGTCCAGGGCTACGCAGATGTGCAGCGCATGAGCGTGAGTGTGTGGGTGGGTGCTGGGCTGTCTTTGGGGTTTGTGTAAGGCCATGTGTTTGTGTATACGCACAAGGGCCCAGAGCTGTTAAGACAGAGGAGCGATTGTGCCCAGCCCGGCCTGCCTCCCTTGCCTGCCTGCCATTACTTGGACAGGCCTGGCTCCCTCAAAGAGGCGTGTGTTCCTGGAGGGCTGCCGCCCCTCCCGCCCCGAGTTCTGCTGAAGGTGGGGAGGCCTCGTGGCTTCCCGCCCTTCCTCTCAGGAACAGGGAGCCGCTGTCTGGGCCCAGGGTGGGGTGGCTCCATGCTTTTCCTGAGACCCAGGCTTGGGACACAGAATTAGTGTCCTGCCATGCGAATCCCTTTCACAGGTGGTCAAGGGACGCTTGGGTCATCGCAGCTAGCCAGCCTTCACAGTCCCCGGATCGTGCTGGTAGCTCGGGGTCCCTGCATAAGGCTGAGGCCTCCACCTCCCCACTTAATGTTTTTGGGGGCCTCACATGCGCTTGAGGTTGCCCACCAACTCTGTATCACCTTCGTAGGGTTCTGTGTGCACTGGACTCTGTCTGCCTGGCTGGCAGCAAGGCTTCCAGTTTAGATGCTTTTCCTAGGCCTGGGGTGGGGGTGCTGCTGTAGACCCAGCTCCTCACAATCCCCCAAACTGTGTGCAAGCCAACTGTCTTTCTATCTGTCCTGTTTCTCAGTATCACTGTTTTGACTCGGCCTTGCTCCCTGCCCCACCTCTGCCCTCTGATGCTCCCCCACCTCTCCCCCACTTCTTTCCCCCCATTTTTGTCTTCCCCCGCACCCATCTTCCTGTAACTAAGAGTACAACTCCCATCCTAGGATGTACTAGAGAGCCAGGCCTTTGGCTACCCCTGTTCTGGGTGCCCACCCCTGGAGAACAAATTCCACAATACCAAAGTTCTCTGTAGCCGGCCCCATATAGGGGCTACCGGGGAGACTCTTGGTCTCAAAAGGGTAAACTTCAGGTCTCAGCTCAGCCACCATCTAACCCTTTTCCCAGCCCCGCCCACAGCACACCCTACCCCCTGGCAGTGAACCCCCACGAGTTCCATGCTACCCCTCACAGCCCGGGGCAGTCGGGCTGGCCCCCACAGCTGGCTTGCGTCACGGGTAGAGGCAGCATTCCTGGTTGTCTGCCGTCGCCTGACTTTATAAGGGAGAAAGCGGGAGCCCGGAGCTGTTGGGCAGGATGGGCAGTAGGGGTGCTTGCTGCCCAGCTGAGAGCGGGGCGGGGGGGGCCCTGGGTATGCGAGCATGGGGGTGACGCCTAATGCTGCTGCAAGAGAGGTGGACACAGAGGGGACCATTTCGCCCATCGCCATCCAGCCGCACACACATATGTAAAACACACACACACACACACACACACACACACACTCACATACACATACATGCTCACACTTGTACGAATGCACATGAATATGAGTGTGCATGTGCGCATGTGCGTGCATGGAAAAGGAGAGCCGGCAAAAATACTGAAAATGAGACATAGTGATCCGGCCTCACAAAGACTGAACTCAAGAGACATGGACTAGAGTTAGGGAGGGAGCAGGGAAGCCAAGGGAGACAGAAGGCAGGGGCCTAGTGCTGTGGCAGGAGTGGGGGGGTCTGGCCAGCCAGGAGGAAGAGGATCCTGCCCTGGGGGAGTGGACGGCACCGGCACCTTCTACTGCAGCCTGTGGGGCTTGGCATCAGGGTGGTATATCCTGGTGCCAGGTCTGAGCAGGCAGGGTGAGGTTTTCAAGGGCTGCAGGGTAGATTCTTGGGAGGGCTGAGGCAGCGCTGAAGGGCTCTCTGTCTACCATGATGGGTGTGGGGGCTCACCTGCAGCTGAATACAGCCTCTGTGGGACCGATGGGCCAGTGCCCTGCCCGAGCCACGGAGCTCTCCCTGAGCTCACCCAGCCTCAGGCCAGTTTTCCTCCCCTGGACCTCCAAGGAATCCCTCTCCTTTCTCCACCAGAGTTCTGCCCTCAAGCCAGAGAAACCTGAAAGAGACTAGCGGTGGCCAGAATCTGGAGGCTGGTGTCCTGGGCACTGACTCTCCCTGCTCTGGGCTCAGGGAGCAAAGTGACACACTGACAAACGCAGCCCACAGAGTCCCCACAGACCTGAGTAGCCAGTGTGTGTGTGTGTGTGTGTGTGTGTGTGTGTGTGTGTGTGTGTGTTGGATCAGCATACCTGGATAGTATGTGAAGGTGAGAATGGGTTCAGTGACGATGCTGGGTACTGGGTTCAAGGACTGTTATAACTGTTCTGGATCCTGGCTGGCCAGGACTGAAGGATAATCTACCATACCTGCCCCATCCTTAGACCCCTTGGCAAGAGAAAATCTGCCTGGTGGGCGTAGTTGGGGGCTCTCTGCTCCCCACATGCCCTCCATCAGCACATCCTACCCCTGCAAGGCCAGGCTATCACCCTGCGCCAGACCATCATCCTCTCTCACCTCTGTTTCTCTGAAGGTCTGAAAGGGAAGGTGAACAGATCCAGGTCAGGCCACAGGGACAACAAATAGCCTTCATAGGTGTGACAGCTGGGGCTGCCAGCTGAGGCCACACCTCTCAGTGCTGAGAGCTGCCCCATGCCTGGGGACTACACCCTGTCCAGCCTCTCCAGCCACCCTCACCAGAGTCCAGCCTTCCCAGCCATTCGAACAACAGGAGACCAATTCAACGTCGCACAGGATTGGAAGTCAGAGCCGCCCTTCCTCTCAGGAGACAAGACCTCATCCCGGGGCAGTGCTGGACCACCAAGCACCGTGAGATTCACAGGCAGACAGCCTCCCAGAATGAACACCAGAGGACCTCTGGACTCATCAGGATAGTCTACCTCCCCTCATCCCAAGAACTTCGGGGCCACAAGAGTCACCCTCGGACCTTGACTCTCTCTCACTTTTTGGTTCCCTGAACTCCCAAAGAGGCCAGAACAGAACTTAGTTTTCTTGTTTTTTGCCTGAGCTCTGGCTGTGGCACTGGCCTTACTACTGGTCTTCCAAAAACTACCGTCAGCCAGCCATGCCTAGGGGCTAAGGATGACTTCCAAAGGAGAGGGGTCCAGATGAGTGAGTGCTCCTGGAGAGAGCGGGAAGAGGCTGCTAGATGCCCTGTGAGCTCCGCAGGGGCACTGCTGGTATCCTGGGCTTCCAGCCACACACCCCAACTCTGGGGCTATGTGGGGCACAGGAGGAAGAAGGGGGAAAATGAGAGGTTTTGATGGAACCCATCTCCCGGAGTCCACCCAGGCTTGGAGGCTGGGGCAGGGAGGAAGCAGGCCTCAATGAAGTCTTTGTGGAGCTCGGCTGCTCCCCTGCCCCAGGCTATGAGGGTGGAACCAGTGTGGTGGGGAGCAATTCCAAGAGGCTTTTCTCTGCCTTATAATTTTCCTCCTCGTTCAGATGGGTGGGTTTCCAGGCCTTTTTCCACATTCCCTATCCCTGGCTGGCCAGGACCTAGGAGGTAGGAGATTCCCATCGCTGGTGGGCCCAGGCTGGGATAATGTTACTGGCACATAAGAGGGAAAAAAAGGATCCCCCCCAGCCCTATTCGGACTCTATGAGACTTGTCCCACCTTACAAATGAAGACACTGAGGCTTCTCGAGGGCATTTAGTACAAGAGGTTCAGAGGGACAGAGGCCAGGCTGGCTGCTATGTGCGTGTACACAGAAGTGGTGGCTGAAGCACGTGGGTCGGAAGCGGAGCATCTGCACTGGCGGCGGTGGGAGGAGGGTGTGAGGGCTGGCGTCTTGCCTGGGGAAGACACACTTTTTCCCTTCTTGTCCCCCTGAGGCTCCCTCTGTCAGGGTCCGGTGGAAGTGGGCGGGGCGGAGGGCCGGAGGGAACGCATCTGCTTTGGCTGGCAGGGTAGGCCTGCCTGGCTTCTCCTGGAGCAGCTGCGGGTGGGCTCCTGGGAGCTGCCGGGAGAGGGAGGGGCTGGCAAGGGGTGGCCTGGTCTTCTCAGAAGCCAGCGATGAAGTGCCAGTCCTGTCCACTGGTGCCTTGGAGGTTAGGAAAGGTGGGAAATGGGGGTGGGGGCCTAGGAGCTAGGCAGGGTGGGAAGCTACTCTGAGGGTGTCTGCTGGGCCAAGCCCTCTCCCAGTCGGGGCTCGTGTGTCAGCGTCCCCTTAGTGCCACATAGGAGTCATGAGAGGGGGGTATTGTCACAGGGCTGTTGGGAGGGTGCTTAGGGCTTCCTCTCCTGGAAGGCTGGGCTTGGAGATCGTGAGTGGTGTGAGCTGGCATAGCAAGCAATGACTGTGGGCCTGGACAGTGCTGAGCTTAAAGCCTGGTGGCTCTGTGTGTGCAGAACAGACCGTGTTCCTTAAAGTCTCACGTCTAACATTTGCGGAAGAGGGGAAGACCTGGAGCTAGATTAGGGGTCATCTGCTTCCTAAAACACACGCAGGCAGGCAGGCAGGCAGACAGACACACACACACACACACACACACACCTCAACTCAGGGACCTGGGCTCTTAATTTTCTCTGGCCTCAGTCCTCTCATCTGTAAAAGAAGTCTTAGATGAGGGGAACAATCCTCATTCAGGCCAGCCCAGACAGTGAGTGATAGGGAGATATGACTAAAGTAGATCCTGAGGTTCAGCTTTGGCCTTCTAGTTGGAAGCCTGCGTGCATGCGTGCGTGTGTGTTAGAGCCAATCAGAGCCTTGCTCATACTAAGCATGTGCTTTACCATTGAGCAACACCCCCACATGTTAGAAGCTCTTCAGGGTAGGACCCAGGCTTATGTCCCTGCCTAGGGCACGTGTACATCCACAAGCTCCATGGAAGTGTAGCTTCGGGAAGCGTCAGTAGGTAGCTGAGTGGAAATCAAAAGGAGGTGGCATTTGGCCCATTCAAGAATTTTCTTTTTAAAAACTTTGATGATGATGATGTGTATGGGTGTTTGCCTGCATGTATGTTTGGGTACTGCATGCATGCAGTCCCTGTGGAGGCCAGAAGAGGGTGTCACATGCACTGGAAATGGAGTTGTGGCCAGTTGTGATTGGCATGTGGGTGCTGGAAATCAGACGCAGGTCCTCCTGAAGAGCAGCCAGTGCTCCTAAGCTCTGAGACATCTCTCCAGTCCTGAGTTTTCTATCAAGGAGGTCTGTCTCACATTGGCAGAGTAGCAAAACACCCCCGGGGCCAGTGCTCAGCCACAGGAGTCTGTGGCTACAAGCTTGAGGCCAGAAGTCACAGAGCCTCTGCATACAGCCTGAGGCAAATCAGGCCTTCCATGTGAGCCTGCCTCCGGTTAGGCTCACTGAGCTAACCCATTGGTACCCACTGAGCTTTCCTGCTGCCTGTGGCTCCCAGGAGCTAAGCCTTACTCTTGCCACAGTAGACTTACTTTTTCTTTTCCAGCCTCAGGCATGGATGGCCTCTTCTGCTGGGCCCTCAGGCCTACTGCCAGTGGCCTTGGATATCGGGGACAGGAACCCACACGTTCATCCCCACTCATAGCAAACAAGGTCACATTGCCCCAACCCCTTCACCGGCCCAGATCACGTCCCACTATGCAGCCACTATAGACAGAAACCCAAGTTCTTCTAGGTCCACTCCTTCCTCCTTCCTCATACTCAAGGGATATCCATTCACTCTTCATCCTGCCTCAAAATTCTCACACAAATTAATCTCTCTTCCCACTGTGCCATCCGATAAGGCAGATCACTACCATCCTGTGTCTGCCTTAGTTAACTTCCTGCCTTCCACTGCAAGCAGCAGCAGCCACAGTTAAACTGGTTTGCCCAGCATCCTCCCTTGGTGGCTCTCCATCCCACAATCAGGCTCCCAACCCGAAGCTGAAAGTGGAAAACCCTGGGTGACCTTGCTCCTGTCCACAGCGTTTCCCCTCATCTCCCTTGAAATTTCCAGGCACCAGCTTTGCTGGACCTCAGGCTTTTTATGCCCAAATCTAGCCAATAAGTATGCTCTGTTTTGGATCCAGCTCTTCTCTCCTTTTTCTGCGAGGACAGGCCTGTCTCGTAGGCATGGCACCCTCCTTTCACTTGGGGTGCAAAGACACTTCAGCTGTGGCTTGGGGAGTTGTGCTGCACTGCAAGTCTCAGGTGAAAGACTGACATTGTGCGATGGAGTGAGATGGGGTTGGATGTATAAAGGTTGGCCCCTAGCTGCTCCAGGTAGCACCTTGGAGATTGCTGTGTCTCAACCCCCGACCCCACTTCCTTTCTAGCCCTACTAACCATCTAAAGGGCTTGGACACAGTGGTTGAGGAGAGGTGGAGATTGCTTTTCTGGCCATGGTGACCCAGTCTGATGCTTGTTTTTAGAGAAAACAGACTGTGAGCCCCTATTTATAGCTAGAAGCATAACCACAGACAGAGGATAGGGTTTGAAGTTGTGCAGGCCTCTGCTCCAGCAGGGCTCAAGGAGGGCCATTCCCAGGCCCCCTCCCCACCCCCAGGCTCTAAGGAAGTGTTTGTGGGATCCTGACATTCCCTGGGACAGGATGTAGCCTATGCTTTGGGCTAGGGGACCGGGCGATGAAGGGTGAAGGTAATGGAAAATTTCTCTCGGGATTATTGGTCTCCAGGGCCCAGACTCTCGTTGTGGGGATGGGTGGGTGTGGGTCTATTCTGTCTACTGAGAAGCCAGAAGAGGACCTTGAGGTTCCAGTAGTAGAGGGAACACTTCAGACTGTCACCCAAACTGGGTAACAAAATGACATAAAGAAGGAGCAGGGCCAGAGTGGGGAAAGGCAGAGATGCGGAACCAGCAATGGGGAGGGAGGGCACGGAGAGACAGAAAAGAGCCTGGGAGAGAGATGGGGAGACCATGAGGGAGACTGCAGCTTCATGGGTCTGTAAGAAGGGGTAGGTGGGAGCAACAGGGAGTCTTCGGGTGCTCAATGCACAGTGTAGGGCCTGACCTGGCAATAGCTGGCATTCCTATTACTGTCTGTGGCCTACAAGACAGGCCTTCCTGTTCATCCCTAAATGCTATGCTTGGAGACCCCTCTCCTGGTATTCTTGCTGTGTAAGCCTAGGTCTGGTGGAGTGCAATAAAATGCTAGAGGTAAGGC
The DNA here is from genome assembly GCF_907164565.1 of Psammomys obesus. NCBI lineage: Eukaryota > Metazoa > Chordata > Mammalia > Rodentia > Muridae > Psammomys > Psammomys obesus. The sequence continues at coordinate 18,321,945 of NW_026596039.1, read as the reverse complement.
AGAGCCTTTGGGGCCAGTTCCATCTTTGCATTGCCAGGGAGTGAGCTTCCTAGACCTGAGGGGTTCACAAGCCAAATACACCTGCTCCCGGTCACTGTACAGATGTTGCCATTTTTTTGTGCTATTAGGGGCTATGGGCTGACTGTAGCCTGGGCATGTGTCATACAGCCATAGCCACAACCGGTGACTCAGACAGTTAAAAAAAGGAGCAGTCCCAAGCAGTGACTCAACTGGCTCTGGAAGGCTTGGGTGGGTCTGGCTGGGACAGAATGGGGTGGTCTGAGTTTATTTTTGGCAGGGTGGGGCCAGGCTAGGGGGTGGAAGATGGGAACCGGGGGTGGAGGGAAGCGCTCATTCTGGGAGAGCCCTAGGGTCTGGGGATAACTTTGGGAAGTGATTTCCCAATGCCCGGGAACACTGGCTCACCGGTGCCCTTAAGCCCCACGGAGGGTCCAACCCATCCTACTAGCTAGAAGCTGAGCCCGTGCCCTGTTCCTACACATGGGGGTCAGATTTCAACTGGCACATGGTAAGCGTGGGCTCAAGTTCCCTATCCCCAGATTGCCACTAGTTGGAAGAAGAAGCCTCCATCTCAGGCCCTACTTCTAGAAGGGCTCAGCTGGGCTACAGATGGGCAGCCAGAAGCACCCCGGCCCCAGATGCCTGGAGACAGAAACAGCCAGGGACAGGCGCTTGGATTCTATTAGCACATCCGGGGAGCTGGCCCGGGCCTTCCCAGAATGCTATGGGGTGACGGTAGAGGTGCCCACACAGTAGGATCTCAACTTGGAGGCTTAGACTCTGGATAGTCCTTCATCCCAAGGATTCCTCTAGGGTCGTAGTGCTAGGCTACTCACCCTGTAGCCATCTCTGGAAATTCACTTCTCGTGTGTCCTCTCTGGACTCACGCACGCACACCACCACCATCACATCCCAGAGATCTCTTCTCAACTTCTCTCAGCCTGAATTCCCGCCCCTTGTTATGCAGACATCATTGCTGATTATAAGGTGTTAGGGTCCTGTGGTACCCTGACAGTGAGCCACTTTATGTCTCCATCACTGGGCTCCGGAGAGTGTACCAAGGGAAGGCCCTGTGGGGTTGGCTAGAGGGAAGAAAAACACAGACTTCTGGGTTCCGCTGCTTATAACCTGGGCTGGGGCCCATCTTCTCCTCTGTGGTCACTTGTTCTGGGGACAGAATCTGACTACCTTTTGTTTATTCACTTGGCAGGTTTCAGCTGCGTATCAGCCCTGTGCATGGCTGTCAGCTACTGGGAAGTAGGTTCTGGGTACCCAGGAGGGACCTGCTTCTGTCACTGGGATCCCAGCAGGGTGGAACCTCAGCCCTCAAGCAGGACAGATGCAGAACCCCGCCTCCACTTTGTGAAGGGTCCTGGGCTGGGGGTGTGGTGGGTGGCTGGCAGCCCTCAGAGCAGAGCTCTTGTCTTGGAAACCTTCCTGAACAGCATCACCCCCACTGCTGAGCCACCCGCCGCAGAAAGACAGTAGGAACAGAATAACAGTATACCGTGGGCACAAACGCTTGCAGGGCCATTTCCCCAGGCCACGATCTGGTCTCCTTGTCTTCAGCACATATGAGAAGTAGGAACTATTCTTTCCTGTTTTATAAAGGACTGGCTGGAGGCTATGAGTGGGCCGAGCCAAGGTCACACAAGGGCTGGGATCTAATCCCAGATAAGCGCTATAACACCCTGTTTGTAACCGCCCTGTTTGTAACCGCTCTGCCTAGCCTCCTGTCTCCCTGTAGAAAGTCTCTGAGGAACTGAGGGCTGAGAGCAGGAAAAGTGGGGGTTGAGTCAAAATGAGAATAGGAAAGGAGCTCATCCATAGCCCAGAGACTCCCCAAAATGGTGATTTGTTCTCCCTCTGCCAGGAAGTGGGGGGGGGAGCCTGCCTTGTCCCAGCTGCAGCAGAGCGTCTTGGCCCCAGTGCCTGTGCACTAAAGAAGGGGGCAGGGAGGAGCTGATGTCGTGGGAATCGGCATCCTGGACCCATTGATATTTATAGCTGCCCCTCCTGAAATGTGGGAGGGGAAGGGTTTGCTCTTAGGTGGGAACGGAAGTTGCTCTCCTCTCCCCAGTCTCCTCTGCTCCCCAGAGAGCAGACTGGCCTAGACTTAGTCAGAGGCCAGGGTATGTGTCCTGAATTGGGGGCTTTCCTTAGCGCTGCTGCCTTGGGGGCTGGACATACTCCTCGTCAGAGTCCACTGAACAATGCGCTGTGTGTGTCTGTGTATGTGTGGGCACACGCATCTTCCTGCATACACACCTGCTGAGTGTCTAACCATGGTCAGCACAGAGGGAAGGTGAAAGCCGCGTGTTTTATATAGAGCTCCATGAGAAGGGCTGAAGAGAGCAGATGTTAACTGATGGCCTAGCTCACCAGCCAGACACAGGGACATGATTCACCTTGACCATGGAGGCCGATGCACTGGAGGGAGACAAGGGCATGGCAATGGTGTGGCGGGGTCCGCCGGCAGCGAGACCATGAGACTGCTGCCACCGGAGTGTTCAGGAAGGTCCTGTTTGAGTGTAGGAGTAGCGGAGTGGGAGTCTGAGTGTGAGGAGGCTGTGTTCAGGGCTGGCCCCGTCTTCAGGCTTCCTGCTGAACTGTCTGCAGAAGGGCACTTTACCGGAAGCCCTGTAATCAGGCTTGAGTGGGATTCTTTGAAAGCTAGGAAGAAATCCTAATCAACCTCAGTCTCAGCCTCTCTCACTCTCTCTATCTCTGTCTCAGTCTCTCTCTGTTGCTTTCTCTCTATCTCTCTCTGCCACAAAATCCTCTGTTAAATCAGTTTTTATTTTATTTTTTTGACACAGGATCTCATGTAGCCTCACTATTGAGCCAAGCCCATCTAAGGGCCTTAGACTCTATTTAGGTAAGAATGACCTTGAACTCAAGATCCTCCTGCTTCTACCTCCATGTTGTGGGATAACAGGTGCATGCTATCACAGAGTTATGCGATGCTGCTGGGGCCAAACCCAGCTTTCATGCTTGCTAGACAGCTAAGCTACATCCCAGCCCAGAGGCTTTATATTATTATTATTTTCCCTCTTTCTCTTTTTCTTTCTTTCTTTCTTTCTTTCTTTCTTTCTTTCTTTCTTTCTTT
>NW_026596039.1:18258499-18318805 GCF_907164565.1 Psammomys obesus | reverse complement strand
CTTCCTTCCTTCCTTCCTTCCTTCCTTCCTTCCTTCCTTCCTTCCTTTCTTTCTTTCTTTCTTTCTTTCTTTCTTTCTTTCTTTCTTTCTTTCGTTTTTTGAGACAGGGTTTCTATGTGTAGCATTGGCTGTCACCTTGTAGACCAGGCTAGTCTCCAACTCACAGAGATCTGTCTGCCTCTGCCTCTGCCTCCCCAAGTGCTGGGATTACAGGCTGCTTTTGTTATTGTTATTATTTTGAGACAGTGTCTTGCTCTGTAGCCTAGGCTGGCCATGCTTCCTTTAAGTACAGGGTTTACAGGTATGGGCCATCACTCCTGGCAAAAAGCAGACAAAACTCAATCTGTAAACATTTGTTCAGGAAGCTGCTACACGTGCACTGGGTGAGACATCCCATAGCCCCAGGATCATGTACCTCCAGGTGGGCTGGAGTGTGACCCCAGGAAGCACTCTGAGGCACATTCTGAACTTCTGGTCAGCACAGTGATCTCTACAGCCCCCTGTGGACCAACCCGGTACTCAGCTATGAGTCAGGAAAAAGGAGATGGGGCATCTGTTTCCACGGGGCTGCTGGGTCCTCTGACTGAGGCCACCGCCCATGCCAGGAATAAGGACAAAGGGCAGGGAGACATGGCCCCCAATCCATTCTGGAGGCACTATGTGACTCCAGGGCAAGCAGCCTCCTGAGCCCTGTTGTGACCCGCTTGGGACTGGTCTGGACTCAGAGTTTCTGCTGTGAAGTCTGTGGAGGAAGATGGGGAGGGAACATGCTGAAACATTTAAGTAAGCATGAGCCATGGCTGGCAGCCTGGCTAACGCACATCAGAGTTGGCAGAGCTGGCTCCTCCACAGGCTTCGAGCCGGCGGGAGTGGGTAGGCACTGATTGAGAAGGACTGGTCAACAAGACAGGCGCTGCTCCTGGCCAGGTCCACCCATACTACCTCAGAACATCTACCACCTAGACAGCAGCCCCAGGCTACAGCCCATATCAGAGACAAACGCGTGGCTTCTTTTTTGGCTCTAGCTGGAAGTAGGTGGAGGTTTTTTAATAGGGTATTTGTTTCTGCTCTGAGGTAGGAGGACTTGGAAAGACGGAGTCAATTTCTGGAGGGACAGAGACTTGCACCTCTCTAGAGGTAGCTATCTAGAGATAGCTCTCTTCTGGGTTGGTGGTGGTGGTGGTGGTGTGAGGTCTCTGGTGCATGTCCCCACCCTGCTGGCCTGATCTGGGATGGCTCATTCTGTTGGGATGAATGAGAATGCCTAGAGTGATTGGCAGGGGGCGGGGTGGGTCCTTATTTCTCTCTGAGCCCAGTCTCCTTGTCCGTAAACTTTCCTGCTCTGTGCTCCTGCACCCACATGGCTAGCTCTGGAGGCAAGTGCTCAGACTGAGTCATGAACCGGCTTGACCCTCCCCCTGCTAGGAGGTTTGGATTCTCCTGGAGACCAGAGACCTAGGGAACCCTGCCCTAGAAAGGATCTAAACACTTAACTATTGCTGCTAATCCAGCTAATTCCAAGATTCCTTGCAGATTCAGCAATGAAGGCAACACAGTGCATCCGGACCCACTCCACCTGAGTTTGAGATTTAGAGTTTTTCCTCCAGAGAGCTTGGCAGAATTGACATAGGCTGGGGCAGGGGGAGCGCTGGAGGGGCTCTCCACCTGGCCTGCAGTTGTGGGGGAGTCAGCAGAACAACAGAAAACCAAAGAGGAAGCAGGCTTAAAGTCCACTCACAGACTCCTTCATCTGCTCCTGGTGCTGATCAGGGACTGCAGCTCTGGCCAGCGCCCCCACTTCCCCAAGGTACCACTCAAGCCCAGGTCTTTCAGGAGATGAGGCAGCGGCTACTCCTGCCCTTGCTGCCTCTGTCAGGGTCTAAGAGAGCAGCTGTATACCACCATGGCCTGCGCCTGTGGGTCCTCTTGTGTGCCCCCAGCTCTGTGTACCAGAGAACAAGCAAGCACGAACATCATGGATATCCAAGTCCCCCTCCCCTCCCCCATCCTGGGCAGCACGCCCAGTCCCCAGACAGCCTATACACTTCCTGCGTGAGCACCACACACGCCCATTCCCTTCCCCGTGGCCCTTTCCCCTCCTGGTCCCAGAAAACAGCAGCCTGGCCCACCTGGCATGGCTCACCCTCCCCCACGGCCCCCGCCCAGGCAGGCACTGCTAAAAAGCCCTTCTTGTCCTGCCTGGGCATGTGGACATTGGGAGGGGGAGCTCAGTTATGTTTGGTTCTGGGGCAGCTCTTCTAGAGTCTGGGTGGGCTGGGCTAAGGCCTTGGCCTCTGCCCTCCCTCAGAGATCCCAGGCAGCGTGCCAGGTGCACACACAAGGTTCACATGTCTCCACACCACTGGTGCCTGTTGAAATCACTCTCAGAGCCAACAGGATCTACCCTGATCCTCTTTCTTGTATGTGGGGCCCTGAAGCCTAGCTGCCCTAAATACCCCATCGCTTCTGGTCCTCATTTAGATAACCTCAAAATCCTCATTTAAATAACGCCCCTTCGAGGCAATGCTATGCGGGTTCCACCTCAATACCTTATATCCTGCCTTTTAGTCAGATATATAAGGTCAGGCCCAGAGCAGAGGTACAGCAGGGCGGTCACTGTCCCCAGTGCTATCTTCTGACACACCCCAGGCCTTCTTGTCCTGGAATGCCATCTTCTTTCTCCTCAGTCTGTCCTTCCAGCATCCCTCTCACCTGGCTTCCCCCAGCTCTGTTCCTCTACTGAAGACCTCTGACAGAGCTCAGAAGGAGTGGACTCCCTTTCTTCCCTGGGCTTTTCTTGGGTGGCTGAGTTTCTGCAAAGGCCCTTAGATTTTTGCTTCCTCTCTGGAGTCTCAATGCTCTTGTCTGTACAGTTGAGATGTTGGCCCAAATGGCTGCCAAGAAAACTTCCTCCAAAACCCCATGATCTGGATACTATGGAATGCCCACAGGTACAGGGAGCCACCCGAGTGTGCCTTGGCTAGGACAAGAAAACCCAGGCGCCTTCAAGAGAGGTGGAGCGATGCTTTCCTCTGGCAGAACTTAGGAGGGGCCTGGGCAAGCTGATGAATGGGTCATGAAAGCCAGACAACCTGGGATACTTGGAGATTCCACAAAAAGAAATCAGCCTGGGGAGGAAGTACAGGACCCCGGACTCCTGATGCTGGCCTGTGAGTCTGGCCCCCACACAGATGTCCTCCCTTGTCTGGGTTAGGGGTGACAAGAGTTGGCTATACAGAAGCTCTGTCTGGCATAGGGGGAAATATCAGCCATGCTCAAATCCTTCCTGAAGTCCAGGGTGGGTTCAATGTTACAAAACAGATACCCCACTGCCCCCTGCCTTACTTGTACCTTCTTCTTGTCACCATCAGTGCCTGTCTGTGGGCGTCATTTTGCCATTTAAGGTTTCTGTGTCCCAGCCCAATGGCTCTTCCTGTCCTGTGCTCAAAATATGCCTTCCAGTCAAGCTGCCGCTCTTTCTATTTCAACACCCTGTTACACCCACCTCCAGCTCTTGTCCAGGCTGAGGACCGCAGACGGGAGTGCAGACTCCCTTCCCAGCCTTCAAGGATTGACTCAAGGACAGCTGGCCCTCTGTCCCACCGTCTTGTTTCTGATTTCCTCCTCACTTTTCACCTGAATCTATCTCCTGAATTAATACAAGTTTTCTCCCCCTCCCACCCCTTTCTCTTTCACCTCTCTTCTTCCCCTGCCTTTTTCTTTTTTGTTTGTTTTGGAGGCAGGGTCTCCCTCTAGCTGAGGCTTCTCTGAGACTCACTCTGCAGCCCAGGCTGGCCTTGAACTCACAGTGCAATCCTCTTCCTTCTACCTCCTCAATGCTGGCATTACAGCATTCATTGCCACACCCCAACTGAGCCTGCCCATCTCTGTGTTGCCCTACTGTTATGTCTCATGCTGTCAGTGCTAAGATGGTATCTGAGAATTGTTCTCAGAATTGAAGCCCAAATATGTAGGGGCTGCAGGGAACTGATCTCTTGGCTGGAAATTGGGAGCTGGATGAGCTGAACTCCCAGCTGCCTCAAGTGTTCTCTTTTCACACGTCTAGGTCTGGTCACCACCAGGGATGTGAGATTTTAGGAAAGGAGGACTGTGCAGCAGGAATGGGAAGCCTGGACCCACCCAGAGTCACCTTCGTACAGGGGGCCTTCCCTGACTCATTTCCCTTCTGGATCCCTCGTGATGCCCTTCTTTAGAGTTGGTCTCCTCCATCTGATGGTGAGAAGGGTGTGGCCTGGGCCCCTGTAAGGGAGACTCAAGTTCCTTCTCTGCTCATAGTTGCTTTTGGAAATGGTCCTGAAAGATGTAGGCTGAAGGCCTGATTCATACATTGGTAATAATGACTGATGGGCCCCGAGGCCACAGATCTTATGGCATAACCAGACCTTGTCTCCAGCAAAGGAAGAATGCTGTAATGCTGAGAGCCCTGGCACTGTAACAGAGGCGATGCCCAGCACCTCTCAGAAGTATACTTTCATTCAGTCTCTGCTGGGTCCGGCACCAGAGCTAGGGACAGGAGGCGTGGCTCGGGTCCCCCCCCCCCCCGGTTGTCAGAGTAATATCTAAGGGGTGACAGCCAGCCTTGCCTCTGTAACCTGAAAAGTGGGTGGTCCAATCTGTCACCAACCAGGTCCTCTCAGTGAGGAGAGCAGGGTGGGAAGAAAAGGCAAAAGGATGCTGAGATAGGGGCAGAAGCCAGCCAGCCCTTGGGAACAAAAAGAGGGGTACAGAGCTGTGAGAGAGTACAGAGGCCAGAAGGCAGTTAGAGGAGTCCATGGCTAGGCACACACAGGGTGGGGCATTATGCTTCTTCTCCACTTCTCACCTCAGAGCACCCCCATTTCTGCCTCAGGTTATCTGTGGCCAGGGCACCCACTTAATATGCCTCTGGGTATCCTTTGAGTACCACTGTGGTCACCCCAAACCTGTCTTGCAACAAGACTGGATAGCCCTGAGGCGGCCTAACTGTTTGGGACAATCTGGGTGGGCAGAGCCACGCCCTTGGCAACCTGACTCCAGGGGCCCCTTTCCGGAGGGTCTGACTTTCTAGGGTCAGAAAAGCCAGACAACCTTGGGTGGCTCCGGTCCTCATAAACAGAGATCACAGCTTTCGCCCCAGATCCTCAGCAGGGGAAGAAAAACAGGCCCCTGGGCTCCTGATCCTGGCCTGTCAGTGCAGCCCCACATAGACTCCCTAGGCTGGACCAGGGTCTCAACCCCTCACTCACCAGGAGCTGCAGATCTGACCAACAAGGCCAAGGTAAGAGCCAGGGCCAGGGCTGGAGGTGACAGCGTGAGTCCCGGGCCGAAAAGCATCGCGGCGGGCTGGGCGTCTGGACTTGTAAGGCGAGGGAACAGAGTGTGCTGAGTCTGGACAGCAGCGAGTCGCAAGTCAAGGGAGCCGGGCTCCTCGCGCGGGCTAGGGCGCAAGGGCTGCCCGGTACTTAACTCCGGGGGCGGGGCAGGCGCCGACCCGCGCTTGGATTTCGGGCGGGGGCTCCCTCTGCCTGCTCCCACCCCCAACCTTCTTAAAGGGGACGTGCTGGGCTCCTGTTCTTGGTCAGGGTTGAAGGACCTTTACTGCCAAGTCAGACCCATTTTAAGGATTTGGGTCAAGGTCTCTGAGGCTTTAGACCCCTCAGAACACTGTGGGCAGGGTCAGCTTGAGGATGGGAAATAAAGTATGAGCTGCCAGCCCTCTTCTGCCCTTGTGGGGACGGTGGGGGCCTAGGTGTCCCCAAGGTCACAGGTCTCTGAGGACTCCACTTGCGCAGACCGCTAGCTTGCCCTCCTCTGTCCACAGACTGTACTTTCTCTGCCTGTAAAGACAAAGCCTGGGATAGCATAGCTTCAAAACAAGGTGGGGGCTGAACACCCTTCCCCTCGTTTTGTGGAGGAGGAGACCAGCTCAGGATCCAGGGCCAGAGGTGGGTGTCCGGCCACGGCCATTTCCTGCCAGGAATCCAGCCTCCTGACCTAAGAATCTTGGTGTTTTTGCTTGCCCCATTGCCTCCTAGAAATCTGGCCCTGGATTTAGCTCCTACCTAACAGCTTCGGGCTGGGGCCTTCTCCTGCTGGCTCCTTCCCAGACAAGAGCCTGCCCAGTCCCAACCAGGAGCTGGAAAAAGCAGAGGCCTTTCCCAGTGCCTGTGTTTGGCCAGCCCCAGTTGCAGTGGGACCTGGCCTGGGTTTCTTCCGTGGAAGGATAGCAGAGAACCCGTTCCTCTTTTCTCTCACACACATCCCAACGCCGGGCTCCCTGCTGCAGCCCACAGTCCACTCTACATCTCTTCCCAGTTCTTCGGCGGCAACAGTCCTGTCACGAGTAAAACATTCCATAACTTAACATAACCGAGCCCCATTTGAATGGAGAAACTGAGGCTGAGAGAGACTAAAGGACTCGAGTAAGTTGATCCAGACAAAGGGAAGCTAACTCACTGAGCCGAAGCTCGGTGCTCTTACTGGCACGCCTGGTCTGACCAGTGTCCTTGATCCCAATTCTCTTACTTGACTGTCTGGCCTTTAACTAGTCCCTTCCCCCATGTTCCCATTCCTCATTTACACATTTCAATTTGTAAGGGTTAGATGTTTTAATATGTCTCAAATGCCTACCCCAGGGTCTGTCATACAGTAGGCACTCAACAGATACTTGTCTTTTCTTCTTCCTCTCTCATGCTATACATTCCATACTTCACAGTTTGTATACCACTTACATCGTCCCCGATGCAGTGTCTTCTGTGAACCTTCAGCTTTCCCCTTCAGAGGCAGTTTTGCACAGTAGGTATTGGATAAGTCCCGTTAGGGTTGACTAAGAAGCCATTTGTTGCTATTCTACAGAGACTTTGCCTTAACCTTCCAGGCACCCTAGGTAACCTGAGGTAACGAGTCCATGACTTACCTTTTGTTTTCCTTCTTCTGAGTCAGCACAACACTTGGTCCTTGTTAGGGGCCAATTGCTGTCCAAATATGGGCCCAGGGTTGAGGAAGGGAGGCTTCTTGGAAGGTTGGGATGGGGAGTTTTCTTTTTAAGAATGAAAGGGAGAGGAGGTGTTGGCCTTTTTATGAATTGGGAACTAGAGTGGGGATGTGTACCGTCCCATGCCACCCATCTTCTCCCATCTTGCTTGCTCCCTACCCACAGGTTTATTTGCCCACCATCACCAGGAATCATTTCTTTGTCTGAGGAGCCTTCAGACCAGTAGCTGCAGCCCAGCCCACAGCTGAGATTTAAGACGGGATGAGCTCAGAGCCTTCCCAGGCTTGTTCCTGATGAGGCTGAGAACCAGGCCTAGAAAAAGAATGCGGCCAGCACTACATGCATGACCCAGCTTGTGCGTCGCTGCTGGGGCTTCCCAGTTTGTAAAACATTTCCAGGGGAAATAACTAGTCAGTAGAGCAATTGCCTAGCATACGCAAGGCTCTGGAGTCAATCTCTAGCAGTGGGGCTGGGAAGGGGGGGTAGGATAGGAATGGATCTCAATTGGTTGAGTGCCTGCCCAGTATACCAGAGCCCTGGTTTGCTATGCAACACTGCATAAACCCTCGGCATGAGGCTGAAGAGATACCTCAGCAATTAGAATGCTTACAGCTCTTGCAGGGGACTTGAGTTTGGTTACCAGCTCCGACACTGAGTGACTCACAACTACCTGTAGCTCCAGCTCCAGGGGCTCTGATACTCTCTTCTAGCTTCCATAGATACCTGTATACATGTCATACATACACAATTAAGTTCAACTAAAAAGAATCTAAAAAAGAAAAACAACCAAGGATTGAAAAAAAAAAAAACAACAACGGGCATGAGGGCTAAAGTCTTTAATTCTAACATTCGGGAGGTAGAGGCAGGAAAATCAGAAATTCAAGGTCATTTTCAACTATAAAGTTAGTTCCAGGCTACCCTGAGGTGGGGGAAGCAAGTGAGAGGGCAAGAGACTGAGAGATTAAAAACAAAAATCATTCACCTGGGAAATAAGTGTTTCCAGACAAGAGAGAAAACCGAGGCTTTCAATACTGAAGGGTCACTGGGTCTCTGAGTCCACATGCTTGGCCTCTGTTAGTCTGTCGCATGAGACTTGAACCCTGGGCTGAAGCTGAACAAAGGCACGAGAATTGAGGCCCCATGTAGCTTTAGAATGACATCTTCCACTGACCCAGAATGGTGCTGTAGGATGGCGCCAGCTCCTCTGCTGTTTTCATCCTAGCCTCTTGGACATGCCTGTCCTGAGCAGAGCTGACTTAAGTCTTCCTGGTACACTCGAGGTTGACTCCTGCCTCCATTCTGCCTGCTAACCTTTGCCATGCTTTTCTTTGACTTGGGTTGACCAGATGTCCACAGTGACTACTCTTGTAGTCACTTGTCATGTCTAACCTTCCCTCAAGAAGCCTCCACTGCCCTCTTTCCCCTACACCTACCTTTCTGTCTAAAGACTCCACAGTCTCTTCTCCCTAGTCAGACCAGGAGGTTTTAACTCAGTGCTTTTCCCACCTGCTAGACTGATACCTCTCCACAAGACAGGACATCAAGGAAGACAAGGAAAAAAGATGACTCAGAACACTCCCACCTATAAGTCAGAGGATCACAAATTCTCTGATGTTTCAATGACCTAGAGTATCTGAGGTCTCAGTTTCCCCCACTATTCTAGGGAAATGAGGCAACAGACAGCCAAACCACTTCCACGTTGCCACCAGTGTTTAGCCTTGCAAGCTGGCCAGACTCTTCTGATCACATTTACTGATCGCCCCCATCCCCAGTGCCTGTGGGACTAAGCGTGCCTGCCTTGGCAGTGGCTGCAGCCCCACCCTGCCCTCAGCCTGGGTGTTTTGCACCCTGACGGATGGGCTCCACCCAAAGAGCCTGTGGCCAAAGCCAGCCTGTTGGTAAATGGCCTGTGCTTGTGCCCACAAAGGGGTGGTGTCTGAATAGGGTTGTGCTTCAAGAGCTTGGGACCTGCCCTTAGGGAATTGGCCCTCTGCCAAGAAGGACGCAGAACGAAGACTGCCCTGTGCAAGGAGACAAGGGCATGAGGCATTGCTTCCTTAGCTCTACAGTCTCATAATCAGAAACTTCTCTGAAGAAGCCTCAGGCTAAGCCTCTGCTAGGAGTGGCCTTGCTTCAGCTTCTGGCCCAGGAGCCTATGGGGCTCCTCCAAGCGCAGGCAGCCAGGCTCAGGCGGGCAGAAGCAGCTAGTCCCAACAATTGCACAATTCAGAAGCTGAAAAGTTGTGCTTGCTGCTTTGGTCGCAAGGCTGTGGCTAGGAGGCCCTTGGGGAGCTTTGTCTGTCAAGCCTGGGTGGGCTCTGGGCCACGCCTATGCCTGATGGCATGGAGGCAGGAGTGGGCTACCCTCTTGGGGCTTCTCAGGTTCCCCAGAACAGGCTCTCCTCTGCCACACCATGTCCAGAAAGGCTTGTGGATTCAGTGGCTGTGACCAGCTGGCCACAGCTGACTCCCTCTGGGATATGCTATTTCTAAATATTAGTTCATGCTGTTAACCCTTGCTGTGCTGTCCTAATGGACACTGGCTACCTGCAGAGATAGTCTCTGGGAGGGGAGCTAAGTGGGTCCCAGCTAGGTGGAAAATCTGTGAGTGTACTCACTCAGGGTCTGACATGGCTTTGGCATCTTTGAGGGGCTCGGCTGAGGTTCCTGGAAGGAGGAGAAATACCTGCTTGGGCCTGGGACCAAGGCTTGCAATGGGCTTTAGATGTGGGTCTGAGCTGGCAGCCCGGGGAAGGGCAATGGAAAGAATGTGGGCTGAGGAGCCAGGAGTTGGTCTTGCCAAGCCTCTTCTGTGTGCCTTAGATGAGTCACATCACCTATCTGTGCTTTTCCCTCATCTGTGCAGAGCCACCATGGTGCTGGGCTGATGGCCTTCAGCAGAGACACCGAGGCTTTGTAAACTGAAGGATAGAGCCTGGTGGTTCTGCCAGGGTCTCACTCTTTGTTTATGACTTTCTTTAGGAGAGGGGCTTGGAGCAAGCTGGAAAGGCTGCTATCAGCGTCTCTGGCGCTTGACGGATGTGGACCCTACACAAGCCCCCACAGCTTGGGCTTCGGCCATCCCTGGTCCATTGACTACTTGCCCTTGGGTAGTGAAAAACCTCCCGGTGGGGCTGAAGAGGTGGCTGAGTGCAGGGATGAGGACCTTATTCTGTATTCCCAGAAGCCATGTGAAAAGTTAAACATGGCCTTAGCTGTAATCCCAGTTCTGGGAGGAAGAGATAGGTACATTTTGGGAGTTTGCTGGCTATCCAGTTAACTCAGGTAATCATGATTCTGAGGCAGGTACTTTATCACTGGAGTCATCCCCCACCTCTCAAGAAAGATTTCTTAAATGTAGACCAGGTGCCAGGCACTATGCCAGAGGGGGAACTGGGACACGGGGGTGACTACTATATAGAGGCCTGACTTTTGGGGTGTATAAGCTTCTCAGAGTGACTTGGTGATTGGTTGGGCAGTAAAGACAGAAAGGTGTGCTGGACAAGCCCAAGGCTCAGGCACTAAGATGAATGGGGGTGACACGTGAGATGGACCGAGTGGGGACATCTCACATGAAGGTCTTTAGAGGCCCAGTCAGTTGAAGTCTTGTTGAACATGTGCAAAGTCCTAGGTTCAATCAGATGAACTGAAGAAAACCTGGCACAGCGGTGGCGCACACTATTAATTTTAGCACTTGGGAGGTAGACACAAGAGGATCAGAAGTTCAATGTCATCCTCAACTACAGAGCGAGGTGGGATGGTTGACTCTGCAGAGCATATGAAATCCAAGTGACATGAGCCTAATGCTTCTGAGAATATAGAAAGAACAGAAATGTTGGGGAAATTGTTGGGGTGCCATTAATGAAATTAAAGCCACAAGAAGGGACTGCCTTGGACAGGTGAAGAGCGACAGTGAGATGAAGATCCAAGTCTGAAGCCTACAGATGCCAGGGACTGACAATTTTGTTTTTTAAGTCTCTCTCTCTCTTTTTCACTTTCTCTCATATGCGCACGTGTCTACACTTCCGTGTGTGCGAGTAGGTGTGTATGTGTGTGTATACACAACCTCTGTGGTCAGTTCTTGCCTTCCCCTTGTCTGAGGCAGGGTCTTGTTTGCTGTTGCATATGTCGCACTAGCTGACTCCCAGCTTCCTGGGGTCCCCTGCCTTGTCATCCCATCATGTTGTAGGAACATAAGGACTGCAAATACATGCTACTGAGCCTGGCTTTTTGTGGGTTCTGAAGATCCTAACTCGGGCCCTTGCACTTGCCGGCAAAGCGCTTTACTTGCTGAGACATCTCCCCAGCCTGATAATTTTTATCCTGTGATTTTTTTTTTAATTGCACACAGTTTTAGACTTTCATGGAAGTGGCAAATAGTTCTCACACACTCTTCACCTTCCCAAGTGTTAATATTTTACCACACCGTTGTTTTGTTTTGAGACAGGGTCTCTATGCAGCCCTGTTTACTCCAAAACTCTCCACACCAGTCTACACTGACGATAGTCTACACCGGTCTGGTCTCAAACTCACAGAATTCTGCCTGCCTCTGTGTCTCGCAATTGGGACTAAAGGCAGAAGCCATGACAGCCAGCACTTAAAAAACTGGGGATGCACATAGACACACACATTGATATACATACATACACACATACACACCACACACACACACACACACACACACACCTTCTGTTTTAGGAGTGCATTGATCAATCAGGAAATAAACATGGCTGCACTTTGAAATAAGCAGTAGACTTATTTCTGCTTTGGCCAGTTTTACTAACATCATCCTGGACATCCAAGACAAGCCCTGCTTTCTGTGTTGTGTTGGGCTGTCTGGGTTTTTGAGTTTCTACAAATCTGACACAGTTTTCAGGATGTCTTTGTTTTCTGTGATACTGGAGGGTTTTGTTTTGTTGCTTGTTTTTGTTTTTACTCTAAGCTAGTTATTTTGTGGCTGTATCTTGACTTCAGTCTGCTGCTACTCTTGTGTTTGATTTAGATATCCTGTCTTTGAGAAACACAATATGGTGATGTTATGGCCCCCTGGTGTACCAGCGTCTCCCTTGGTGGGATTTTGTTTGTTTGCCTTTGTTTTGGTTTTTAATTACAAAAATTTGGGGGAATGAAATGTGGTGGCTCACGCCTTTAGACCCAGCACTCAGGAGGCAAGCCATCTCTGTGAATTTGAGGCCAGCCTCGTATAGGTAGCAAGTTCCAGGACAGCCAGGGCTACATGGTGAGACTGTACCCACTCAGGAAAATAGGGGCCAACAAGAAGGTTTGGTGGATGGAGGCACACACTAACTCAGTTGAGCTCCTGAGTTCAGTCCCTGGGTACCAAGGAAGAAGGAGAAGACTCACTCTCAAAAGTTGTCCTCTATGTCCTCAAAAGTTGTCTCTATGCATGCTCTGGCATGCACACACCCATACAACACAGAATAATGAAATGATGCTAATGAACAGATTTTGTGTGTGGTATGAGTGTGCGCACCCCCGTGTGGAAGCCGCCATTAGGTTATCTGTATTCCTTGCTCCCCACCTTCCTCTATGAGCCAGAGTCTCTCTCTGTACCTGAAGCTCACTGTCGAGGTAAAGCTGCATGGCCAGGCAGGGATCACAGGCACACACGGCTTCACCCAGCTTTTTATGTGGATCCTGAGTGTTCCAACCCAGATCCTCATGACTGCACAGTAAACGTTTTACCCACTGAGTTACTGTAACATGTGTCACCTGGTTGAGGCACAGCCTTCCAGATTGTTTCCAAGTAAACTTACTGTCTTCCATTTTTGTGATTGATAAGCATTTGCCAATACTGAAAGGTCAGGGTGAGGAGGAAGATCCAGAAGGAAGCCTGTAAAGGGACAGCCAAAACCAGGGAAGGAAAAACCAGGAGAACATCTGGAGCCAGGAGAGGTTCTGTGTGAAGCGGGAGTGGTCAGCCGTGTTGGTCCGGTGCTGCCAAGAGGCCAAATCAGAAGAGGATGCTGAGAGTCCACTGTGGGCATCTCCTCCAGCCTAGTACGGGTGGAGCAATGGGTCCAAAGCCAGCTTTCAGTGAGTCAAGAGGAAAGACAGGCAAGACTGGTCACCACAAGAGAAAACATCATTTGAGTAAATGTGTCTGTGACTGGACAGAGAGAGACAGGTGGGGACAGAGACACGTATGGGTTCAAGGCAGGGCTGTTTTTTATTTTTTTTTAAAAAAGATTATTTATTCATTTTATGTGTATGTGTGTATGATTGTGTATGTATGTGAATCACATGCATGCAGGGCCTAGATAGTGGAAGAGAGTATTGGACCCCCTGGAACTGTAGTTATAAGTGGTTATGAGACACCTGATGTGGGTTCTGGGACCTGAACACCAGTCCTCTGGAAGAACTGCACGCTCTTAACCAGTGAGCCTTCTCTCCGGGCCCCAGAGGCAGCGTGCGTTTGTTTGTTTTGTTTATTTATTTGTTTTTTAAATTTTGGGACTTTGGATATCAGAGGTGCCAGATGGCATGTAGGAATCTGAAGAGAGCAGCCATAGAGTCCAGTGGGGATTGGAAGAGGGTAGGCCTGGCTGAGGAGGCTGCAGCTACAGCCCTGCTTCTTGGTCTCTGTTTTCACTTGGTGCAGGGGAACAGGAACTGCATGGAGGTCTAATCATATGGGGCGGGGATGAGACATACTGGGACAATGTCAGGGGACAGGGGAACAAGCTGCCTAGGGGTGAGGCTCATTGAGGTTCCCAAATCCAAGGATGAGAGCTCTGAAGGCAGGAAGGACCTGAGGTGAGGAGGGACTTGCTCAGCAGTGTTGTGCACAGAGACCGCTAGAGAGTAGGGAATGCAAGGCTGGTGTCTGGAGGGAGGTGGCAGCTGGTGTTGTGGGAGGTAATGGAAAGCCCAGGACCACTGCTGGGAACAGGGCTTGAGAGAGAGAGTTGGCAGAGGTCTTTGCACATGAGGAGGACCAGGCATTGATTGGGGACTGGGCCTTAGGTGGACTGAAGTTACCAGGGTCATAGCAGGAGTTAGGAGAAGGACAGAGGTAGCCAGGACCCAGGGCCACTGGGTTGTGAGTGACAGTGGCATGGAGAAGCTGAGGAGAGTTACTTCTGGACTCTGGAACCCATGTGACAAAAAGTGAGCTTTAAGATAGAAGGGGCCATGAAAGGAAGAACTATCAGCTGGGGAGGGCGGGGGGCCAGCTTCAGGGGATTCCAGACTCCCTCAGAAGTGGGAGGGAGGGAGTGCACAGAGCATAAGAGAGTGGCTTGGGCCAGCTGAAGGTGGGGGAGTCCATTTTAGCCTGTGACAGGAACAGAACACCCAGCAGGAAGCCCTTGGAGAAGCCCACCAGGCAGGGGAGGGAGCAGCTATGGGGTGGGGTGGGGCAGGTAGCATTGACATGTGATCCCCCAGCAGAGGGGCTGCTGCTTCGGGCTAGGAGGCTGCTGTCTGTTCTGAGCCTCCCAGTCCCGAGACTTCATTTCCCAGCATGCCTGGTGATGACTGCTCGGCAGCTGCCTAAGTTCAGGGCACCGCCACAACAGCAACTGTGTGAGCAAGGACTGCGACCCGAAGGGGTTCCTGAATTTTGTGTCTTGGTTCCATTCCCGGCGCTGATGAAGCTGGGGGATCTGGGTAAACCCTTGATCCTTGCTGCCGTCTCAGTGTCCACACTGGGGTGGTGACAGAAGCCATCTAAGGGCCACCAGGCTGCATCCCGTGATGGAGAGCTTTCTTAACCTGGCTCAGCTGTAATCCCAGTGGTGGATGTAAGGCTGGGTCCTGGATTCTTCTGAGCTTTTAGGGGTGAAGAGGTCCCTGGGATCTTCCTAGCCTGGGGGGGCTCATCTGTCCATCACATGGAGACTTCATAGCCTCCGATCCCCAGTATTCCTAAGACACTCCCTCAGGAGTCTTCCGCCAAAGTCATGGGTAGCTGCTGCTGTGGGCCTCAGTGCAAGCCCTTTGTTTTCCTCTGTCTGCCCCTCATGCTGTGCCTAAAATGCAACCATTAGGTAAGTGCTCCTTCGGCTAGATGTGGATTTTTAAAGCTATCATGCCTTGGCAAGGAGTTTGTGAAGGGCCTGTGAGACAGCCACACCCTACTGGGAAATAGGTTAGCTTATACAAGTAGACTCTGAAAGAAGAGAGGACTTGTCCAGAGTTTGAGGGAGACAGGTGGAAGGGACGGAGGGTAGAAGTCCCACGGGCTGTGGGGGTGGGCAGGAACTCAGGATCCACCCGTTTTTCTGTTCCTGTTCCCAGTTATAGGATACCCACTGGTAGTGAGTAGCTGGGTCAGGAGTCATGCCACTCGCTACTCCTTTCCCAGACCAGGGCGCTGAGGAACGCCCAGGGCATTCAGCCTGGTAGGATATAAGAGAGGGCAGTGGAGCTGAATTTTCCTGTAGCTGGGCTCTTGCATAGAGCTGCTATTCCACAGTCCAGGCGCCACGGCAACGGGAGAAATAAACATTCTGGGCCTCACAAAGTTCTGCCGTGATGCGACGTCATTCTCCATTTCAGCCATTGGGCCCCATATTGGCTGCACCTCTGTGGCTTCAGCTGCTCAGCCCAGGCGTCTTCCCGCCCACTCCCGAGCTGTTTTGGAGTCTCTGAGGTGGGGTGGTAGTGGATGGAGGAGCCTGGGCAGGGGTACTGGCTCATTGCCTCTCAGGCTCTGATTCTAACTGCTACTATTTTCTCCCAGCCTTCACTATGAAAAAGCCCAAGGGGGCCAGGAACTCGGAGCTCTATTCACAGCACCCAGAGAAGGAGGAAGGGGTGCCCTCATGTCAGGAGATAAAGAAGACTCCTGTCCTTTTGGCCACACTCAAAGGTGAGAGGTGTCCTGTCCTAGGGCCCATTCTGTTAGTCTGCGGCAGAGGGTCTAGCTTGCTGGCCCTGACTTCTATGAAGCCCCAGCAGACACTCCTCAAGACCTTAAAGCAACCTGAACCTTCAAGCTAGGCCCACCCACTGGCTCTGTGAGATGCTGGAAGAGGGTCGGGGCTTGGGGGCATACAACATGTTTTGAGGAAAGGGTTAGGAGCATTTAGTTTGATTTTTGCTTTTTAGGGCCCTAGGCATTGAACCCAGGGAGCCATACATTATAGGTGAGGGCTCTGCCACTCAGCCACTTCGTCAGCCTTGCCTTAGTGATTTCTATCTCCTTCCAGTGGAGACCAGGTAAATGAATTCTCACTAAGTTGCTACAGACTGATTATTACTTGGGAGGTGTTTTAGAGTGGTGAGTGATTAAATGTTTGGATCCTGTTGATTCTCACATCACAAGTCACTGCGGCTGGATAGAACGATTATTTCTTAGCCTCAGTATTGTTATTCGTAAGGTGGAAAAGATGAGAGTATCTGTCTTCATAAGGTTGTCTAGAAGCTCAACTGAAATAACCACATCAAGCGATTAGCATGAGTCTTGGTAGAGACCAAGTTCCCAATTAACTGTGGCTGTTGCCTTTCTACAATGAGCTGCGGAGCCACAGGAAATTGCATTTTATCTCTGCATACTACCTTCCTTGTAGGGAACCAGATCAGTGCCCAGCTCTGTGGCAGTATGCCATCAGCAGAGCAAAGCCCCCTGTGTTCTCATGGTACATCACGCTGGGGGCTGAGGTGAAAGGTTGTCTTGTCTGTCCTCACAGGTCCAGGGCCTGCCAAGTACCGCCGGCAATCCTGCACTGGCTATATAGACCACGACCCCTCCATGTTTCAGGAGCCAGCGTACAGCCTGCACAAACGGCACAGTGAGAAAAGTGAGCATTCCCCACTGTCTAGTCACTCTAAAGGGTCAGGGCTACTGTCCAAGATCGCTGCCACTGACCACCGGGGGCTGGGGCTGGTGAAGATGGAGACAGAAGGAAGCCAGTAACTGGCACATCTTAAGGTAGCCAGGAAGCTTCGGGGGACCTGTCACTGGCAGAGCAGGGTTCTCTGTCCCTGGGGCTCTCTGGTGTCGGATATTCTTCGGGGGAAGCTAGCAATAGTCAAAGATGGCCTGTGGCCAAGGCCAGCGGGATGAGAGGTTGGGCGGGGTTTGGTCACGTGTTTGGGCCAAGGTCTAGGGCGACTGCCTCCTCCCCCCAGTCACATCTGTTTGACAGAGGTTTCCTGGCTGGGGCTGAGCCTTTCTCAATACTCACAGTAGCTACAATGGTTCATGGCCCTTGGCACCAATCCGGATGTGTCTGCAGTAGGAGACTGACCACACCGTGGTCCTACAGTTGTCCTGCCGACAGTCTCCAGCAGTCATGCACAAAAGGTCCCATTTTACAGATGAGAAAATCAAAGTCCACAGATAGCCACGAGCCAGAAGAATCTGAAGGGAGCCCTTGGTGGGAGGGCAGCCATGGCAGTGGCAGTGTGGCCCTTTCTTGTTCCCTGCAGAGACTTCAGACATGTTCAGCCCTGGGCCTTGCTACTTTTTGGATCCCAAAGCTACTCGTTTTGGGATGTCTACTTGCCCCCAGGTCCCCATGGAGGAGCGTATCTCCAACCTACGTAAGCTGGGAAGGTGGCCATTGGGAGGATGGGGTGTGTGAGGGGCATGCGCCCTTAGAGCCTGGGAAGAGCAGGGTATCCCTGAGAGTGACGGCATCTTCTCAACACGTTATGTTGTGTGATGAACTGGCTTCAGGAAGTGCAACGCTCTCCCGGCTTCTCTCATTTGCAGGTATAAACACCACACCAGCCTCCTGCCAATACAATGTTGAGAAGATTCAGCCCCCTGGGGAACGTACGGCTCCCCAGTACAGTTTTGGCTACCGGTGTCCATATAGAGTGATGGACCCCAACCCGGCCCCCAACCAGTACAAGCTGCCACTCTCGATGGGGCCCAACACCCCTGTCTTCCGAGCTGCCCCCTGCTATAGTCTGAGTTCCTCACACAAGAATTGGTTCTACAAGGAGAACATAGCAGGAGGTCCTGGACCCGCTACGCATGCCCGACCTGAGCCATCCATTTACCAGAAACGCAGCCCCGTATTTACCATGGCCAAGCGCTTTACCTATCCGCTGGACCACACCCTTCGGCCTGGCCCTGGCTCCCACAACATCCAGCCAGTCACCGTGCACAAGCCCCGCATACCTGCCTTCACCATGGGCACCAAACACTCGCCCTACTTGTGCCCACTGATTGTGGACATTCTTGACTGAGACCCTGCTGGGTGCTGCTTTGTGACCAGCACACAGATGCATTGGATAAATATTTTTGTTTATTTATTCCTTTGTTTGCAAACAGTCTCAGCTGCTTCTTCTGGGCCCCGAGGGGCTGGGGGTCCTGGGTACGTGTAACTGGTGTACCTGGGTTTCCATGCTGGTCGTTAGGGGAAGCCCAGGAAGGCCCGCTGAGAGTGGGCCCTGACAAGCTGTATGGCCTCCCTTGCTCTTCGCTGGCTCTCACAGTCCCTTTCCAACAGTGCTGGGGATGGCCCTTGATGAAGTTTGAATTCCTCTAGTTCTAGAGCTGTATCTCTGGTCTCTGCCATTGGTTAGCCCCAAGATAGGAGCAGAGGAGCCAGGACACGGGCAGACATGGCAGGGGTCCATCTTGGTTTGGGATGAACGGAGAGAAGCTCCTCCTGGGGAAGAATCCAAACTGATGTGTGGAGAGGTAGAGTGACAGCATGCTGGGTGATCAAGGAGTGCAGGCTGAGGGGTAGCTCCCGCAAGGGGCTCTGGCTGTCCCCAGAGGGCTTTAGCTAGATGGGACACGGTGGCTTTTCTATGATTTATTTGTTCTTTTGTTTTTGTAACCCAAGTTGTCCTCAGCTTTCCAAGTGTGGGACATTGCACAGCCCTATCCCAGGGAAGACACAGCACACCCGAAGGCCAGCAAGGACAGTGCTGGAGTCCGGGCAGCCTCTGGGCTGCTGGGAGGGCTCTGAGGGTCACATTCTGTCTTTGGAGAGTCACTTGCCATGTCCCCAGTCTCTGCAGCTCAGCTTAGCAGAGCACGTCAGTGTGGCCAGGGGAGGGTAGCGCTGCCTCAGTCTTCAGGGCCAGGACTGGCTCCACCTGCTTTTGGGTGTAGGTACCTGTGGCTGGGGCCTTCCAAGCAGGCATTCGCCAGCCCTTGACTCTTGACTCTTCCCCTCCAGATCCCTAATTCACCTCAACACCTTCAACAGTTCTCTCCCATTCTCTATCATGGGAAGGTGTTGATAGCCTCTGATCTGCAGTTCACTAGGGATCGGATCCGGGAGGCTGGGAACCTCGAAAAGAGAAGAGAGAGGCTATGACTGCAGACCCTACTGGATCAGCCAGAGAGGGGCATTCGGAACCAGAACCAGTGCCTGATGGCTTGTCCCCTCTTTATTTTGTTTTATTTATTTATTTTATCTCATTTTGAGGCAGGGTCTCTCTCTCTGTAATCCTGGCTGTCCTGGAACTCGCTATGTAGACCGGACTGGCCTTGAACTCAGAGAGATCTGCCTGCCTCTTTGTGTGTTAGGTGTTCGAGTGTATGCACACGTGTGCATGTGTATACACGGCATATGTGTGCATGTGGAGGCCACAGTCAACATTCAATTCCTCTCCACTTTAATTTTGGAGACCAGGTTTCTTATTGAACTGGAGCTCCTTGGTTTGGCTGGCCTGGCTGGCCAGGGAATTCCCAGCAACCCTCCTCAGAGCTGGAGTTACAGGTGGGTTGTCTGATATTTTGACCAGGTGCTGGGGCTCAAACTTAAGTCCTCACACTTGTGTGCCAGGCAGTTTGCTGGCTGAGCTGTCTCCCCAGCTCCAGAATTATTTTAATTAATTAATGCATTTTTTGTTTTTTCGAGACAGGATTTCTCTATATAGCCTTGGCTGTCCTGGACTCGCTTTGTAGACTAGGTTGGCCTCAAACTCTCAGCGATCTGCCTGCCTCTGCCTCCCTGAGTGCTCGGATCAAAGGTGTGCACCACCACGTCTGGCTCTGAGATACAGGATTTTGTTTTCTTTTAAAAACAGGGTCTTTCTGTGCAGCACAGGCTGGCCATGACCTTGTAACCCTCCTGGCTCAGTCTCTGGAGTGCTAGAATTTCAGGTGTGTGTCACTGCACCTGTGTTAACATTGCAGTTTTGGCTGAAATGAAAATTGTATTGAATAGACCTAAGTATGGATGGCAAGGAACTGACATTATCGTTGGACTATTAGAAGAGACCCAGCAATGTTTAGGAAAGAGGGTTGTGGTAGCCGCTTGGGTTTACACCTGGCTCAGGGCCCTGAAGTCTCTTCCCCCCAGACTCCGAGTCTATGTTTGTCCCATTCTCCCCAAACCTCAGCAATTCCAGCAGAGAGAGAGAGAGAGAGAGAGAGAGAGAGAGAGAAAGCCTGCTCAGGGACCCATCTGTCTTGCAGCAGATTAGAAAGATGTCATTTTGCCGACAATGCCATTTATCACAGCGGCTGCAAAAATTAGTGATGCTTGGGCTGAAAATGTTGGATGGGGGTGGGAGTGGCAGGTGGCAGCTGCTGAGCTCTCCTGTGTCATTGGGTCAGGTGAACCTTAGACCAGTATCCCCACAGGCTTTTTTTTTTTTTTTTTTTCTTTTCTTTCTCTGGTTTTTCAAGACAGGGTTTCTCTGTGTAACAGAGCCCTAGCTGTCCTGGAATTCGCTTTGTAGACCAGGCTGGCCTTGAACTCACAGAGATCCACTGCCTCTGCTTCCTGAGTGCTGGGATTAAAGGTGTGTGCCACCCCACCCCAGCCTGAGCAGGCCAAGACCACTGTTAAAAAGATGAAGCTGAGTCTCCGGGCGTAGAACCAGCCCTGGCTACATAGTAAAGGAGTGGCCTGTCTCCAGATCGGTTTTGGTATGTGACCAGGATGAGGGCTTAGTGTGGGATTAGAGCTTTCATCCTGGGACTGAGTCCCATTTTTTTCTTCCCTAGACAGATCAGCCTGGCCTCTAGGCTTACCAGATATGAGTAGGGTTGGACATGAGAGCTAGAGGGGGTTCTTGGAATGGATTTGGGATTCTGCAGGATGGAGAGGAGAAGGAAAGAGGGTCAGAATAAGTCACTTGTGGACATATGTCCCTTAGTATAGGTACACTGAGCCAAGATATCTCTCAGAGAAATGGAAAACCTGTGGTTTACCTTCTCTCTTATACCTGCTACACTCAAACACATATCTTACACTGTCCTCCAGGAAGAAAGCAAGCTTCCCCAAGACTCCACAGCAGATAGTACCCTCACTACCCAGGCACCTCTGCATCTTACACACCCTGGGCTGGCTCACAGTTGCACCCCAACTCCCCAGAAGCAAAGGATATCTATCATCTCTACATATCTATCTATCTATCTATCTATCTATCTATCTATCTATCTATCTATCTATCTATCCATCTATCATAGGTATAGATATATAGTCTGTAAGAATGGTGGAGAATGTGCACACACATACATGCATGCAGACGTGGGGGCTGGAGTGGGAGAAGAGTGCTCTATGTTCATGAAGGAGTTGGGGTGCTCTGGGTCAAAGGAGTCGTTTATCCACCAGGGTAAGTCAAGTGCTCTCTGCCAGCCCCCAGCACTCAGAAAGAGCGCCCAGAGGAGGGCAGCCCTTTAGGTCCTCAAGCCTCAAGGGGCAGGATGGTAGCTGATCGGAGAATGTCTCCTTGAGTCCTAAGGTGGGAAGGTGCGTGTCTCAGCCACCCATGGTGGAAGAGGACTTCCTGCTGTTCCCCTCCACTTTCCATGCCTGCAGCTTCTATTTTGGTCTAGCTCTTCTCACTGGGTGTTCCTTCCTCTGGTCCCCACCACTACTTTCCTTCTTGATTCCTGTGTCCCTCTGCCCTGTTTATACCCTAGAATAAAGATCGACATTTTCAATTACCCCGAAATAACACAGCTGCTCTTGGAGGCTCCAGCCTCTAAGACGGGGAGTGTGTGTGTGTGTTTGTGTGTAATGTCATATGAGCACTTGTTTGTGTTTGGGACCCATGTGTGGGAGCAGGGGGTCACCCATGGTCCCAGTGTCCTTTGTTTGTGTCCTTTCCATCTGGAGCCTTCATTTCTTCCTGGGAGATTGGAAGCACGTTTCCCTTCAGGGGAGGAAGGGAGACAAAAGAGAAATAAAAAACTGTCATTGCTGTCTTGTAAACACAGTTGCAGTGCACAGCAAGCGGAGACTCAGCAGGAGAAGGGGACAAGCAGGAGAGAGGCAGAGCTGAGGAGAGGGGGCTGTGAGATGGGGGTGGGCATTGGAGAGGAGAGCAGTGGGGTGCTGGGGAGGAAGGGTCCCTTAGTTCTCCCTCGAAGCCTGGGTGCGGGGATGTAGGCTGAGGGAGGCTGCCTGGGGAGGAGAGAGATGAAAGGGTTGGTCGAGAATTGTGGCGGGGATTCAAGCAGGAAGACCCTGATGACGGGTGCCAGGTAAGTAAGACAGACATGCCTCGCTCTTGTGGAACGCGGTATCTGCCGGAAGCAAAGCAGCAGCCTTATGCACAGTCCCTACCATGTTCTAGGCACTCGCGTGAACAAAGGATCAGAGAGGGTAGATGAGCAGTCCAGCAACACAGCTGGAGGTGAGACAGAAGCTTCCAGGTGTGTGTGTGGTGGGGGTAGTGGGAGGGGTCAGCCTGGCTGCAGTTCGCAGCTGAGAGAGAGGGTTGAGGGGTTGGCTCCAAAACATTTGGTTGCAGGACTTTGTATAAACCCTCCCTTCTCTGGATCATCAGTTTCCCCACTGTGGGGAGCATCAAACATCTGGATGTGATGGTCTCCCCTCCCTGGTTCGCTGGCTGGAGGTGGAAGGGAGTGAAGACCCCATCAGCAAGGGGAGAGGGACTCACCAGCAGCCAGACTGCAACCTCGGCAGCTGGAAGGAGGCTGAGGCTCAGTCAACTCCCTGATGCCTCCAAGTGGTAAGATTTGGGTACTACAGAAAGTGGGTCTCAACTGTTTCCCAAATCGGTTCTTCCTTTATCTTGGTGGCCAGAAATAGAAGGGACTTGCTGTCAGGTTGTCCACAACAGAAACTCAGCAAGGTACAAGGTGGTACCTCTACTCTTCATGGAAATCTCTGGGTCTTCCAGGGAGCCCTCTTGCTTTCCTCCAGCAAGAAGCTGCCTCATTTTCAGAGCTCCATCTGCATGCCAGGCAGTGGATCCCTTGAGATCTCAAGCTCTCTGTCCTGGATTCACTCTGCAGCATCTACTGGAATCTCACAGTGACTGAGCTTATTTTGACCCCCATTTTCTGGTAAGGAAACAGGTACAAAGAGGTTGTTTAAACATACAGTGGTGGAGCAAGGATTCAAACCTAAGTCAGTTTCTCCTCTAGGGAGAAGCCCTCATTTGGAGACAAAAATTTGCCCCTGTGAACATGTGACAGTCATCTGGGACTAGGCTTTGGGCTCCAGGGTTAGCTTTACCTTTGTATGCTATGTAAATGGACAAGGCCCATTCCTTCATTCGTGTGTGTGTGTGTGTGTGTGTGTGTGTGTGTGTGTGTGTATGTGTGCGTGTGTTTGTGCGTGTGTGCCAGCGCGTGGACGCCTCAGAGGTCTTTTCTGGCTCTGGACTCAACAGGTTCGGTTGAAAGCTTCCAAGGCTTGTGCCTGAGGTGAGAGAGCAGAAGACTTGGGGGTGCATCATTCCATTCCCGAGTCTTGCACAACAGTGTGTGAGATTGGGAGTGTGTGGGGAAGCTGGTTTGTGAGTGTGGAGCAGGTGCAAGGTGGGAAGCCAGCCCTTGGTCCTGGGCATCTTTTCCTCACCGCCAACCACGGAGGGGAGTTTTTCTTGGCAGGAAACAGCCTCATCAATCAGTGGCAATGGGGGGCTGACAGGCAGCCCCTCCTCACGGCCGGGGCTTCAGGCAGACTCATAAATCCCACTCTAGGCTGGCTGTAAATTCCTGTGATTCACACCAGCCTCTTGGAGGACAGAGACATTTGGGGCCATGGGAGAGGCTTTTCTCTCCTAGGCAGAACAGGTAAATATGGAGGAGCCGAAGCCACGCAGAGGGCTGAGTCAGCCTCCCAGAAGGCATGGGGTAGGATTTCCTTTCCCCAGAGAAAACTTAGGTCCACTGGGAGCCACCTTGGCCCACCTGGGCCTCAGCTGAGTCCCACAGTAGTCTGGCCTGAACCAAACCGAGGCCACATATGCGCACCTTGGGAGGATGAGTGTGCAGTGTCTGAGTTCCATGGGACCTGTGACCAGACTGTGTGTGCCTTACCTGGCCCTCAGCAAGTGGCCCCTGACTTTTCACATAGAGTCCTGGCCTGGTGGCCATGAGAGCAAAGGGACACGGGGCCTTGTCTGCATAATTTGAACTCCAGGGGTCTGAAGTCCAATGCTGCTCAAGTAGAGAAGGGCCTCAGCCCTTGTTAGCATCCAGTCAGGGCTTCTGTTACACTCACACACCCTCCAAACTCTTACTTGCTTTTGTTTGTTAAGTTGGCTTACTTTTAAAATTCAAACGTGTGAGTTTGGCTCTTCAACGAGATTTGTAAAACCCTAATCTAATACACTACTTAATACACACAAACATATATGCACACACACGTGTAACTCCCTTCCATACTTACAAGTATATCCAGTCATCACTCCTTTCTGGTGGCGCCAGCATCCACAGATTCACCCAACTGAGGATTTAAAATATCTGGATAAAGTCATTACTACACACACACACACACACACACACACACACACACTGTGCATAGAGCATAGGTGTTTAAAAGTAATGGAGAAAATTTGAAGCAGTTGGGAAGCTGTGCTCAGGTTATAGCAGATACAAAGTGTTTTGCACGAGGCGTACTTTCTAAACCGCTCGGCATCACCAGGGCTCACACACCACTCTGTGAATATTGATTTCCAGTCTTCCCTCATCTTAGACAAAGAAACCAAGGCCCAGAAGTGTAGGCATCTGCTCCAGGTCACACAGCTGTAGGCTTAGCAGGTCTGCAGGTCGGTCTGCCCAACCGACCCAGTCTGGTGTTCATTATTCGGGAACTGCACTGGGCGAGCAGGGCTTCCTTCCAGCTGGAGCACACTGGGATTTCTGAAGGTTTTTGGAGACCGTGCCCAAATACAGAGGCATACATGGGAAATGGTTTCTGGAAGCAGGCTAACGGGATGTCACATAGCATCTTGAGTCTCTTGGTGGGACCAGACCCTGACCTCTGACTAGCCCTCTTCTCTCTCCCCCTTTATGGTGTCTATGCATTTGATTGCACCTCAGGGTTAGCAGGGAGTAGAGGCGGAGGGCTCAGGGGAGGGAGAGAGCAGGGCCCTTCAGCAGACCTTCTCCAGGGAGCTGCCCACTGAGCAATAATTAGAGGTTCTTGCTCCCAGGCTGACAAGGAAGGTGGCCTCATTAGAGAGCCTTCCACTGCATTGCATAATCCTCACCTACAGGCCTAGCCTCCCGCTGCCACGGCCACCGCCATCACCCAGAGACATGCCTCAGTGGCTCTCTGGTCGAGGACTCCCACTCCAGGGAGCCAGGATGGCAGTATGTGCAGGCAGCTAGAGTGTGTGGACACAGCATAAAACACCAGAAATGCTCATGCGTGGGGACGCATGGTGCACACGAACAAACAGAGATGTGCACAGTAACATGTGTGTTCCCCAGCTTGGCCACACAGGCACGTAGTTAACACACCAACATTGCCTAGAGATGATTGGCTGCACATGTGATGAGACCCTCAAGGAATGTAAGATCTCATGCCGGCAGTTGCATGTGCTGAGACAGACAGCAGACTTCTCACAGCTCAGGCACACATGGGCTGTTCAGAGACACATACAGGTCAGACCTGCAGATTTGTGCAGAAGCCCAGGTCATAGGTGACCCCATTTTGTGCAGGGATACCGTATGTGCATATATCTTTATGAAGAAGCACATGCATGTATTTTTCTTGGACTCTAACAGGGCTCAAAGCTCTGGGATTTAATTCCCTGGAGGAAGTGCAGAGACAGGCACTGAGGACGCCATTAATTCTTAGTATTCTGGCAGAGAGGGAAAGGAAAAGTAGGAGAAAGTGGACAGAGCAGAGGGGACACAGAGAGGGAGGGGCAGCTGGAGGATGGCCTAAAGGACTGGGAGCTGAGGAGGTTGAGGGATGCTCAGGACTCTGGAAGGTTGATGCTTCTGCTTGGACCAGGCTCAAGGGTCCTTTGCCCTGGTCCTAAAACCAGCAGGCTGTCAAGGTCAAGTGGCTGGGCTGGGGCAGAAGCCTCCTTTAGTGTTCTTGGCACACACATGAGATAGAGACCATGTGTGTCTCGTGGGCGTTCACCCAGACAAAATCAGCGCGGGACCTCCAACCCTGATCCCACTTCTCTTCCAGAGAGGGAGTTACAAGGGCAGAGTGCTCTTTTCACAGGAGACACAACTGTGCTGTGAGATTCCTCCCAGATACCAAGACAGTTCCCTGCACCCCTGCCTGACCTCAGCCTGAAGATACAGACAGAGACAGAGGCATGGACTCTGAGGGACAAGAGGGACGAGAACCAGGAGAAGGGAAGTGGGCCTGGATGGAGGATGCCAGAGACAGGAAGTGGCACTGAGCAGGGACAGAGAGATGTGAAGGAGCCAGACACAACCAGAGCTATCCAGAAGTTTTCAGAAACAGAGAGACAAAGAGCAGGGCAGGTAAATGAGGAATAAAGACCAGAAGATGGGGACAGTTAACCAGATTCGGACACTTCCCTGTTCACACAGGAGCCATTTCTCAGCCTCTGGCAGTGTGGAAAGAACTCTGGCCTTGAGGGACGCTGCATGACCTAGCCCAGGCCACCTAACACTTAGGCTCTGGCTATTGGTCTATAGAGTCGGGTACCACTTTGGCCGCTGAGAGGGCTCTGAGGCTCCCAAGTGCGGGGCGGTGGCTGGCCCTTTCTCACATTCTCCTCTGAGTTATATGGGGCTGAAGGTAGGAGTAAGAGGTTTGGCAAGGGTGGAGAGGCTAGGCCACCTTTGGAAGTCCCTAAGGCAGTAAAACGGGTGGAGGAGGGATATCTCTGTGAGGCCAAGGCATTGTACTGGAGCCACGCCGCACTGAGTGATGGAGCATTTGCCCTGAATGTTGAAAATGCATAAACATCCATTTTCAGCCACCGAGGCAGATAGAAATACGAGTGGGGTGGGCAGCCCTCAGCTCTAATTTATTGGCTCTGCTCCTCTGGTGGCACGGGCAGTTACACTGGGCTGTCAGGAGCCATTTCAGGATGGCTTTGTGACTGCCAGATGCCACCTAAGTCCGTTCTCCTGGAGAAGCGGCCCGCAGGAATTGCTGCAAGGGAAAGGTGGCCATTCCCAGGCTCTGAATCACCAATCCTGAAGTGGAAGCTTCCTGTTTGGGAACGAGATACCCCTCAAGATACCTTGAGAAGTAAGGGGAAACTGAGGCGCAGAGAGACTCACATGGCCAGTGGTATCTTTAAATATCCTACGTTGTGAAGAATCTTCCTGACCCAGTGTGGTGTAAGAGATGAGACAAAGGAGTAAAGACAGCCTGATGGAGAGAAACCACCTTTCCTCAGTATCCAGTCTTCCCTAAGCCCACTCTGGTGGATGGTTTCTTCAGGTTGAGCCATGAAGCCAGAACTGTGTTCTAGATCTTCCTTGGCACAAAGCTCTGATGGTAGGCAGAACATTTTCCATCATTTGATCCTTCTAAGGACCTTGAGACTCTTGTCTATAGGAGAGCTGAATGGGTGATTGCTACTCTGAGTATGAGCCTGCTACAGGGGAAGGGAGCATGGCAGATGCCTGCTGCTGGGACTGTGTGGGTAAACCTGCCAATAGGAAGACATGAAGTCAGGAATGTGCCAGGCAGAGTGGCACAGGGCCTGGGCACAGGGCAGGGGTAGGGGTGGGGAGAGTTGAGTTTGGGTAGGAGGCGGGGATCATTGAGGGTGGGCTGAGGCTGAGCCTGGACAGTAAAGCCATTCCTTCCTTCTGTTCATTGTCCTTCCTCCTCCTTTTTTTTTTTTTTTTTTTTTTGCCAACACCAGTGAGATGTCCTCAGGTCCCACGCCGCTGTCCTCCAGGCCTATCTGGAAACAAGGTCTCAGGACAGGCCAAGCTGATTAATGTGGACTGTGGGTGGCTACGGCGATTGATGCAGAGAGGGAGAAGTGCTGCAAAGACCCGTGGGTGCCAAGATCCCATTTGTCCTCACACATTCCTGCTTTGAAAGGGTGGCAGGGGCATGGCGAGGTGGAGCACCTGCCAGCGTAGGTGCTGTGATTTGCTTCTGGGGATCTTTCTGTTGGCTCGCAGCCCCAAACTTGCCCCTTTTTAGCTCCGTTCTGGGCAACCAGGGTAGAGTTCTCAGAATGCTGTGCTAGATGTTCAGGCTGGCTGGCTCTGGGTACAGTCATCCCAGCAGGAGGAGCTGGCAGGCCTTTCACTTCCGGAGCAGGCTCTTCTGGACTGTTCCAGTCTCTCTCGCAGGGTGGCACCTCCAGGGCATACGCCATCCCTCACTTCATCACCCTTCCTTGGCTGAGGGTGACAGGACAAGTATTTGTCCCATGCTGGGAGGCAGGTATACCAGTTAGTTTTGTTTTTTGTTTTTAAACTCTCAACATGATATAAGCTGGAGTTGCCTGAGACCCTCAAATGAGGAATTGCATGGACCAGACTGGCTTGTGGGTGTGTCTGTGCACCTTTGTCCCGATTGCTGGTTGATGTGGGAAGGCCCAGGCCATCCGAGGCAGGTGGACTATAAAAAAGCCAGTAGCGCATGAACCAAGGAGAAAGCAAGAGAGGAAGCCGCTAAGTAAGCATCCTTCCTCCATGGTGCTTGCCTCTTCTGCTCTCATTCTCCTCAGCAATGGACCATTGTTACCTGGACGTGTGAGGCAAAATAAACTCTTTTCTCTTCAGGTTGCTTTGGTCAGTGTGCTTGTCAGGGCAACAGGGGCCTGCTGGGACTGCCAGCCTAGTCTCACCAGGTCCACGGACTGGAGTCCCCACACCTTCAGGCCGGTGCACTAGGGACCTCACTCACTTTTGGCTGGTCTTCAGGCTCTCCTCTGTTTGCCTCCCTCCTCTGTCCTCGAGGGCTTTTCTGGAGCAGCGAGGAGCCCATGCTGTCCGCTACTGTGTATGCTGACTGTGCTAGAGGCATGCCTTTGACGTCAGCACCTGGGGAACTGAGTCTGCTCCTCTCTGGCTTTCTTTCTGGCCAGGCTTGGTTTACATTACTAGTGGGGCCATCTGGCTTCAGTCATCTTCCACCTGGCCAGAGGTGGGGGTGGGGAGGCTGGGTTGGTTTCCTGGACCAGACATTCAAGCTTGCTCTGGTGGACAGTCTCTTTCTTTTAGGACAAGGTGGGAGGAGCCACTGGTGGCTGAGCTGGAATCAGGAACCACAAACCCCTGTTCCCCAACCTTCCCAAACTCCAGCAATTACTGCTCTATGACAAACCTGCTGGGCTTATAGAAAATCACATGAATAAACAAGACAAAGCTCCCTCTGGGCCTGGTGGTGGCCAGCATTTTGGGAGGCTGAGGCAAGAGGATCACAAATTCAAGGCCTGACTGAGCAAATTAGCTAGACCCTGTCACAAAATAAACTGTTAAAAAGGGGTGCTCAGTAAGATGGCTCAGTGGGTGAAGGTGCTTCTACGAAGCAGCAATCTGAGCTTGATCCCTGGGATCCACCGTGGAAGGAAAGAGCTGACTGTTGAAAGATGTCCTCCGATCTCCACACTCATACTGTGGCAAATGTGCGCAGACGCGCGCGCGCGCGCGCGCGCGCGCACACACACACACACGGGCAGGTGCAGAGAAAAATGGGGAGGGAGAGAGAGGGAGGAAAAGTAAATGTAACAAAAATTTTTCAAACAAAGAGCGATAAGAAGTAGAGAGCTCAGGTGCACAGAGGAGGAGAGCAGGTCTTTGTGGGCAGAGGGAGGGGAGGAGCAGCTCACTACCTAGCCTGTGCGGGTCTGTGCAGGAGTCCGGAGTGTTCGGAATTAATCCAAACCAAGAGTGGTGAGTAGAGGGGCTTGGGGAAACGGCTCAGGGCTTAGGAGCCATTTGTTGCTCCTGCAGAGGACCTGAGCTCAGTTCCCAGCAACCCCTTGGTGGCTCACAGCTGATTCATAACTCTGGTTCCGATGATCCCAATGGGTTCCTGTCTGATCCGGTATTCCTGTCTGACCTCCATGGGCACCGGGAAAGCACATGGTGCACACACATGAAGATGACACGTTTATTTTATTCATAAATCTAACATTTTTGTTTTACAGTTGTGAGTAGGGTCAGCTCCCAGGAGGAGGAAGGGTGTGGCTATGTTTGGCCAGTTGTGGGAGCTAGGCAGGGAGCAGGACCCAAATAAAGGTTTCAGTGAAGTGTCGCGAGGGTCTATTGGCTGAGCCCTTTCACTTGTCTCAGGTAGCAGATAACCAGCTATGTGGGCCTCCTGCTGGGCTTCCAGGGATAGCATTTAGCATTTAGAATAGCCTTCTCTAACCTTGATGCAACCTGATATCAGGGCTAAAATTAGCCTCTGGCTTTGGGGGAAGCAAGAGATAGTTCGGTTCCTCGCCCTCTCCCTTTCTCTCAGAAGTAGAGACAAAGGCTGCTGAATGATGAGGGGATACAGGCCTGGAATTAACGCAGGACGGGGGTTCACTACTGCAGCCAGAATCTGACTGTGTGGAGGTGCAGAGGTGAGAAGGTCCTGCCTCTACCAACCAACCCTTGAGTCCAGCCAGATTCCCATGGGAAGGGGCAGCCAGGTATGATCAGGCCAGTAAAGGCCCCTCCCTTGACCCAATTCTCTTTCTCTGTCTCCTGCTTACCCAGGTGCTTGGCAGCTTCGCTCTCCTGTTGCCATGGGAACCCCAGGTAGCTGAAGTGTGTGCAAGCTGGACTCCCTGAGGATCTGGGTGGTGTGGAGGTCGGGGGTTACCAGTGGGAGTGATCGCAGCCTGGGCTCTGAGGCAGAGTCTCCACAGAGGCTCTTCCCATGTGCTCCACACAGGTCTTATTAGTCTTTTACCACTTCCTCTTTTCTAGTCCCTGTTTCCCATCAGTCACCAGGGACTAGTCCCATCCTGATTGCTTATCCCACTTCCCCGATGTCCCTAGGACTCATCCATTCCACACCAACTTCCCTGTGGCCTGATGACAAGCAGGTCTTCCACCCTTACCTGCTTTCCTCAAGGTTATCAGCCTTTGATGCACCACATCTCTCTTGGCTGAAGGCTGGAGACCTATCAATGGCTCCTGCTGCCCTCTGGTTCCTGACATTGAGCCCTGTTACCTCCTCCTTCGCTCCTCCTCAGATGTTTCCTACCCTGGGTGGCCAGGTCTGTGCAATGGGTAGATCAGCATACACGCCAGTCCCATGTTCTATAGCATATATTTTAAAAGATTTACTTATGTATATGGGTACTCTATCTGCATGTACACCTGCATGCCAGAAGAGGGCACCAGATCACATTATAGATAGTTGTGAGCCACCATGTGGTTGCCAGGAATTGAACTCAGGACTCTAGGAAGAGCAAACAGGGCTCTTAACCACTGAGCCATCTCTCCAGCATCTTCGATGTTACTGGGTACTCCTTGAGGGAGAGTTCCCTGCTGTGAGAAGCACAATCAGTCTCTCTCTGCTGGGTGCTTGCGTAGTACCCTATTATATCTCAATCAAGAGCTTGGAGAGTGCTGGAGCCAACAGCTCTGATTTGTTTTGACCACAAATAGGGAAAGTGTACAAATAGCCTCAGGAGCACCCTCCCTGCACCTCCCTCTTCAGTGCCTGCATGCTAGACAGGACCTAAAGCATGGTGCCCTGCCCTTTGGGATCCGGCATACTGGGACCTGTTTCGCTCTTCCTGTTGGGGTCTCCCCGGGATACATGTCAGCCTGGAGCAGAAGAGGCACTGCAAACCAGGCCCTCTGCTGACACTATTAACACCACTTGTCTCTGTCTTCCTGTGCTTCTAGGATGTGTTTTGTCTAAACCTCAGAGCGTTCTTTTCAAACTTGACCTGGTTGCCAACACTTAAAACCTGGGAGATTCCACAACAAATTCTGAATTTTAAACTTCTCCTAAGCACGAGAAGACCTATCAACACAGTGCAGAATGGCCCTCTGTGGAATTGAAGACTGGCACAAACCATTTACATGCAGAGCATCAAACCTGCAAGCAAGTAGGTGGCTCAGGGCACCCGCTGAGCCTCCTGCAAATACCAAGGTTCTGACCCCTGTCAAGGGGGGAATGAGGGACTGTTCTCAGTGAATTCCTCATTATCGAGGCGACTTGGGCCGGGCCCACCCCTTTTCCAGGGGATCCTTCTGCCAAGATCCGAGGCAGCCGTGGGGAGGGGCCTTGCTGGCTTTGAGAGTGTTCTTACAGTCTATGAAACAGCAGGGAGCTTATGCAAATCAAGCCAATGAAGCCTACCTTTGGTTCTGGGGATTGGTGCCCAAGTGGCTTGAGGTAGCAGGGCTGAGAGGGGCCAGGGAGGGCCTGCCTGCAGCTTCCGCAGTCACTGCCTCGGGCTGAGCGGAGGAGAAGACTCCTAGCAGCTGCTCGTGTCACCCTGGTAATCTGAGCGTGCTGGGTGAGAATCGTTCTCTGTAAGAGCTAAAAGCCAAGAGCAGTGTGGGACCAGCCACACTGGCGCTGCAGAGCCTGCCAGCTGCTGCAGAGAGCCCTCTAAAAATAGCCAGCTTGGGGCTGGTGGCTCTTGTTCCCTGGAAGCCAGGGAGAGCTGGCTCATGTGGGGTGGCAGGGCACCCTTTTCTGTGTCCTGCTGCTTACAGGGACTTGGAGAAAGCATGGGGACTGGCGAGGGTGGTGAGGCCCATTGCTGAGCTGAGGCTCCTGTAGAACCAAGACTCGAGGACCCCAGTCAGAGGTGGGGACACCCAGCCCTGCTGCTCCCTTGTCAACACAGCAGAAGAATTGCCTGTCACGTGAAGCTTGGTACCCTGGGGTGGTTTTGCTCTGGATAGGCGGAGGGAGTATGAGAGTGGACCCTTGACTCAGCCAGGTGCTGGACGTCTTGGGCTATGTTGAGAGTACACTTTGGGATGTGTGACTCCAGCCATCTCCTCCTTTCCCTGAGGTGGCTTGCTCTTGGCTCCCACTCTTCTCATCCTATTCAACCCTCCTGGCTTTGAATATCCCTCTTATGTCTCACGGCATTGCTCAGGGAGATCCTTCCCAAGCCATCCAGGGGACTGGGGTCATGGTAAAGGCAAGCCTGTCTTTTCTGAGCTCTGTGGGATCAAGGCTAACACACCCTGTTGGGTGAGAGTTCCTCTGTCCCTCCTGGATCCCTGCACAGAGAGAATATGGACTCACAGTTTACTGTTGGTCCAGGAACCTTTTCATAGGTCTTTCTGTGTCTTAGTCACTATACTGGTAAAATGAGGATATGAACAACCAACCTGCCTCCATTTTAGTAAAGACTTACTAAAGGCCATCTTATAGTAAAGACAAACTAGGTTCGTTCCTGTTTATGATTAAATCTCTGGTTTTCAAGGATTGGGCTATATCCCACCTGATACCATGACTACAAATGGTTCTGGACCGCCTGCTCTGAGAATGACAATCATGTTTTTGCTTTTAAAAATTGTTTATAAACATCTTGCAACCCTACCTATGTTTCAAAAGTTACATGACCACCTATGACTATGACCTATGACTGGTTGTCATGCCCAATTTACAATCATGTCTTCGTTTCAGGAGGTCATTAGGCTTAACTTGTTATGCATATGTTTTGCTCATGTAATCCCACCTATTTTGCCCACCAAATCCCCCCACTTAACCTACCCTGGAGATTTATAAAAACCTTGTCTTCCTCACTCCCAATGCTGACCTCACGAATCCCGCCTTATGGGGAGGCAGCATGTGTATACGAATAATAAAAAACAAATCTTGCTTTAGTTAAGTGCTTGCTTTGATTAATTCGGCCGGTGGTCTTCCTCCTCCCAGCTTTGAGATTAACAGATGATGATACTCGTAAAGGGTGGCTTCACAGGTGGCTGTGCCGAGTAAGTCCATTTACAGATCATGCGTGTGCCGTTCAGGTGACGGTATCAGAAGCACAACATTACATAAATGTCAAGTATTAGCGCTGTTACCAGGTCACAGACTTCTTTTTTAATTTTTTTTTAAAACATTAATTTTTTTTTTTTTTTTTTTTTAAGATAGGGTTTTATTTACCGTGTAGCTCTGGCTGGCCTGGAATTGGCCGTGTAGATTGGGCTGGCCTTGAACTGATCAGAGATCTGTCTGCCTATGTCCCCCAACCCAAGTTCTGGGTTTAAAAGTATGGGTCACAACATCCAGATTACAGAGCCTTTTGAGGTGTCAATGAAATATGTTTGTCCTTGTTGGGGAGAAATCTGTAGTGTGCCCAGCTCAATGCAGTTTTGAAGCATTACGGACCCTCTGAAGGTCACATGTCGCTGCTGAGGCATTCTAACTCTGATGTGCTTTTAAAAAAACACATCAAATATATGTGAATTGTTTAGAGGTCCGGCAATAAAAGGCCACTTATCCTGGCTCTACATGGACGCCCCTCATTGACAGCCCTTTCCTCAGACACTTCTCTCTCTCCCTGTCATCAGCCATCACTCTCCAGACAGAGTGCTACGCTGTGGTTTCCAGGGCAGGATGTCCCCTTTGGTGAGGATGGGACAACTCTACCTCTGACCCATTTGCCAAGCTCTGAGATTTGCACTCTTGGGGGCTCTCAGATCTGTTGGTATCTCCATTTCCTCAGCTGCCCCTTTTCAATTGTCCACAGGACCTTCCTCACCCCATCCCTTGTGCCAAGTTACCGTGTGAATTCTCACACGTGAGAATTCACATATAAAGACAAACTGGTAACTGGCACCATGCCCTCTCTAGCCTCAAATTCCTCAATGGCTCCCCAGGAGATACAATAATGTCAGCATTAAGGTGGAGGGAGAAAACTTGTGAGGAAAAAAAAAGAGAAAGAAACAGAAACAGATAGAATTCTTCCCAGTAAATAACAACATCATCAAAGGGGACGTGGGATTAGTTCAGGGATGTGAGGCCCGTGCTGGAACTACGCCTGTAAGTGGCTCTGGGGTAGGGGTGGGGAGGAGTAGGCAGCTGAGATGAAACCTTCTTATGCAAATAAATTGAAATGAGGCAGTTTTGACAAGCTGCCAGGAACAAAGGCTCTGTGATCCTCATCTCCCATCTCTCTAAGCAGCTGGCTGGAGTGAGAGGTTCCTTGGGGACGCAGAGGCGGGGCTGGGGGGGAACAGAATCTCAGACCCTGGATGTTAGGGAAGGAGGATCGGGCCCACCTGAGCTCGTCCCCAGCCTTTCCTTATACCCTTTGATGGGTGCCCATCTCTACAAGAAGAGATACAAGCTGGGCCTGGGGACACAGGCTTGTAATCCAATCTACCCAGCAGGATAGGGGAGGAGGAGCATGTGTTCAAAGCCAGCCCTGGGAACTTAATGAGACCCTGCCTTAAAATACGAAGGGAAAGGGGTCTGGGGAGGTGGGCAGTGGGAGAGTGCTCTGCTTAGCGAGTGCCTCAATTCTGTGCAGAGAACAGCAGCTCTATCTGGCAGGTTAGTGAAAAGACTTCCAGCTGACCAGCTGATTAAAATGTCTTAATTTTTATCTTGGCTTGTTTGTTTTTCTAGATATTGTGTGTGTGTATGTGTAGCCCTGGTTGTCCTGGACTCACTTTGTAGACCAGGCTGGCCTTGAGTCACAGAGATCTGCCTGCCTCTGCCTCCCTGAGTGCTGGGGTCACAGGTGTGCACTGCCCAGTCTGGTCTTATCTTTGTTTTTTTGAGGCAGGGTTTCTCTGTGTAGCCTTCGCTGTCCTGGACTCACTCTATAGACCTGGCCTTGGGCTTGTTCTGCCCAGTTCAGGAACCCCAAAAGGCCAGGAATAAACAGACTCCACTGTAAATACATGAGGTTCTTTTTATTATAAATCATTATAAGCTGCAGCTTGGGCCCACACCCCCCACCGCCGAAGCAGTGAGAGCCGAGCGCAGTGTTCAGGTTAGTTGGGTCATTTAAAGATTCTGGTCCCTCCTAGCATGCTCAAGGCAGGGCGATTCCTGCCTGGCAAGCATCTATTGGTCAAAATGCTACATTTTGAATTGATTGGTTATAGGAAGGTCCCCAGACCATTAATGACCTGGTGTCCCTCCCTAGGGGGATGGGCCAGTTTCCTACCAACTGTATCTCTAGTGGGTGGGAAAAGAATGCAGTAAGGCGGTCCTTCCCCTCAGGGCATTCATTACTGGATTTCTCTACCCACCTAGTATAGGCCTTAAATAATAGTTGCTAATTTTTAATCTTTTGGTCTCTCAGGCTCAGAGATCTTCCAGCTTCTGCCTCCTGGGATTAAAGGTGTGCACCACCATGCCTGGCTCGTTTTTGTAATTTAAGAAAAAACAAAACAAACAACAAACTATTACGTCTATTTATTTAGTGTGTGTGGAAGAAAGGGGGTACACATTCCATTGCAAAAGTGTGGAGATAAGAGGACGACATGCAGGAGCTGTCTATCCTTGTACCACGTGGGTCCTGGGACTGCCTTCAGGCCTCAGGCATGGTCTTTACCGGAGCCATCTCGCTGACCCTCTCACTTTTCTTTAAAATGTTTTACACTCTCTGTCTCTTTTTGTGTGTGTGTGCATGTGTGTGTGTATGTGTTTGTGTGTGTCTGCATGTATGTATGTGTGTGTGATTACCACTGTGCCATGTAGAGGTCAGAGCACAACTTGCAGCACTCACTCGTCCTCTTCACCACGTGAATCCCACGTCTGAACTCGGGTAGTCAGGTTTGCTGGCAGGTGCCTTTGCCCTCTGTGCCGTCTAGCTGGCCCCTCTTCTTCTTTTAAGTGGGTGCAGGTGGAGGGAGCTGGACTGACCGCACCCTGGCTATTACACATCCTCATTATTAGCCCATGCAGAGCCGCTGTAATCACTTGATTAATATGCTCACTCATAGCAACAGAACGAACACCGTGGAATCAGGTCTCGGCCCACAATCTAGCATTTTGATGATGTTTGTACCTGCCTCTGTGCTCCTCCCCATCACAGCCCAGCCTGCCTCTCAGAGGTAATCAGGACACTGCATTTCGAGGATATTACTCTCTGTCACTTTAAAACATATTTTTATCACTGTCTAAGTCAGAATAAACTAGCTAGTACATAATAACCACCACAACAAAAACTCTCCTCTCTCAGTGTCTCAACCTTACAGAGATTTATTTGTCTGCTGAGACAGCTTGCCGGAGGACTCTGTTCGCTGCAGAGACTCAGCGACCTGGGCACGTGGCACAGCCGAGGCTTCATGACTGCTTCCCACTAAAGTTCCAGGTTTTGATTTGGGGTAGGGGTTGTGGAGAGAGAGAAGAGCTAATCTCCAGCTCTTAGATGTCTCTGCCACAAAATGACTCGGAGGTTTCTCTCTTCAGACCTTCCCGAGGCTGCCCTCAGAAGAGCGGTGCGAACCAGGCAAACACCTTCCCACCAGCCTCTAGACTGATTGAAGCAGTTTGCTGAACTTCATAAAAAGGGTATCACGTGATAAGTGGTCATCTGAGTTTCTTACTTTTCATTCCTCATTAAATAATATGTACCCATGTTGCTATGGGATATGACCATAGCTTCAAAGATTTTTGTTGAACTATGGTTTCCCACAGAACGACTCTACCCTCATATATCCATTTTCTTTTTTAAAGTACATTTGAATTGTTCTGGGTGGCTTCCCCCCTCCCCCCTTTCCTATAATGGATACGGCTGCTGTGAATCTCTTTTTTGGAAACTTCACTTTGATTTCATCATTCACACTGTGGGTTTGGAGCTACTCTAAGCTTCCTGAGAGCTTGGCACAGCTCCTGCCTCAGGATTCAGGCTGCTAACCCAGGCAGCCCAGCCTCTTAGCAGCCGAGGCCACTTCACATCCCCACTATTCCCCCCCAGCCAGCGAGCTAATGAGCAGAGACTCGGCAGGGCCGCCCTGTGTGGCAGCTGCTTCTTGAACCTCTTGTCTTTCAACGGGAAGCAGGGCCATTGTACAATTGAGGACGGCGCATCACGCATCACGCTTTGGTGATGAAACATACGCTGTGCTGGGTATCGCAGATACGAAGAGCAATGCATTCATCCACAGAGCACACGTTCGTTTAGTTCCTTTCATGTGCCCCGCTCGGCTAGACGGAGACCACCCAGAGACACTGCCTGCCCTTGAGAAGCGCACAGTCTGGCTAGGGACAGGGCACATTGCCCGGCATGGCACGGTGCTGGCGGATGCACGGGAGGCTGAGTGCATGGATGTCATGGTGATTTTGGAAATAGAGATAAGTTTAGTCACAGATGCCTCCAATTCTCTCTCTCCCTCCCTTTCTCATTTCCCTCCATCCTCCCTCTCTCCCTGATGTGATTTTACTTATATAAATTCCTCTATGTTGGAAAATAACAGAAATTCAGAACTTGATTGGTGTATTTTCATTTTGACAGCCTGTAAAGTTGCTAAGCTAATACCTATGCCCAACTATTCTTCTAGTTGGGCAATTAAAAAAATGTCCTTAGGACAAAGAGGTGGCTATGGATTCCACAGTTTCTTTGATTTCTTCCAACTTCTTTTCCTCTCCACCTTTTCTCTCTCTCTATGGCCGCTCATGGGCCAGAATATCACTGTCTTCTCTTGGGATGCTAACGCTGAGCTTGACCCTAATGTTAGAGCCAGGCTTCTCTAGCTTTGGGTGCATGGCTTGCCTGCAGATCTAAACGGCACAGGGTGTCACCCAAACTCTACTTCCGCCTGCAGTGCACTTGCTGAGGCTATTCTAAATAAGGGTATAAGTGGTCAGGGCTTTGGGTAGCACGTGACGGCTTTTAAATAAATTACATATATACACGCACAGCACATTTGATACATATGTATGCATGTATATGTATCTGATGGTCACCCATTTTGAAATGGGTGACATTAAGTACATGAAGTTTCCCTTAAAGACGTACAGTTTGGTGTAGGGCCCAGCATGTATGAGATGTTTTATGGCTTGGCCTGACACATAGCTGTTGTCATGGCTCTCCATTCCTGAAATGTTTTCATCATTCCAAACAGAGAAGCTGCACTCGTTAACGGCTCCTTCCTCTGGCCCTTGGACACCTCGCCACCGCTTTTTGTGAAATTGTCTACTGTAGTGATTATGCTACATATACATATTTTTTGTGTATGTCTGATTTATTTCATTTGGTATAATGATTTCGAGTTTCATCTATATTACATGAATCAGAATGTCTTCTCTGTATAGAGCTGAATAACATTATCGATAGAATTTTGGCTTTTTTTTTTTTTTTTTTTTTTCTGGAAGCACTGGGTTGCTGGGCAGAGTTTTCTGTGGGAACCGCAGAGGGGCAAGCGCTGCATAGGATGCCCTAGGTCTCTTCATGGGAGGACGGGGATAAGGTAGGTCTCGCAAGAGTGGTGGCAATGGTGTTATTATCCCTGGCGCGGCCTCCGCTCATCCATCCTTTTCTCCCTTTGAAGCCACCAAGGCCCTTTCTGTCTTCTGTGTGTCTGCCACTGAACACCAAG
This sequence comes from Psammomys obesus, assembly GCF_907164565.1. Taxonomy (NCBI): domain Eukaryota; kingdom Metazoa; phylum Chordata; class Mammalia; order Rodentia; family Muridae; genus Psammomys; species Psammomys obesus. The sequence continues at coordinate 18,279,272 of NW_026596039.1, read as the reverse complement.
TCTGTCGTTTCTTGGGCTTTTGGCTGGTAGGGGCTGTATGGGAGTCCTCTGGGATTGCTATAGGCCTCTTAGCTCTTTTCTCTCCTCTGCCTGCCTCCCCTGGTGTGGGGTGGGGTGATGGCTGAGGCCTCAGAGGGTGATGGATTAGGGGATAGAGAGGAGGCAGGCTTTTCCCCAGCCCTGCTGCAGCTCCAGCGGCCTCACCCCTTTGCCCCCCTCCCCGCCCCTCCCCGGCAAGTTTCATCTGTGAAGCTGGGGTTGAGGGAGACAGAACAAGCCCCAGGGGTGCCAATAACAGGGTTATAATCCAGCGGGATGAGACTGAGCTCTCTGGAGCCTCATAGCGTTTTTCCAGGCCCGGCCACTTTATTACCGTAGTGTTGAGTGATGGGGCTCTGGGGAGCTGTGGCTCCGCAAGCCGCACCCGCCACTCTCGCGGCTCCCGATTGATCAAGCTGCAATTGGGCAGAGCGAATTCGTGCAGCTCCCTGACACCCCGCGTTCTGCCCTCACTCCTCTCCTCTTCTCCGCCTTGAACAGCAGGGGTTTGGTCCCCGTGGCTGCGTGAGCCTCGGGAGTGTGAGGTGCTGTTTCAGCTGACCTCGGGCTTCAGATTCAAGGCTGCCCTCTCTGAGACCTTGGGCAGAAGGCTCCTCCTTTCTCTGCTCCCACTGCCTTTTCAGAGCATAAGGGGGTTGGGCCGATCGTACTCTGTAGCTTTATGGCCTTTTTTGGGTCAATATAGGGTCTTAAGTATTCCAGAATGTTTTTGAATTACTTGTGTAGCCAAGGATGATTATCTTGTGTCATTTCCTGAATATTTACCTCCACCTCCAAAGTGACAATAAACACACACACGCACACACACACACACACACACACACACACACACACGCACACGCACACACACACGCACGCACACACAGCTTCAGAGTGAATTGTACCTTGCAGAACTTGGTGCATAGAGGCGAGGGCAGGATGCAACTCCTCTCCTCTCCAGCAGAGGGCACCCCCTTTTCCTTTCTGGAGAAACAGCTGTTGTCCCAGGCTTGTCAGGAACTCTGAAACGGGCTGGCGTGTAGGGGAATCAGATTCTTCTGTGGCTCCGGTAGACAGGGTCACCCAGTGACAGCACAGGCCCGCAGAAAACCCAGAGCCACATCTACCGCTGCTCTGAGAAAGCTGTCAGGCGTCTGCGTGTGCTCTGGAAGCTCCCTGGGGAAGGACATTTCACAGATGAGAAAATTTACCAGGCTAGGGTTTTTTTTTTTTTTTATAGGCACAATATTGTTCCAAGTCACTCTGGTGAGAAGTTGTCAATGATTTACTTTCTTCCCGAGCAGATGGAAACACTAACTAAAGGACACAAGGCCTGACATGAAGCAGCCACAGAGACAAACGGTGATTTTCTTAACAAGAGCTTTTCCCCCTCTGTGCACTTTGAATACCTTATCTCTGGCCCTCCTGGTGTCCACCTCAGACAGCAGGTGACAGAGGCAGGCTCTGCCAATCCCAGCTTCTGTCTAGGTCACATAACAAGTCAGATTCAGTGGGGGTGGGGCATGGGGAGGGGTCAGGGAGCCTAGATTGCTAGGCAGTGTTCCCCCGAGGCTCTGAGGCAATGAGGCCACATGCACAGAGTGGTCTGAATTGTCTGAGGAAGGAGACTTCCTCAGACTTCACTGTTCTCCTGGGGGTGGCCTGGAGAGAGGCAAGAAACGCTGGAGGGCTGGGCCAGGAGCCTGCACTTCGCCGACCCTCCAGGAGGTAGCCTTGCCCTCTCCCCACGTCACGGGCTGCTGAGAGGTTCACCATGAGGTACAAGTCTTAACTGTCATTTGGCACGGATTGCTTCTCCCATGCCTTCATGACAGGCTGACAAGACTGCCCAGCCACCCGATGGCCGGAATTTGATCCCTGGAATCACAGGGAAGAACAGAAGTGACTTGTGTGAGTTGCCCTCTGACCTCTACACCACGTGCACCACAGCACCCACCCTCTGCCCTCCCCTTCTCTCCCTTCCCACCCCCCACAAATAAGTAAATACACGTGAAAAGAATAATTCATGCCTGCATTTAAAATCTATCACCAAATCAGGCGCAGTGAGTGGAGCATCCCAGAACTTGGACGGTAGAGGTAGGAGAATTAGCAGCTAAAGCCTAGCCTTGGCTACATAGTGAGTTCTAGGCCAACCTGAGCTACATGATACCTTGTCTCAAAAGAATCAACCAATCAACTCTCAGACAAACAGAATTCATCACTAGACCTCCCAAGGAAAGATCAGACAGCTCAAACTAACACTGACTTCTCAGATAGACAAGGTCAAAATGAAAAATTCATCGATTCATAGATGTATCTTCCCCATGGTGGATGTGAGACAGGTACTCTCTCAACCTCTGCCATGCCCAGCTATTTTCTGTTTCTTACTAACATATTTGGTGTTTTCTCCCTCTACTTTACTTGGGCCTGTTACTTTATTCTTTAATTGTATTGTGTGTGTGTGTGTGTGTGTGTGTGTGTATGAGTGTGAAACAGTACTTGTATGAAGGCAGAGACAGCTGAGGGAGTTAGTTCTTTCCTTCCACAGTGTGGGTTCTGGGAACCGAACTCAGTTTGTCAGGCTCACTGGTTTCATTTGGTTCTTTTTCTTCCCTTTTGAGCTAAACAGCCCAGTGGGCTTATTTGATCTCTTTTCTACTCTAAAAACTCACTCCTTTCCAAGTTGCTTTAGTTGTGTATCACAGGCTATATATTTTATATTCATAATCTTTAGTAGTTACTCTTTCCCTTTTTTCAAAAAAAAATTTTTATCATAGTAAAATAGACCTAATATAAAACTTATCCTTTGAATCATTTTGGATGCACAGCTCAGTAACATATACACTCACAATGCTATGAGCCATTGCTTCCCTCTATTCCTATTATTCTCTTTAGCTTGAAAAAATGTAACTATTTCCATTAAGCAATGATTCTCCATTTCTCTTTTCCTTTTGATTTTGGCATCACCAAGATCTGTAAACTAAAGAATTATTTTGTTAAAGCTTTATTCATTATGTGTGTGTGTTTCATGGTACACATGTATGTTCCTGGGTTTGAACTCAGGTTGCCAAACTTCTGAAGCAAGTAGCTTTACCTGCTGATGATCTTATAGGACTCTAGTCACTGTCTTCAAGTACCTCACATATTAGCAGAATCCTAGAGTACTGATCTCCAAAAATCGGCTTAGATCACTTAGCATATGTCCTCAGTACTCATGATGTTGTACTCTGTATCACTTTCCTTTTTTCTGAGGGGCTAGAAATTGATCCCAGGGCCTCGCTCATGCTATATATGTGAGCACTCCAGCAGTGAGCTGTACTCCAACCCTCCCATCCTTAAAGTTTCCTTCCTTCCTTCCTTCTTTCCTTCCTTCCTTCCTTCCTTCCTTCCTTCCTCCCTCCCTCCCTCCCTTCCTTCCTTCCTCTCTCCCTCCCTCCCTCCCTTCCCTTTCTTTCTTTTTGAGACAAAGGTCTTACAATGTAGTGCTGGTTGACCTGGAACTCACTGTGTAGACCAGGCTGGCTTTGAACTTAGGGAGGTTAAGGGTGTGTTCCATTATGCTAATCTGTTTCCTTTCTTTTCTAAAAAGCTGTGTAATAGTCTGCCATGTGTCTGCTTCAGCTCATCTGCTCTGCTGATGGCTACTTGCTGGTCCCTTGTTTTTATATGTTTCAGATAGTGTGGATATGATCATCGGTGCAGCGATGCTCTCAAGTCCCTGCCTACAATCCTTCTAGAGAACGCAGGATTGCTGGATCTTATTGTAACCCCAATTCTGTCTTTTCCAGGAATTTCCACCCTTTCCCGCTGTGACCAGACCACTTTACAGTCTCTTCAGTGGGGGATTATGCTCAAGATGTAAAACAGAGTTTCAATATAATTAACAAGGTAGACAGCCCACAGAGGAGAGTCTATGAGTGCAACAGCGTGAAGTGAGAAGTCAATAACTACAGGAGAAGGGGAATCTCACACATTTGTAGAAGTTTAACCATGATCTGGCTCGACCAGTGGATCAAAGAAGAAATCACAAGGGAATTTGGAAAATATCTAGAGATAAATGGGGATGAAAACAGACATAGTAAAGCTTATAGGATATCACAAAGGCAATGCTAAGGAGGAATTTACAGCTCCAGACACCCATATCCAGTCAGCAGACAGAGGCGGTGGGGCTGAGGCTCAGTAGCAGATTGCTGGCCTGCCGTGAAAGAGGCCCTGGGCTCAGTCCCCAACATCACGTAGACCAGGTATCCTGTTACATACATGTAATCCCAGCACACGAGAAGCAGAGGCAGGAGGAGCTGAAGTTCCAGGTCATTTTTGGCTACATGGTGAGGTCAAGGCCAGCCTGGGCTACCTGTTATCCTGCTTTAAAAACAGGAAGGGAAATAAAGATCTTAAATCAACAACTTAACTTTCAACTCTGGGATCTAGAAAAGAAACAAACAAAACCCAAAGGGAACAAACGGAAGGAAAGGATAACGATTAGAGCAGAGGGAAGTCAGGAAACAGGAAAGCACCAGAAAACATCCAGGAGACAGAACTTTAACTCAGAGCTTCTCAACCTTCCTAATGCTGAGACCCTTTAGTACAGTTCTCCATGTTGTGGTGACCCCAACCATAAAATCCTTTTGCTAGTTCATAACTGTGACTTTGCTACTCTTTTGAATAGTAGTGTAAATATTAAATATCTGATATTGCAACCCCGGTGAAAGGGTTATTTGACTCTCAAAGGGCTTGTGACCCACCCACAGGTTGAAAACCTTTGCTTTAACTGGATGAACACACACACACACACACACACACACACACACACACACACTACTAAAATCAGAAATAGAAGTTGATAGATCAGGCGTGGTGGCGCACACTTTATTTTCAGCACTCAGGAGGCAGAGACAGACAGATCTCTGAGTTCCAGGCCAGCCTGAGTTCCAGACTATGATCAAGACTATGTAGAGACCCTGTCACAAAAAACAAAATGAAAGAAAGGAAGGACGATTGGAAGGAAGAAATGAGACACCACTGTTGATTTCCCAGGGAAGAAGGTAAGAGTGTACGAACAGTTTGTGTCAACGTTGGGTAACACACGTGGTGGGCAAATTACTAGAAACTCAAAATATGCCAATCATAACAAATCAGAAAATTTGAGTAGGCTCAAATTCAGCAAGGAAATTGAATCTCTGATAAAAAACAAAATCTCACAATAAAGAAAAACTTTGAGTCTGATGATTTACCAGTGAATTGGAAAAAGCCTTTAGAGAAAAACTAACGCTAGCTCTTTCTAAAACTTTTATTTTTTTAAGTTTGAAAACGCTTCCTTACTCATTCTATGAAGCTAGCATACCTCCAAGCTAAAGCCTGACAAAAGCATTATGGCACCAATGAGGAATGTCCCTCAGTGGTCAGGTTTTGACTGGCATGTGTGAGGGTCTAGGTTCAATTATCAGTTGCAGTAAAAACAAAGCAAATAAGACCCCTCTGTCATCATACATCAAATCACTCATGCACACCGATGGAAACCCTCTTTCAGGGCCAGTGAGATGGCTCAGAGGTAAGGCGCTTGCTGCCCAGTCTGACGACCTGAGTCTGGCCCTGAAAATGGAAGCAGAGGACTGACTCTTGGAATCTGTCCTCTGAGCCCCATGCATGTCCTGTGTGCCTAGACACACACACAATGAAATAAATAAATAAATATCCTAAATTATTTTGAATCCCCAAGAAAATATTAGCAAACTGAACACAGTGGCATATTTACTGGATTTTATAACATGACCAAGTAGGATATATTCTTGAAATGGAAGGATGGTTCTGCATATAAAAATTACTTAATGCAATATGCTTATTAATGGATGAATTTGGGGAAAGACATAGACTATTTAATTTAATGTTTTTGCATTTACGTTTTTATCGTGTGTGTGTGTGTGTGTGTGTGTGTGTGTGTGTGTCTGTGCATGTGCTGTGTGTGTACTCACAGGCACACAGGTATGAGTCATGGTACATGTGTGGAAGTTAGAAGACTTGCCAGGCCAGTTCCTTCCTACCACCTCTACCATGGTCTCCAAGCTCTGCAAAAGGAGCCTGTAGTCATGGGGACATCTCTATGCCCCTCCCCTTTGTTTCTTTGAAACAGGGTTTCATGTAATTCAGGGTGGCCTCAGACTCCCTACAGAGCTGTGATGACCTTAAACTTCTGATCTTCCTGTCTCTGATTCTCAGGCGCTGGGATTATGGACCCCCTGTTTATGTGGTGCTGGGAACTGAACCCTGGGATGTTTTTATGATGGACACGCACTGAGCTTCCTCCCATCACTCCAGTTCCCGACCATTGACACTGATGCAGAAAAAGCACTGGACAAAATAACATCCTTTCAAGATAAAACACTCAGAAAGAAAGTCAGAGGAAACTACCTCAATGTAATAAAAGCCATGCAAGCAAAACACACAGCACACACCATACTAAACAGTGGCAGGCTTTCCCAGCAAGATCAGGAACGCAGAGTGAGTGACTAAAGCCCCCTAGTTCTATTCAACACAGCACTGGAAATTCTAACCAGAGCAATTAAGTGAGAAAAATGAAGACATGCACACCAGAAAGGAAGAAATAAACTGTCTTTACTAACAGATGATATGATCTTAACTGTAGAAAATCCTCAATACTGTACACACAAAAAAATGGTTGGAACAAATGAATTCAGTGAAGTCACCATCTGGAATGCAGCTGCGACCCATATGCGATAATGACAAAACCGAAAAGAAAACTATGAAAATAATTTCACTTATAACAGCATCAAGAAAATAAAATAAGCCACCGAGTGGCACAGGCCTGTAATCCCAATTACTAGGGAGGCTGAGTCAGGGGAATCTTTAGTTCAAGGCATGCTGTGCCTACAGAGTGAGTTCGAGGCCAGTCTGGGTAACTTAGATAAAAAAGTAAAGAGGGCTGGGGACATAGGTCAGTGGTAGAGCATTTGCTTAGCATGTTTGAGGCTTGAGGCTTCATGCATGGTACTGCAAAACCAACCAACCAACCAACCAACCAACCCAATTGGAAAAAAAAAAAAAAACTTAAAAGTTTTCCATAGAGGAGAAGGACATTTATAATGAGAACCATAAATTTATTGATCTAAATTAAAGAAGATAAACACCATCCAAATACATTTTACGTTATTGAATGGAAAGACTTCATGTTGTTAAGATGTCAATATTACCGAAAGCAATCTACAAGCTTAAAGCAATTTTTATCCACACCACAATAATACGTTCTACAAAAATGAAATAACCTATCTGAAAATTCTTATCTGGCACCTCAAATAGCCAAGCCAGTCTTAAAAAAGAGCAAAGCTGAAGTGATTAAGTGTTTCAGCTACAAAACTTGCTGTAAAGCTACAGTGTGAGACTGGCATAAAGGCAGACACAGCTTCATGGAATAGAGAAGAGAACCCAGTGTGGGGTAGAGTATTCTAGACATGTCTGTCGGATAGTTGGCTTAGTGTGTAAACCTTTACACTCACACAAACATACATGCAGGCAAAACACAAATGCACATAAAATAAGATAAATTATTAAAAAAAAACAAAACAAAAAAAATGCATGCCTTTAATCCCAGCACTTGGGAGACAGAGGCAGGTAGATCTCTTTGAGTCGCAGGACAGACAGCCAGGGCTACACAGAGAAACCAAAGCCAAACCAAGCCAAGCCAAGCCAAACCAAACCAAACCAAAGCACAAACTTCACTCTTCCCGGGCTTTGTTCCACAGCTTTCTGCCCTTTCCCTGTTGATGAGAAGCTACATCATCTGCACTCCTGGGTAGGTAGGTGGCCTGTTCTCTTGCTTAGCCTGGAGTTTTGTTCGATCTGCGGTTGTTCTCCAGGGATGGCTGAGCTGTGTGTACAAGGCTAGACACACAGTGTTTACTGTACTTTTTTTTCTTTCTAATTTTGGTCTTTCAAGACAGGGTTTCTCTGTGTAGCCTTGGCTGTCTTGGAACTCCCTCTGTAGACCTGGTTGTCCTTGAACTCAGAGATCTGCCTGCCTCTGCCTCCCAAAAGGGATTAAAGATGTGCACCACTACCGCCTGGCATGTATACTGTATTTTCAATGTGGAAACTTACTTTTAATTCCAGGAAATACTGTATCATAGTTACCTTTAGCTGTCAACCTGAGATTCTTGTAAAGAGGGATTCTCCCCTAAAATGTCACCTGGCATGGGAGCCTACTATAGAGGGTCCTCTGAAAGGATTCACCCAGCAGGGGATCAAAGCAGATGCTGAGACTCAGGGCCAAACTTTGGGCAGAGCACAGGGAGTCTTATGGAGGAAGAGAGGGTAGGATTAGAGGGACATGGAGGAGACAGGAGCCCCACAAGGAAACCAACAAAACTGAAAGTTCTGAGCCCAGGGGGTCCTGCAGAGACTGATGCACCAATGGAGGACCATGCATGAAGAGGACCTAGACCCCCTGCTCAGATGTGGTCAAGTGGCAGCTCAGTCTCCATGTGGATCTCTGAGTGAGGGGAACAGAGGAACATGCCTCTATCATGAACTCAGTTGACTGCTCTCTGATCACTCGCCCCTGATGATGCAGCCTTGCCAGGGCATGGAGGAAGAGGATCCAAGCAGTCCTGATAAGACTTAATAAGCTATGGGCAGATGTCAATAGTGGGGAACTCCCCCTTTCAGTGGACTAGGGGAAAGGGATGGGGGAAGAAAGAGGGAGTATGGGACTGGAGGAATTGAGGGAGGGGCTTCAGTTGGGATTAATTAATAAGTTGTGAAGAAAAAAATTTTAAAAAGTCACCTGGCCTCTGGGTATGTCTGAGAGGAATTTTCTAAATTGCTAATTGAGGTAGGAGGGCCTAGCCTACTGTGGGCTATGCCATCTTGGGCCAGGTGGGTCTGGGCTGGACAAAATGGGCAGCTGAGGAAGCCAGAGGAAGCAGGCTTTTAATCAGCATTCCTCTGTGGTTTCTGCTCCAAGGTCCTGCCTTAAGATCCTGACATGGCTTCCCTTGGTGAGGGATGTAACTGTAAGATGAAGAAATACTTATTTCTCAGTCTGACATATGTGTCTCCTAATATGGCACTAACTCCATCACAAGCGCCCCACCATCATAACCTAATCTAAATACAATCACTTCCTGAATGCCCTGCCTCCTAGAGGGATGTGTTGAAGGTTCCGGTGTGCATTTGTATATCCAACCTACCAACATAGACGACTTAATGGCTGTTCTGAGCCCCACATTACACCATAAGCATAATATCTTTTTTAAAATATAAAACCCTTTCAAAATTTTATTTATTTTTATTCCAATTTATTCCCTTTGTATCCCACCTGTAGCCCCCTCTCTCATTCCTTTCCAATCGCTTTCTCCCTCCCTCATCTCCTCCCATGCCTCTCCCCTAGTCCATTGATTGGGGAGGTCCTCCTCTTCTTCCATCTAATCCTAGACTATCAGGTCTCATCAAGACTGGCTGCATTGTCTTCCTCTGTGGCCTGGTAAGGCTGATCTCCCCTCAGGGGGAGGTGATCAAAAAGCCAGCCCCTGAGTTCATGTCAGAGATAGTCCCTGTTCCCATTACTAAGGAACTCTCTTGGAAACTGAGCTGCCAGGGGCTACATCTGTGCAGGGGTTCTAGGTTATCTCCATGCATGGTCCTTGGTTGGAGTATCAATCTCAGAAAAGACCCCTGTGCCCAAATTTTTTGGTTCTATTGCTCTCCTTGTGGAGCTCCTGTCCCTGCATAACGTCCTCTTATTGCAATGTCTTTAATAACATTTAAAAGATCTATAGTAACTTGCTGAGTCCCACGGAGCTTTGTGTATACTTTTAGGTTGTGTCCTTAGGAAATACTCAGAGAAGGAACTGATAAGGTTAAAAATTTAAGCCATTCTCTGTTTATATATATTTTTAAATTTGATGTGATTATTAGTACATACACATACGATGTGTGTTGGTGCGTGTGGAAGGCAGATGACAACTTTGGAGAGCTGGTTTTCTCTTTCCATTTTTGCCTGGTTTCCAGGGATTGAACTCAGGCTTTTCCAGCAATCCCCTCTACCAGCTGAGTTATCTTTCTGGTCCTGTTGATATTTGTGAGAAGGGACACTTCAGCCTCCTGATGTATGGCCATGCTGCCTGCCCCACTGGCCCCAGCCTGCCATTAGAAGATGAGGTGCCCCCTATGTTTTAGACAGAGAGACTTTATTTCTTCTAGGCAAGATTTTTTTCTTTTTAATTTTAATCTTTGCTTCCTTTAGGACTTTCCTGGCTGGACCTCCGATGTGCAGATCAAGTGTTCCAAAGAGCTGGGTCTCTGGCTTACCAAGCTAAGGCATGAGGTTTGGTATCACAGAAGAATGGCTCAGGGTAATAACTCGTGAACAATTCTTGAGTCTCTTGCTTTGTAATTTATTAGACTATTTTCAGTATCACAATCCTTGCAAACTAAACTGCAAATCAGACATTGCCATCACCATTTTACAGAGGAGTAGGTTGAGACTCAGGACCAGGCAGTGAGCAGTGCTCCTTAAAAGGTAAGCCATAAGTGACTTGCCAGAGAGCTTGTGCAAGTGCAGAGGCTGGTCCCGGTCATGTGCGGTGCGCATTTGACAAGAGGGCATTTCTAACCAGTCCCAGGTGATGTGGCTGCTGGATGAGGGGTCAGCAAGCCGTTAGTCAAGTCTCATATCCCGTCTGCTTCTAAAGCCTGTTTCTCAGTCTGTGCTCTTGTGTGGAGTCCCATTACTCTGCCAGTTTTATGTTATAGATGGTGAAGAGGTGACCGGACTGTCCAGGGGGACGGGACCTTTCCCAGGGAGAAGCTGCCTCACTCAGGCTCATCCCCACCCCCAGGTTTAATGAGGAAAAGTTGGTTGTGGTCTCATCTCCTGGGGAGGAAGTGCCACAGCCTGGCTGCAGACAGTGGGTGTGCTAGAAAATTAATTTTTTAATTAAAACCATCTCTTTTCCCCCTCTTCTTTACCCTTTGCTTTAATGTCTCAGTCTGGAATAATCATGAGATGTTCTGGGGGAGACTGAACCTTAAATAGATAGTTGGTGTAACTGGTGAAGGGTTTGTTTGATTAACTGGGATTTGGGCTTTGAAAAGAGAAAGGAAAGAAAAGGGGAAAGAAGGGAAGGAAAGCTTGGGGTCCTGACATTCTCCACCTGGCATAGAACTTGGTCACAAGAGGATTCTGGACCCCAGGCATTGCAGGTTGGAGAATCACAGCTCAGGTCCTTGGCTCCGCATCCTTTTCTTGGCCCCTTGCCTCTCCAGGTTGACTTCAATTACTATGATGAGCCCAACAGGAAGATGATATTAAAAGTTGGGCTCCTGAGAACCAGAGCTTAGTTGGGTGGTAGTCAGGGCTCTCTGCAGCTTAGCGGAGCAGGTAGGACAGTGGGAACAGGAGGAGGGCTAATGTCTGCTCTGTGCCCAAATCTTCGGTGATGAGGAGCCCTGTGAACCCCTAGGAAGCTGGGCTTCCGCTCTTTTTCTTAGAGCTGTCAGTCAGTGGCTGTGGTCTGCCCCGGGAGGACTGGGTTCCTTAAGCATCTCTGGTAGAGATCTCTTTGTAAGTAGGCTGAGGCCAAACCTCTACTTATTAGCAGCCAGAGGTAGGTGCCTGGCCTGGCAAAGGGATATATGTAGGGTACCACTAATACTTACCACAGGTTGAGGGTAGGGTAGCCTAGTGAGCTGGGGGAAAAACGGAAGGATAAAGAATAATGTAGAATGGAAATACACACATGAGAGAGAGAGAGAGAGAGAGAGAGAGAGAGAGAGAGAGAGAGAGAATGGTGTAAGAGGTAGAGTGCAGAGGACCTGTGGGTGGCTGAGTGAGGAGGTGAGAGGGGTGGTTGAGCTGGAAGGCTCTAGGATGGAGACCCAAAATAGCATAGGCCTGGGTGGGAGGGAGTCCTGACTGGATGTGCTCAGCACCTGGGTAGAGATGCTGAGCGGGTTGCAGTAGAGACGGAGATGCCATCTGTGTGCAGATGGGAGAGCGTAAGCTGGGGGCGAGCAGGAAGAAGGAAGGTCCTGAGAGCGCCAGAGACTAGCCCATCAAGGGCAGCCTGAGAAGGCACAGCACAAAGGCAGGAGGGAACCCACCGAGAGGACTGAGGTGCCTCCTCCTCCGTCCTCCCAAGCACGCTGGCCTCAGCCATCCTGTCCTGTCAGTGTGCTTTGTGGGTGAAGGATGGAGACAGTGCAAAGAGCCTCTGTAAGTAACAGGCTCCTCGGGATGGGAGCTGTGCCTGACTTGACCAGCATCAAGATCCGGCTTCTCTAATGCTCCCAGCACAGAGGCGTCTTTGCTAAAAACACCTGCTGACACTCACCCAGGACCTACCAGGCGCTGCGTATTAGCTCACTTAACCTGTGAGGCTCCAACACCTCCTGTTGCCCGGACCCAAGCAGAGTTCCCACAAATATCTTGGACAGATGTAAACCGGAGGGCCAGACAAATGAAGTTACCTGTTTACGGTCAAACAAGTGATTAAATGTCAGGACATGACCTCAGGCGATCTGACTTCCAGGACTCATGCTCTTAGCTCCTGTGTCAATGAGAGGAACTCCATGCTAATCAGGGCACACAATTGTCTTGTGTGGCACACATGTACACAGCTACATATCTCTAGCCCACAGAGAATGGCTCCAGGAGAGGGGAGCCATGGGTCTTACCGTACAGGCTTCCTCTCATAGGCTGGAGCTTGTTCAGATGTAACTCACTGTTGCCTTCACATTCTCTAAGGGCAGAGCTTCTGGGGGTAGCAGAGGGCAAATGGAAAGCTCTGGTGTCCTGCAGGACGCCCCCAGTCCCAGCTCTGCAATGACAGCGTAGGCTCACTAGTACATCTTTGACACATGGCATGTAGCGCTCTGATAGTGACACACTGTGACAGTGATGTCACCATGATAAGGAGCAACATTTTGATACACAGCCACCTTTTTGCCAGACAGTGGAACTGTAAACACTCCCCTGCAGCGAAGGGCATCCCTTGGAAACCACTTCCTGGCTGCCATGTGCGTTTACCCAGTCTTTCCATCTGGGTGGCTTCTGGCTGTCTCCAGCTTGCTGCAGGTGATGGCTGAGGGGAAGACAAAGAACAGGGGTTGCAGATAGGGGTGAAGAGACATTTCTGGGTGGGAATATTTCATCTGGCAGCCGGCAATCAACCTCCATCCATGACAAGTGACAGCAGAAGTGGGATTGGGGCTTCCTGTTTGGCTGCCCTGAGCTCCCAAGGGCTATGACATCATCCAGTTCTAGGGGGATTCACTCATGTTCTGGTCTATAGGGGCCAGGTATTTAGATACAGAAACCAATATGACTAATGGTATGCCCAGCCTTGAGCTTGCCAGGAGAGTTTGGGAAGGGCAGTGGTCCAGCCCAGCCTGGCACCCAGTGTGGAGGCAGGACAGGTTGTCTGTTAAGTAGGAGTTCAGACACAGTGTTTTCAGAAGTGTAACTTACTTCTCAAGGTTCCAGGTGATGCTAATCAGGGCAAGGGTGGGCTCTTGTACTGATCTTGTGCCCACATAGAAGACAGGTCATTAGGAGAGGACTGTCCACTTCTCCAGGTCTCCCTAACCTAGGGACATAAAACAAGAATGCAGAGCAACAGAGGAAAGAAAGCATGCTGGGTATCCCCAAAGTCATGGAGCTCGGTCCCGGCCTCAGCTCTGTAGCTGAGAAACTGAGGGATGACCATCATCTAGGCCTCGGTTTATTCGTTCGTGTAATAGGAAGTGGGTGGCACCCCTCCCCCGGGCCTTCTAATGTGGAAGCTCTTGGTTTTCTCCGGCATGGCATGCTCCCTGGGCATCAAAGACTCGCTGGACTGCTCATATGATTGTTCTGCTTAATCCCAACTTGGGACCCGAGTGTCAGATCTGAGACTGTGGGCCTGCCTTCCCGGGAATGCAGCCAGAACTGGACATCTCTGAGGGGAGTCTCTCCTCTGGCTTCCTCTGTCCGAGAGGAGTTTTGAGCTGTGGACTCGTTCTAACTTCAGAAGCTCCTGAGGACAGCCAAACTCCACGATCTGTTTTTGCAGGATTTGCTGCTCTAGTTGATAAGCATGCCAGCCAATCAGCTCATGACCTCTCTCCTGTGAGGCAGAAATAGACCAATCATATTTGGTCTGGATTCTCCGTTGCTAGGTGCTGGAAGCTGCCTCTCCACTGCTGCTGGCCTTACATTTTGAAGGTCCAGTCTTGGGTCTGGAACTGATCTGCGAGGTTGGGGGCTTCAGGAAATGATGCTCTGATCGTGGTATTCAGTAGCTTCTGCCAAGTGGTGTGTGTGTGTGTGCACGAGAGAGAGAGTGTTCAGGAGGAAAAGAAAGACAGAAGCCTGAGCCATCCTGAAGGGCTTCCAGGAAAGGATGTTGAAGAAAGGGTCTTTGGATCTTTTCATCCCCATAGAGACGCTTCATTAGATAGCCTCAGTACTCTCTTTAGGAAAGCCACTGTATGCCTCCTTGTCTACCTGGTAGCCTGTCACCGCCATTCCTGCTCGATCCTGCTGTAAGAGCACTTCCCACACTGACCCAGCACTCACTCAGGGCAGCGTGCGAGGCGTCTACAGCCCTTCTTCTTGAACAAGATTTATTTGTTTTATGTGTGTGCATAAGTGTCGGTATACATAAACTGTGCACCATGCGTGTGCCTGGCATCTGCAGAGGCCAGAGGAGGGCATCGATCCCTGAAACTGCAGTCGCTGGTGCTTGTAAATGCCCCGTTGTGGGTGCTTGGAACTGAACCTGGGTTCTCTGCAAGAGCAGCAAGCGCTTTTTTTTTTTCATTTAAAAAAAGTTTATTTAAAAATAGTTTTTTCTTTTTTAATTTTTATTTTTTCTTCACAATTTATTCATTATGTATCCCTATTGAAGCCCCCTCCCTCAATTCCTCCAGTCCCACACTCCCTCTTTCTTCCCCCATCCCTTTCCCCTAGTCCACTGAAAGGGGGAGTTCTCCACTATTGACATCTGCCCATAGCTTGTCAAGTCTCATCAGGACTGCTTGGATCCTCTTCCTCCGTGGCCTGGCAAGGCTGCATCATCAGGGGCGAGTGATCAAAGAGCAGTCAACTGAGTTCATGATAGAGGCAGCCCCTGCTCCCTTCACTCGGAGAACCACATGGAGACTGAGCTACCAATCAGCCACATCTGAGCAGGGGGTCTAGGTTCTCTCTATGCATGGTCCTGCTTGGTGCATCAGTCTCTGCAGGACCCCCTGGGCTCAGAACTTTTAGTTTTGTTGGTTTCCTTGTGGGGCTCCTGTCTCCTCCATGTCCCTCTAACCCTACCTCTCTCTTCCCCCATAAGACTCCCTGTGCTCTGCCCAAAATTTGCCTATGAGTCTCAGCATCTGCTTTGATCCCCTGCTGGGTGAATCCTTTCAGAGGACCCTCTATAGTAGGCTCCCATTCTGTTTCCTTTCTTCCACTTCTTCTGGCATCTATCCTGTGTGCCATTCTGAATGAGAGTTAAGCATCCTCCCTAGCAGCAAGTGCTCTTAACCACTAAACTATATCCATTTTTTAGCTTTAAGTTTTTTTTTATTGTTGTGTGCCAGGAGGAGAGGGACAGGCATACCACACTATGGAGGTCAAAGAAGTGAGTATATAGGAAAAAGCATAGCATTACACACACTTTACCCTGAGTCACCCCATAGAACAACCTCATCAGAGGTTGTAGATGATGACCCTCTCGGATATTTACCCACTTTGGAAGGCACAGGAGGGGAAAGCAGCCTCAGGAAGGAGGACCGCTTTCCCTCTTCCTAAATGCTGTTACTTGGTCATCTCTCCAATTCAGCAAAGCAGGTCCTGTGTGCTTCCTGGAGACCCTAGCTATGGTACTCATCTGGCTGTCTGTTGGTGACAGTCACTGAACCACTGGGCTGTGTACTTTCTGCTGTATGTACTCTAGTTTGGGAGCTACAGGCAATCCCATCCCAATGAAGCTCATCCTCTAGAAGCTCTGAAGTGAGAACTTAGCCTCCTCCATGTGTGTGTGTATGTGTGTGTGTGTGTGTGTGTGTGTGTGTATGTGTGTGTGTGTGTTTCTCTCTGTGTGTATGACTGTATGAGTTCAGTTACTGGCAGAGGCCAGGAGTCAGGATACCCTGGGGCTGAAGTTACAGGTGATTATGGACTGCCTAACTCGGGTACTAAGTACCAAACTCTAGCCCTCTGTAAGAGCAACAAGCACTCTTAATGGCTGAGCCATCTTCTATCCTCCTATATGATTAGTTTTAAAGAGTCCAGAGTACCAGGCCAGCTTTGAGGTCTCCGGAAACCTTGCCCACACCAGGGAAGTGTTTCAGGACCCTGGAAAGCACCTTTCACTCTGGGAGTTGGCGGTATGAAAAGTCCAGCTTTATAGGATACTGTGGATCTTGAAAATCATTTCATGGATGGAAGCCAGAATGCGGTGCCTGGAGGAACCAGACTTGCCCATGTCATTCTGTGGGTCAGTGATCTCATTTCTCTGTTGTCCAACTACCTGGTCAATGTGTCATGGAACAGGCAAAACTGCGGCACTGCTGGCCTCTGTTGCTGAGTCTGAAAACAGATTTCTCTAGAGCCAAGAGGAATACTGTCAGCTGCCTCCTGTCCTTATCTCCACGCTGCAACGCTCTGCTCTTTGTGTGACAGTACCTCACCATTTGGGTAGCAAGCTGGTGAGTATTACAGCAATGTCCTCTGCAACCTCCTGACCTGAAACTAAATCTGGGCCCTTTTGCTCTCAGGCTGTGCAACCTTAGGTGCATTGCTTAACCTCTGTGCCTTAATTTCCTCATCTGTGATATGATGTATATTATGTATCTAACATATATATCTATCTATCTTACATCTTTGATAGATTATTGTAAGAATTAAGCGTGGTGTGTATGAAGCACATGAGGTATGAAGTATTATTACTTTGTAATATTAAGCCTTTCTGCCCCAGCTCTAACGGTGGGAAAATTCTTTCCATGGTGCTCCTGCTCTTTCTTCCCAGGAGGCCTATGGATGGGTGGAGGCAGATGTTCCCTGGGTTTGTAAACCACTGGCAAGGCTCTTTGGGGCAGGGCATGGGTTTGGGTGTGGGGAGGTGCACTCCTCTGGACCAGAGATCTGAGACACAGAAGGGAGGCTGATCCTGGCCCTAGCTTTCTTCTCTGTGGTTCCAAGCTGTCTTTAGAGCAAGAAAGACCTAGGCTTACACCTTGGCCCTGCAGCAATAGGCAGTAACCTTAGGCAAGTCATTCTGTTTATTGATACCACAGCAGCCTTGACACAGCTGCTCTGAGATGAAAAGCACAGGTAAAGGATGGTCATAGCTGGACCACTAGCAGTGGGGTGATGGCTGTCATGTGGCTGTTTTCCCAATGCTTGTCTTGGCATATCTGCCACTCCCCTCTGCCTCTTGGAGAGTGGGGCTTTGATTCCAGGCTTGATTCTATGCAGGGGACATGGAGCTTTTGGAGTTAACCCATTCATATCTAAACCTTAGGGAGAAAGCGTTCAACCAGGAACAGGCCTGGCCTCTGATGGCCCCATTCCCTGTCCCGGCCTGGTCTTAGCATCAGTGCTCTGAACTTCTAACCAAGTCATTAGCCCTTTACACCCCCCACGCCCACCCCTATTCCACCCCTCTCCACTCCTGTCTCAGCCCAGCAGTAAGAAGGAGAGCATTTACCTTATTAACAGCTTGGATTTGACAAGCATAAACGGAGTGAGTTCCAGGCCTTATCACATGAGTTATCTCATCTATAATTAGCATTTGATTAGCATCTACTTTGTGTCTGCTAATGTAGGAAGCACTTTACATACCTTTTCTCATTTAATTACCCAACAGCCTCTAGAAATGATTATTATTACCAATTTTATTTTACAGGGGAGGAAACTGAGACCCAGAGGGGTTGATGATACCTGGGACTACTTGGAGGCGGCCCTTGGAGCCTCAGGCAGGGAGAGCCAAGCGCAAACTTCTGAAGCTGTTAGCAGGGAGCGGAGCATGCAGAGACACTCAATAGAGGCGCCTCTCGCTCCCGCTGCTGCTCCATTGCCTCTGGGAGCCTCACCTAGATGATTCTTCATGCCTCTCCCCAGCCTGCTGCCAGCGCTGCCAGTGGTCAGGGCAGGCACTAAATTTGCATCAGAGGCATCATTCAAATCCCAGCCAGGACTTTCAGGGGCTCTTACAGCTGGGAGAGGAGCACAAGGAACACTCACTCTCCTTCATTCACGGTTGAGGTTCCTTCTTGCATGCTCCTATGGTCGCACCCACTGATGAGGTCTAGGGGCTGTGCTGTGGAGCTGCCCAGATGTGATGTCTGATTTGCAGGAATTCTTACTAGTGGATGATGCATCCTGCCCAGGACTTGGAACACATTCCAGGCCCTCGCTCCTTACCTGTAACATCAATGGGGTAGGAAGAAGAGGGCCAGAACACCTGGGTGTCTTTGCCATGGTCACAGGGCAAGAGAAAACAGTAATACAGAATAATACAGTAACACAAGCAAGAATTTGTGTTTCTCTGTCTAGCACAGGTAGACTGTTTCCACAGGGCTTGCCCAGCTCTGCAGTCTGCAGAGTGTCTGTCTTCCGGCCCCATAGAGAGATGCAGCTGAGGAAGTCTAAGTCCAGGGCAGAGTAGCATGTGGGAACAAGGCAGAGAGAGGAATTTTGGTGGCTGTCATCTCTCTGGCTTGAGCAACTGGTGGGCTGGGGAGTTGTTTATTGAGCCAAACAGAGAAAGGGACAAGGGATGCTGAGCCCTGCCCACTGGATCTGAGGGTTTAGGGAGATAGGTCTACACAGCTAGCATGGAGCTGAACTAGGACTTGATCCAGGCCTGTGTGATTTAAAGAATGCTCACCGAGGCAGAATGTGCAGTGTGTAGTCGGATTATTAAGGTCCAAGGGTGTGTGTGTGTGTGTGTGTGTGTGTGTGTGTGTGTGTCTGTGTGTGTGTGTGCATGCGCGCGCCCGCACGCTCTCATGTGTGAGGATTTGGGTTTGAGGTCACCCAGCAGAAGGGAGAAAAGGTGTCTTTAGGGAAGCTGTCCTGGCACAGTCTGTTGTGAACTCCATACCCTGCAGGCACTGAGAGGTGGCTCCAGGAAGAGAGCAGGAAACAGCTTAATTGAAAGCCTTGAAGGCCTCGCTCAGCAAGATTATGTGACTTGCCCAGGGTTGCCCAGCTAAGAAGTGGTAGAGGCAGGAGTCTCACAAAATCTGTCTTATTTTATGGCTTCTGTCTCACTTTATTAATTTGAGTGTCTTACCTGGCTTGGGGGAGAGGATTAGGAACCACAGAGCGGGAGAGACTTAGCTTCTCCCAGTTCAGGCCAGCTTTGGCTAGCCATTCATGATTGAATCCCAAGTTAAAGAGGGGGGACCTGGAGGAATTCTGGGTTGCAGAGCTATAGGGATGGTTCCAATTTTAATGCAGACATGCTCTTGATGGTAGTAGCACCTGTAAACTGGGGAACATTCTCCCTGTCCCCCAAAGCGGTCTATTGGTATATGCTGACTTTGGGACAGACATTGTCTAGTGTGGCTTCCCCTTCCGCTCTTCCACCCTTCACACAGAGGCAGAGAACATGCACTGAACCTTGGGCAGACAGGGTCAAGGCCTCTGGAGGGACCCTTTGTGCCACATAGGCCAATGTGCTACATAGGCTAGCTTGCTTGACAGAAGGGCAGGGAGCTCTGGGCACCCCAGGCGGTGGTGGTGCAGCCACGGGGAATGCCAGCAGCTCCCAGGGAGTACGCGGTGTCAAATGGGGTGCGTTACTCTGTGCAAATTAAAAATTAAAATTAATCAAACCTTCAAATTGATTTCCTTCCCGTCTGTTTGCTCTGCTGTGCCAGTCAGATGAACGCCTGCCCACCGGGCCCAGTGCATCCCACCCTCACACGGGGGCTGGGCAGCTTGGATTGCTGAAAGGGCCTCTTACACCGTCTCTAACTCTAGCTTCAGGGAACTGGTAGCCGTCAGCCTAACCAGGAACCTGACCCTCAGACCATGTGCCAGGCTCAGAAGGAAGAGGTGCTGGAAATGATTATTAAAGCTGGGACAGGAGGCAGACCTATAAACCCCCTCCCTCAAGGCCTTATTAATAGACTCTGTGAGCCAGGGCAGGCTTACCCTTCTCTGCCCTCAGTTTCTTTGTCTGTAGGTTGGGGAGAGTGGCAGATGGAAGAAGTTGCTGCCAGCTCTAGCAGGAGCCGAGCTGGTGTCAGAGGGACAACCCTGTCCACCTTGTCACAGGCGGCCAGCAGCCCCAGGCTCCATCCTTTCTTCCTTTTCTGGGTCATCAGCTGCCACTTAGAAACACAACTGAAGGTGGGGATAGTAAGGGGCAGCAGCTAGGGGCGGGCAGGCTTCCTTGGAGCCGGCCCTGGGAGAGCGGCATGTCAAAGATTTATTGGGACACATGGTAAGGCGAGGGAAACAGCAAGAGGCGGAGGGAGAGGCAGGGCTGTGACGTCACCACCCAGGCTGCGGGGCTCTAGCGCTGGGGACTTGTCCTGAGTTAGGCATGAGGTCCAGGCCTCCAGCTGCTAACTGGCCGGTCCTTGGCTGCAGCTGCCACTGGGAGGAGGCCCCAGGACCAGGGCTCCCTCTGCCATGGGGGACAGACTCATGTGCACTACAGCCTCGCCTCTCCCAGCAGCAAGGGGTTAGCCCTCTGTGTGAGGGGCCTTCTGAGCAGTGCCCTGGGGG
>NW_026596039.1:18177111-18258489 GCF_907164565.1 Psammomys obesus | reverse complement strand
TGCCCTGGGGGTTAGCCCTCTGTGTGAGGGGCCTTCTGAGCAGTGCCTTGGGGGTTAGCCCTCTGTGTGAGGGGCCTTCTGAGCAGTGCTCTGGGGGTTAGCCCTCTGTGTGAGGGGCCTTCTGAGCAGTGCCCTGGGGTGTCCCCTGCAGTCTTGGTGTAAAGGGTCTCTGGAACAAGGCTACGGTAGGCTTTGGTAGGGGTCGGCTGGAAGCCAATAAAAGTCGTCCTGCTGAAAGTGTCCAGGGGTTCTCACCTTTTGCGGACGACTCTGCCCTCACACATCTCTATCTTGGACCCCATTTGCTTCTCTCTCTCCCCCTTTCTCCCTTCCCTGTGGCTTTTTCAGGGTCTCTACTTTATCCCTGCAGGATGCTGGCCTCCAGCAGCTGTAGACAATAGTCACAAATTCGGATCTAGCCGAGTGCCTCCCTCAATTAAAACATTCTAGCGACCAGGCCCTGATCCTTCCCTCTACGTGCACCCGCTTGTTCCCTGCACACAGCACTGTGGCTACTTTCCTTCAGTTCCTCTCCCCTTCTTACTTTTCACTTTTTCTTTCTTTTCTCTCTCTCTATTTTATTCTTTCATCACATTCTTGAGTTCAGGCAGCTTCCACTGGGCCAGGGCATGCTTTCTAACCCCCTGTAGCGAGTCAGGCCGGAGATGGCAGATGCCGAGTGTTCAGAGGGATCCTGGCTGATAGGGAACCTGTTCTTTTCCTCAGGCTATTTCCTATCCCTTCAAGAAAAACACTCCTAGAACCAGGGCTGGCAAAAGAGGCCCAGCCATCTTCTTCTTCCCCAGGGACAGGGTGCTCAGGCCTGAGTTATGATGTGTCCTATTTTCCCTCTGTCCTGACTTCCCACCTCTATATAACTTGGGGCCATGGCCTTCCTCCTCACAGCCACGACCCTCCATGTGTCCCTCTGCCCACAGCCCATGAGTCCCTCCAGGACAGGCCTATGGGCCTGGAAGAGAATCCATCCCTAGTAAGTCGTGACTGAATGGCAGAGCTATTCTCTGAGCTGTGCCTGCTATAAGCCTCCAAACTCCCCCTGCTCCAGGGACCTACCAAAATTCAGTTTCAACTCTACTGTCCAGTTGTGGACAGAATCCTTTTTTCGCCTAGCTCACTGGCATCCACCATCCCATACCCCTGCCGCCATGGTGCCGCTCTTCCTTTCCTGTTGTATGCCTGTGCCGGACCACATGCCTCCCTCCTGGGCAACAGGGAGCCTCCCTGGGCTTTGAGCACTGCCTCAAGGTCTCGGTGGGTGTGATTAGCATGGGAGAAACAGGTGTAACAGAGCTATTTGGGCAAGGTGCCCTGAGCCCCTGCTCCATGAGCTCAGGGCCACCTGCAGGCCATCTTCAGCTCCTTAGGCCAGGACTACAGGGCTGAGGAGGTAAGTGAAGCAGCACAGGGTAGCACATCCAGGAGGGAGAGGAGCTGCCTTCTGGACCTGCACTGTGGCGCTGTGGTAGATACTCCTTCAGCACCGAGTCCAGGCTGGCCAGCAAGGATCCCCAGGCTCTGAGGTGTTGGGAAGAGACAAGGAAAAGCCTTTGCTTGGAGCAAAGGAAGATGCCTCCCAGGTTGGAGCATCCCTTTTGGGGAAAGTGGAGGAGAGCTGGGAAGCACGGGCCAATGGCAGGCTGGGGAAGCCCCTGGGACCTGACGGGTACATTTTGCTTGTGATTTTTCCATTTCTTTCCATATGGTGTGCTATGGCCCAAGATGGAGCAGAGATGGCAGGAGATGGGGTCCCGATTCTCCAAACCATGCCAGCCCCCCCCCCAGTTCTATTCATAATGCTTGTTTCAGTTCTATTTTTTCCCCCTTGGATGATGGTTTTTGTCCTTTTCTTCACACCCTAGGATTGTTGGATAGGTGCTCAGTACATGCTCTCAGAAAGAATGACAAAATACAGGCTCTTAGTTCAATTCTTGGAACCCCATGCCGAGCCTTGCTCTTTTCTTCTATGAAACAAGAATTCCACCAGGACTAGAGTCAGGATGTGAAATGATGGGAGGCTCCTGTGCATAGTGTGTTAAGCATAAAGCAGAGAGATTAGAATGGGTACCAGTGGGAAGAGAGGCTGCTTAGGGGTAGAAGGACGTGAAAGGTGAATTTGTCATGCAGAAGTCAAGAGGTGTGTTAGATACGCGGATAAAGACTTGGGGGTAGGGAGGTGCCATGTGTTTGAAGACACAGGGTAGACAGCCTAGCTGGGACATTTCTCTGAGCCCTCTGAACCTCATTATTTGCCTTGACGAAGGGAACTGAGGCTTGTGAAGTGGGTGAGGGTAGAGGGCAGAAGAGTCCCTGAGTAAGCAAAGGTTTGGGTGACTGTGTGTTGCTGACATGGGCCTAGCCGGGCATGTTAAAGACCTCAATGTTTCAGCCTGGTGAGAGTGGCAGCGTCTTCCCTGGGTGAGGCTCAGAGGGATGGCAAAGCCTTCCTCCCGGTCCAAGTGAGAACAAGTGTCCAGTGTATACAAAAGCAGCAACCGCTGCTCCGCTTCCCCGATGATTTCAGCCCAGGACTGCTCACCTGCGTAGGTCTTCTGCTGAGACCAGCTAAGCCCCGGCTCTGTGCTGTGCATAGTGAACACTCCTCCTCACTGGGGCAATGTGTTTGACTTTAGCTCTTCTGTGTGCATATATCTGTGAATCTGTCCATTTTTCACAGGGTTCCAGACCCTCAGCAGGTAATAAATGTGCACTTCTTCCTGAGGTTGCCTGGAGGCATTGCCGGCCCAGGCTGACCCTTTCTTGATGACTGGGTCAGAAATGCCACCAAGTTGTCTTTTATTGGCCTTACTGGAGATGAGTGGAAGCAGCTATGGGACCTTGGCAAGACACGCAAAGAGGCCTTGCTTCAACCCCTCTGATGGGACTAGCCAGCCTGTAATCTCTACATCTGCTTTCTTTTACAGAACTCCTGAATGGAGAGGGGCTAGATTTGGATATACCAAGGAAGAATAAAAGAACTAGACTTAGGTCCTCACTCCTGAGAGGCCTCCTTGTCTCCATATTTAGGGAGGAAGTTGAATCTGGAGAAGGTGTGTTGGCTGTGAGGTTGCACTGCAAACAGAAGACCTTGATTCCTAAGCTTACCTATAAAAGTCGTGTGGCTTTCAGGACAGGAAAAGTAGGAGAAATGGATGGGGACACAAGCTGCAATTACTTCTCTGCTTGGATTTCAGGGCCTCTGGGAAATGACTGTTTGTCTCTGTTTGCTTCCCTAGGGCCACCTGGGTGCCCCGGGTGACTCCTTGGAAGGTGTGTGGAGCCAGAGTGGCAACAGCCATGAGCTCATCTCCCTGGAGGCTCTGGGAAGTTTGATGGGAAGGAAGAGGGAAAGTGGCCAGGGAAAGAGAAAATGGATGTAGGAAGAGGCTTTGGGATGAGCCACAGAGCTTAGGGACAGGAAAGAAAAAGGACAGATGCCAAATGCTACTGTGGTTTGAGTTACTTCTCTATGTAATTCCCTTTAGCTCTCTTTCTTCTTTTCTTTTCTTCTTTCCTTTCCTTTCTTCTTTCTTTTCTTTCTTTCTTTCTTTCTTTCTTTCTTTCTTTCTTTCTTTCTTTCTCTCTTTCTCTCCTTCTCTCTCTCTCTTTCTTTCTGTGACAGGGTTTCTCTGTGTAGTCCTGGCTGTCCTGGAAACTCACTCTGTAGATGAGGCTGGCCTCTAACTCGGAGTTCAACTGAGTGTTGGAATTAAGGGCCTGCCCATCTGTGGGACAACTTCCTGATGAGTTTGATCCTGACAGAGCCCAGCCTGGGCTTCTTCCACTTCCAACTCCTGTCAGCAGGGGGAGGCTGTGCTTCATTAGGCTGCAGATATGGGACCAGAGATTGGACAAGAGTAAAAGAGAGAAGCCTCCTGTAAAGACCGCCTGGAGTAGGAGGCGAAGATGGGGCTCCTACCTAGATCTGTCAAGTTGTAGCCTTGCTACTGCCCCAGAATCAAGTTGAAACTCAATTCAAGATTTCTCAGAAAGACACGCACAATTCCTTATTTTCCACTTCCTGGTTTTTATGCATGTTTCTTTCTGAACGAGATTCGGATCCCTTCACTTCCTGCCTGGCCACCTCCTGCTCATGCTCTGATACACGGATTCACCATCATTTCCTCCAGGAAGCTTTCTAGGTTCTCCCGCACCCCAACAGCTCCTCTACACCACCGGCCTCCTCATTTTCTGATGGATGGCAGTGTCTGCTACTCCTTTATCTAGCAAACGATGGGAGCAAGCAGTAGACGCCTAGTGAACACCTGGGTGAAACCAACAGCCCTCTGCACGGTTGGATAGCGGGAGCGACGAACCTGAGAGTCCAGGGAGATGCTGTTTTGTAGAGACTGTACCGGTAGGTTCCTGTTCCGCTCAACTTTACCTTTCCTCTGTACTTCTGATGAGATGGGGGAACAGTCAGAACAACTGAGGGGGCAACCAGGACCTGAAGAGGCTGGACTCCAGGACCCCAACATCCTCAGCTAACATATCAGAGCTGGGCAGGGCGCTAGAGATGACGGAAGCCCATGTCTCTCCTAGATAAACTGAGGTGCAGAGACATTTGCCCAAGGTGTAGGCATTTGCCCAAGGTCACAGAGTAAGAGGGGAGGCCACCTTGGGCCAGGAGCCTTGCCGTCCCTGTTTAACAGGTGTTTTCACGCGGGGTGGGTTAATGTCCGGACAGGGAGCTCCCTAGTCCTTCCTCCCAGGGCCACAGTCCTGGAGGTGCAGCCTACACTTCCCCCAGACCCTAGCTGGTCCTCAGGCTTAGAGCGACAACTGCTGAGCGCCCCCTGGATGGCGTGGACTGGGCAGATCTCCATAGTCCTTCTCCTTGACTCACCTCCAGCCCGGGAGGGCTGGACTCACGCTCGGCCGACGCGGCCCCAGGGGCAGCATCGCCCGGGCCCGCTCCGGCCTTGTGAGGCCGCTCTGCTCGGCGTCCCGGGTGGGGCAGGTCGAGCCGTGTGCGCTATGCCTTTAAGCCTCGGTGAGATGAGCGCTGTGAGTCGCAGCCGAGGCTAGCGCGGGACGTCGCCATCAGCCCGGCTCAGGCCAGGAGCGGAGGGACCGCGGGGTCCCTCGCCGCCCACCGCGCGCCGGGAGCCGGGGCTCTGCGAGCGGCGGGCGGCACCCGCTGGGATGCGGGGACTGTGAGAGGCAGCGGCGCAGCGCCGTGGGGAGGTGGGCGCCGAGAAGGGCGGCGGCGACAAGGCCGACGGAGCGCGGCGGGGGAGGCCGGGGACAGGGGGAAGACAGGAGCGGCGGTCGAGAGAACTGAGAGCCAGGGCGGGGTGCGGGGGAAGCCGCAGGAGCCGGGCCGGGGCCGGGGCTGGGCGGAGAGCGCGGCCGCGGCGGGGCAGGGCGCGGAGGAGCGGGGACGCCCGCGGTGCGTCCTCGGGGAGCGGCGGGGGACGCGAGGCGCGGTGGGCCCGGGGGGGGGGGGGCGCGTGGCTAGGACGCTGGGGCGGCGGGGTCCCTCCGTGAGCTCCCCGGGAGGGCGAGAACCCGGAGTGCGGAGCCGGGCGTGCGGCGGCGGCGGGGGTGTGTGCGCGCCCGAGTGTGCGCGTGTGTGAGCACACGGGCGGGTGAGAGCGCGCGTTAGGGATTCTGCCGGCGTCGCAGCCTGGAGAGCAGGAGGCAGGAGCCGGGCGCGCAGGAGAGCGCAGGGCTCTGCCGCGCACACGCCGTGCGCGCTCTCCCGTGCGCACACACATACAAACACACACACATACACACACTCTCTCTCTCTTTCTCTCTCTCTCTCTTACACACACACACACACGCACGCACGCACACACGCCCTTTCTGCTTCGCTGGTTGCCGCTGCCACCGTCTCGGAGCCGAGCCCTGCGGAGCGAGAGCCCAAGCTGGAGCAGGGATCGGAGGCGAGCCCAGCCCGGCGATGCCGGCTGCAAGCGGGGCCGCGCGCAGACGGCGCGCTCCGATGGTGAGTGTGGCCGAGTCTGGATGCTGCGGCTGGGCTGGGGCTGCAGGGGCGCAGGCGGGGGAGCTAGGGTGTCAGCCCGCTGGCAGCGCCGCGTTCTGAGCCTCTGATTGGGCTGGAACCTCGGGGCAGCCGTGGGGGGTGGGGTGTCGGGTGCGCGTCCGCGATGGGCGTGCACGCTCAGCACCCCATCGGCGTGAGCGCGCTCCCCTCCTGCTGCGCAGCTCCTCCGAACCCTCACCTGGCTCAGGAATCACGGAGGCTTGAAGCAACTTTGCGGAGCGTCACGGGCGTGGCAGGCCTGGAGGCGGTGGGGGTGGAGGTGCTTTAATGGTACAACTTTGGCTTTTCTTTCATGAGGAGAAAACATGAGGGAGAGTGGGGTGGGAGCTCTGGTTGGACCCCCTGGTAGGTAGAGGGGGGCCGTTCTGACAGCCCAACATGTCAACCATGGGCTCTCTGGGATGCCTATCAAGCCGGTGCCCCTGGAGTCGGTCCTACACCAGAATCCCGTGACCCTGCCAGGGTCAGGCGGGACCGCATACTGGCCGATCCACAGGGCCGAGGGACATCTTTGTAACCTGCATGAAGGTGGAGAAGTGGGAAGCCTGCAGATGCGTGACCCCGGGTGTGACCCCAGGTGCCTCCTGCCCCGTGGGCAGGTTGCGGGAAGAAAGGAACTCCCTGCCAATGCAAACGATTGTGTTTGAGTTGAGTTGACTTGAGACGCTAGATGCCCAGCTCTCGGGGGCTGGGGATACTTAGGAGGGGCATCCCCAGGCCCGCTGGCCTGGCATCCCCACCCCAGCTTAGAGCAAGGCACGTCAAGCCTGTGTTACTCCCTGCATCCCCTTCTCAGCGAGGCTCTGCTGGTCCTGTCCTGGCTGCTCCAGGGAATGGTTCAGCCTCCTTGCTGAGTCCTCTTTCTCTCCAGCACAGGCTCTCCCTCCTCTAGGAAGCAACTTTTGGCTGTTGATTGATCTTGAATCCTTCCAGTTCTCTTCCGTGCAGATGGGGCCCATATATGCTTTTTCGTGGCATTTCAAAGTGCAAGCCTTTGGGCTTAGAAGTCTTGATCTTAGCTTGGATGCTGCTTGGAGGGACCAGCCAGTATCTAGATTTTCCGGAAGGCAATTTTCACTTTCACCTGGCTTTCAGCTAGCGTCTCTCAGCCACCTCAGGAAAGGCAGGGTCCTCATCCCCGAGGCTTTCTGTTCACAAAGGAGGGTGCTGAAGCAGGAACTGAGATAAGAGAACACCACCCTCCAGTCTCAGGACAGTCCCTTGCGTCTCTGATGGGATGCTCTGGTCCTGGCCCTGGAGAAGCAGGAAGGGAGAGACAGGGTAATCGGACGTTGTTTATTGACCTGGAACCAGGACTCTGGAGGCCTGTGGCTGGAGTCACCCCAATTCAGGTCTCTGCTGTCAGTCACCAACGTCTGGGGTAGAATAGCTACTCAGCCTGATGCAGTTCGGCAGAGGCACTCTATCTCCCCGACTTGATCTATGGGACCTCCTGCTTCAGTGTTGTTAAATTCGTGCTGCCTAGATTTGGAGCCAGAGCCTGTCTGTGCTCTGTGGTGCTCTGTAGCCTGGCCTGCTTTCTATGCCCAGCCCCGCTCTGGCCTGTCTGTGCTCTGTAGACTGGCCTGCTTGCTATGCCCAGCCCAGCTCTGGCCCGCCAGTATTATCCCAGGGTCAGAGCTATGGTGAGCCTTGGCATTTCATCTGTGTGGGCCCCCTGCCATTGAGCTGTCTTGCCATTGAGAGCTAAAAGTATTGTTAGGGAAGAGGAGGGACCTTGGTGCCCCTGGGCTAACTCCTTCCCCAGGGGCCCGGCTCAAACACAGGAGGTCAGAGCTGTCAGCCTGCAGGTGTCTTTGAGTCCTCAGGTCCTTGGAGGCGCAGGCTGCGGCTCTGGGATGACTGGGTCTCACCTTGGTTGCAGTGGTTGTGCCTACAAGATGAATGCTGTCCTAGCTTCCTCAGCCTCTGTTGGCTTCCCCTCCCAGGCAGCCTCTCTGCCTCTCCTTTCTTGTGCTGGCTCTGGCTGATTCTTCAACTCCTGCTGACTTGATGTTGTCAGCCAAGGCTCTTCTGTTCTCTTTCAGCTATGTTCCCTCTCCCTCCGTGTCTCCCCAAGCTGGACTTTCCTTTCGTTCTGAGGTGCTGGAAACCCAACTGAGGGCCCGTGTTTTAGGCAAGGGCTTCATCATTGAGCCCGGATTTTTGTTTCTTAGATGTGGATGAACGTTCTAGGTAGCTGGAGAATGGCCTAATGTCTGGCATGGCCCAGCTTTTGCCATCCAGGCCAGTTTGAATTCCTGCCATGTGCTTCTGTTCCAGCAGTGGCCTTGCTACGTGCCTCTAGCTGGTCCTAGCCAGAAGGCTTCTGTGTCTTCCTGGCTGGGGAAAGGGCAAGTCACCTTCTGTGCTGCTGGGCTAGGAATCCTCCATAGTCCCACTGGCTGCCCCCTCAGGAAGAAAGCCACTCTCACTCCAACCTCAGGACTGTGGCTCCTGGATTCTCTCCCTAGCCAGAGCCTAACCCCTCCCCCCATTTTGTCTGGGGTTTGAATCGTTACATTCAAATTCAGCTACCTGAGGAAGTTGAGGATAGACTGGATCATGGGTGACTTGTTGGCAAAAATTATCTCTGACCACTTAGACCTTACGGGTAGAGGTTCATACTGGCCAGTGTAATCTTTTTCATGACTTCCCAGGGCTGAATAACTGCCCCCCTTAAACTTTGCCCCCCACTGCCTGGAATCCTGCACTTAGGGCTCATTGCACAGCTGGGACATCTGGTTTGGAACCTGGGGTGCATGCTGTGGATTTGATAATAGTGCTAGTCCTCCTTGGATGAGCTAGGAAGGGGACTCAGGCTTGGACCCACAACCCTGGCTCTGAGCAGAGCGGGCCACAGGATGTGAGGGGACAGTTCAGAGGGCACTGAGGGCCGGGAGGGGTTCGGGCTTGCTGAAATGTTTCTGGCACTTGGTGGATGCTCAATAAATCCTTGTTGAATCAATGAGTGACTGGAGAATGTGGATGTGGGTGAGGGCTTTCCAGGAGATGGCCCAGCAGTAGCGAAGGCAAGGGGGCGGGAAGCACTCGGTGTGGGAAGAGTGTGTTTGCTACGGAGTAGCTCGCTCAGGAGGATGACAGGCAATAAGCAAGACGACATGAAGAATCTGAGTGTCCAGAGTAGGGATGTGTGCTGATGCCAGATACAGGGGTCAGAGATGAAATTCTCAAGAGACAAAATTAGATTTGTGATTTAAACCACACCTGCGCTGATGGTGGGAAGCCTTGGTCTGAGAGACGCAGTGAGGTAGTCCCGAGGCCACGGGAAGTCCAGGCCTGTGGCAAGGACAGCAGCAGGGCAGAAGGGCAAGCGATCAGTCTCACCTATGAGGCATGCAGACATGGCAAGTGCCCTGAGTCAAGCCACTGAGCCCTGGGGCCTTGGTGCCTCTCTTTTGTCCTCCTGGATAACTGGATGAGTTTGGGTGATTTATAACTCAGAACTGGGTGCAAAGGGAGGGAAAGGGTAGAGGTCGGCAGACAGAGAGACTGAGCCCCAGAAGGGCTGAGGCTTAAGGGGGACGTAAAGCTGGGGTGCAGCTTCCAACCTAGAGTTTTCCTGTCTCGTCCACCCCTGCCGGGAGAGGTGGCTGGGGAGGTGAGGCCTCAGGGGCTCTGAAGGGGACATCCTCGGGCAGCTGCCGGGGCAGTCCAGCTGTCAGGAAGCATATGAGGCCATATGGCCACATCAAGGAAGGAGCTGGCTGCTGAAGGAGAGATAGTGGCTGTCACCAGGGGCCTTCTGGTCTGCACGGGCACTGCCAGCCACCAGGGCCAGAGCAGGCAGAGGCCAAAATGGAATCCTTATGTCCAGGTTGGTTGGGACATGGAGGTTGGGTCTTGGCAGGTGGCCCAGTTGTAGCACCCATCTGCTAGGACAGCTGGACAGGCAGCCTTGAGTCCGGGACTTGTCCAGTTTGCGTAAGGCCAGCTGTGACCGCCACCTCCCTCTCATGTGCCCCACCCAGCTCTGATGGCCCTGTAGCCATTAGCTTGGGGAGCCAGTCTGAGGCCTCAGTGGAGTCTGTGTGTGTAAGGTCCCTCACACCGAGAACTGAGTCTGTCACTGAGATTCGGGTGTAAACAAGTCTCTTAAGTCAACCAGGTATGATCATAATGGCCTGTGGACGCCAGATGGAACTGGGTTTTAATTTTAATTCAGCTGCTGCCAAGCCTGGTGAACTTGGATAAATCACATCTCTCCCCAGCCCTGCCTGCCCTCTACCCCAAACTTCAGTTTCTTTACCTGCATCATGAAGAGAGCTTGATACTAGCTTAGTAGATATATCATCAACACACTTTGAAACATTCTATTCAGGCAATGGTAGCCTCATTTTGTGCCTTCTGCAGGGGTGGGGGAGGGGGGATATTGAGTCCTGTTGGTTTCAATGTCCTGACTGAAACAAAGAGGAACACTGGTATTATCTCCTAAAATAAAAATTGCTATATAATCTTCATGTTTTTTTATTTTTGGGGAGTGGTAGTAGGGCCTCCCATGGCTTAGGCTGGCCTTAAATTCACTATTCAGCAGAGGCTGTCCTTGAACTCCTGATCCTTCTGCCTCTACCTACAAAGTACTGGGATCATAGGCTTGTGCCATTATGTCTGGCTTCATAGATGTATATGTATGTGTATACACACACACACACACACACATATATGCACACATACATGTTTATATACATAAACATAAAATATGTATTTAGTGTTTTAATTTTAGATGTATGAGTTTTTGCCTGCATGTATGTAAGTGCCCCATATTCATACAGTCCCTAAGCAGATCAGCAGAGGATGTTGGATCTTTTGGAACTGGAGTTACAGATGGTTGTGAGCCCCCAAGTGGGAGCTTGAAACTGAACCTGGGTCCTCTGGAAGAGCAATCAGCGCTCTTAACTACAGAGCCACCTCTCCTGCTCCTTTCCTGCCTGTTTCTATTCATGATTAATCCTGGTGGCTGCTCTGTACTGTGGGCAGAACATTGCCTCACTCCACAGATGAGGAAACAGGCATCAGGGAATGACAGCTGGTTGGAACGTGCCTCCCGTCTCCTAGCCCAGCATTCTTGCTCCAGGATACAGGTCCCCACACTTCTGGGGTAGAGACTGAGAGTGGCTTTGTCTTCTGTCTGCTCCAAGCTTGGGGACTTTGGGAACTCCTGCTCAGCTCTGTTTACACTAAAGCGGAAGTTAAGTGGTCCTAGTGACCAGCCTCACAGAAGCTGGCCTGGGATGGTCAAGACCACTGCCTGTGTCTCTTTATCTCCAAGTGGGCAAGGGGCGAAGTGTGGGGAGCCTTCTGGTGTGGGTGGTGGGAAGCTGGGAGATCTAGGAGTGGCTTCCATATCGCTCTAGGGTTTGCCAAAGTGAGTGGGGCTCCATCTTTGTGGGAGAGTGGGTGAAGGTCCTGGACCCTGCCTATGATTGCTGTGTGCCTCTAGGGTGGCCACGATGTCTCCAAGCTCATTTCTTTGTAGATTGGAAAGAATGGTCTCTTAGCCTGTGTCCCAAGGCTGTTTTTGAGTACAAATGTGCATTTCTAAGTTGGTGGAGCATAATGACACCATAGCATGACAGTGGGCCCAGGAGTTTGGACCCTACAACTTAGTGACCCTGCAAGCATTTGAAGATTCACTTGTTGGGCACTTCCTTTGAGCCCAGCTGTGCTGGATACTGTGGGGACAGAGATAACTAAGACCAACTGCTTGAAGTGTATGTCCCAGAGGTGATGGTGGATAGTCCCTCTCAGGATACTCTTGTTGAGTATCCTGTCACTCAGTACCCCACAGGATTCCATGTTCCCTCCAGGATGTTGTCCCAACTCTCCAGCACAAGGCATGCCTTCTAGCAGTTCTCTGCTGTTTTGCCATTCCTGTGCCGTGGTTCATCCATCCTGGGTAGCTGGCATGCTCAGGGGACAGATAAACTAATTGAGGCATGTGGTTCATCCCTCAGGGCCTCCACGGCCCCTGCCATTCCTCCCCGGGTGGCCCCAGGGCCCAGGATGTGGGCTGGGCCCAGGATATTGTTTTGAGGAACTTAAAGTTATGGGCATCTTCTCTGCTGCATTGCTCGCCACAGACCTAGCCCGCTCTGCCCCAGGAGGCTCCATCAGACTGGTGCGGGGGCGCCCAGTCACCGGCCACACATAACTCTTGCCGATGAATTGCATGGCATTCAGCAATTAGCGATTGATTATTTGGGGTCTTGATAACTCTTCACGATCGACCAGTGGGGCAGGCCTGGCCAGCTCTGGTATGGGTCAGCCGGGCCGGGCTGGAGGATTTCCATCCTGCAATTCATCCCTGACAATGAGGCTGGAGAAACAGAAGCTAGAGAACTGAGGTTCAGGACCTCCTTCCTGAGCCAGGGTTGAGATGGGGGAAGGGGAATTTTTGCTTTCCTCTACTTTCCTTTGTCTTTTAATTGTCCCTATTCCATTTCGGCTATCCTACCTCTGGGTCTCCTCTTTCCCACCTGTTAAATGGGATGTCAGTCAGTTGCCTTTGAACGATTGTTCTCCTTTCTACCTGACCTGCCTTGAGGAAGGACATCTTGAGGTTTAGAGATGGATGGGTTCAGTACCATGATT
Organism: Psammomys obesus; assembly: GCF_907164565.1. Classification (NCBI taxonomy): domain Eukaryota; kingdom Metazoa; phylum Chordata; class Mammalia; order Rodentia; family Muridae; genus Psammomys; species Psammomys obesus. The sequence goes on along the minus strand of NW_026596039.1, from coordinate 18,245,846 downwards.
CCCTGCAGAGTGGACAGGAGCCTGGAGGATAGAGGACCATAGCCCCAGACATTAGTTACCTCAGTGAGGTGCTGGCTTCAAAACATGGAGCTGGGCTCTAGTGCAATGTGTAAGAAAGCAATTTCTAGGGAGCCAACATGAGGAGATGGCACGGGGCATGTTTAACCTACACACAAGACCCAGTTGCCATTCAGGCATGCCAGGAAGCTCAGGGCATTGTTGTGGGCTTGGTCATGTGATCAGTGCTTTTTAACTTTCTGTTAAGAACATTTTCAGACACTTCGAAAGGCAAAGAGAACAGTATTCCCAGACACCCTTGCCTGGATTTAACAATCTTTTTTTTTTTTTCTAAATTATTTTGAAGTATATCATAGACATCATGACATTTCATCCCTAAGTAGTTCAGCATTTGTCTGTTAAAACAAGAGAAAATGTTTCTGTCTGATCTCTAAGGGCCATGTATATTCTTTACATTTTATCCTTGAGGGATGAGGATGCCGACAGTATGGGGGAGCCAAGGCCCCAGAAGCCATCTGTTTTGTCCAAGGTCGCATAGCAGAGAGTAGAAAGGGGACTTCAGGAGTGGCCCAGGGTGTCAGCCCAGCCCTGGGGCACACAGGAAGGGCAAAAGAGGCTGAGGAGCCCTGAAGCCTGGCAGGAGATGGGAACAGGACCACCTCTCGGTGGGTCTTTGGGCTCAGATTGGAAGTTCCATGAGAGACAGGAAGTGACCTCTTTTAGATTAGTTGTCTCCCTTTCCTTTGTTTGCATTGAGATTAATAAGGAACTGCTGTGTCAGGAAAAAAAAAATCTAAAACAACTTCTTGTTTATTGTTCAATGTAGGAGAATGCCATCAGGCTCTGGCCATGCCCTTGAGGGGGAAAGGGGAAGATGGCGGTGGGGGCTAGCCTTACAGAGGGTTTAGGAGAATATGTGTGCATATGACAGAGTAGTCACTTACCAGCAGGGGAAGGAGGAGGCCTCAGAGGGATGGTCTGAGACACCGTAGTTCCTCCCCTGACCCCTGGGTGTCAGCCCAGCCCTGGGGCACACAGGAAGGGCAAAAGAGGCTGAGGAGCCCTGAAGCCTGGCAGGAGATGGGAACAGGACCACCTCTCAGTGGGTCTTTGGGCTCTGATTGGTAGCAGGGTTGTTTCTGGCATTGGGGTAGGGATGGGAAAGCCCCCCCGGGGGGAGAGAGGTGAGCAGAGGGAGAGCAAAAGACAGAGACAGCAAGGCACTTTTGATCTCCAGGCTGTGCCCCTGCAGGCTGACTGACTCCATCAAGCCTTCACATCCCCTGCCAAAGGAAGGAAACTGACCCTGAACAGCGGCCCAGGGAGGGCGGGGCTGGTGCCTGGCAGCAGTCACACAGGGTAGAGAACTGAGCGCAGATGGGTCTCTCCTGCTCTGAGTAAGGTGGGAGGGCTAGGCCGTGACTGTCTGCGGCCTGGTCCTTCAAGCCCTGCTGGAAGGAAGTGAGCTGAGAAGGGTTTCAGGAGAATTCAGTCCTTGTCCCCTACCTCACCAGGCCTTCTTCTGCTGTCCCAGCATATAGGGGTTGCCAGAGGGCACCGTGTCTACTGTCCATGTGCATTCCTGAACTGTCCACACTCTCTCTGCAGGACCCCAGGTGGGCCCTGAGAGGATGCTGCCTCTCGAGCTATGGCTCAGAGTCTGCCTACTTGGTCCCTGTGAAGTTGGGGTTTGAGCCTAGAAATGCCTGTTGGATCATGAGGCCTGGTGTCTGCTCTCTGTCCTCAATTGCAGCTGTCTTGGTGTTGGTTCCCATGGGCCTCAGGGAGGGAAGGTATTTAAGGAGGTAAGCTGCAGGCCCCACAGAGCACCTGTTCTCGCTTTCCTGTGTGGAGGCTTCCCAGGGCTCTGAATGAGGGTCTCCACGGGAAGTCTTTCTTAGGCCGTGGCCCCACTGGCCCCACACTTGCTCACTAGGTCTCTGTGTGCACAAAGCCTTCCACAGCTTTCCACAACCTTTGCTCACAGCTGTCACAGGTCCTCCTGGTGAGCATTTGTTGGGTGACTCTCCACGATGGCATGGGAAGGTGTGGACTCATCGAGGTCATCCTGAGGCCTGGAGAGTCATGCCTGAGGGTCAGGCATGGATGAAGGCAGAGTGAGTTTACTGAGCACCTGTTCATCAGAGTGCTGGGTACTTTGTATTACCTTACTCAATTGTAGGAGGCCCATGGGCTCTGTTTTGTTCAGATCTCTATTTACTAATTGAGGAAAGTTGGCCCAGAGAGATCGAAGGACATGCAGACCCACCAGAGAGAGGAATGGAAAAATAATTGCTCCTCAAGGAGGCTGTGTCTGTCCTGGGCAGGAGCTCAGTGTGGAGCTAGGCAGAGGTGAGGTCACAGGACGAGGCGGCTGCTCTGGGTTTGGAAGGAGGACTTCAATGGTCCTGTGGAGGCTCAGGATGCAGAAAGAGCAGGGGTGGTCAAATGTGGAGTCCCGCTGAGATCTGGACACATACTTAGGCCACCCCAAGACCTGGAGAGCCATGCCTGAGGGTCAGGCATGGAGGAAGGAAGGATGAGTTTACTGAGAACCTGTTAGTCACAGTTGAGCAGCATCTGGAGTCGTGTCTTCAGACCTGTGGTTTTTCTCAGGCTTGGAAGGTCTGAGGTTTTCAGAGATGGCTCCTGTGGCTGTGGGTGTGGTAGTGGGAAGGGGGTAGGAGGGGGAGCCTCAGGGAGCCTCTCTCCCTTCAGTGCAGGGAGAAGCACGGTTCCTCTCTTCACCACATCCGGTCCTTTGCCTCCCTCACTGTAGGGTGGGAGAGGCAAGCAGGGGGTCCCTGGCCCCTTCAGGACCTTCCCTCTGAGGCTGTAAATATTTTATCTTCACTGTCTCTGCTGTTCAAAATTGTTGCCTTTAACACCTCCCCCCACCCCTTACTTGATGCAAACGAATGCTGGAACCATTCCGTGCTGGGCGCTCGCTCTGTCGCTTCTGCTCCTGCCAGAGTCCCCTCCAAAAACTCTAATTGCTTTTAAGCTGCGATAGTTGGCAGAAAGCAATTTTCTTTACATTGTGGAGAGAGGGTGGAAGATCCCCCATATTTTCCTTCCCTTTTTCACTCTAATGTTTCATTTTGTCTTGCCCCTCTCTGCTGCCACGGTCCTGAGGGAGAAAGAGTAGGAGAGAAGTGAGCTGAAAGCAAGAACACCTGTACATGAGCATTTTATCTCTCTGGGACTTAGTTTCCCCATTACAAAATGGCTACATGTCCTTTAGGCTCCAGTAGCCATTCCCTGAGCATCTACGCTGGAGACAACTGGAGGGCACAGACACCTTGGTCATCAGCTGCTGTACCCCCACTGTACTGTGACACATAGCATGTGCCCAGAAAAGTCTGATTGCCCAGAGGAATAGCCCTACCATGACTCAGGTACTCTGTCTCACAGTGGGAGTGCACAGGATGAACAAAGTCTCTGTGCACGCCAGCCCACTGGTTGTAATGGAAGCAGCACATGAACGTAATATTCATGTTTCTGAGCTACAGTTCAGGGCAGTGTGTGCCGGGGGAGTGAGAGAGGGTGCTGTATAGATGAGAAACACTTGGGTTGCATCCTGGCGAGAGCTAAGGCTCTGACAGGTGAGTTGAAGCCAAAGAGGAGGGACTTTTATGTCAGAAGTGGTATTGCAAAGGGAAGATTTGGGCGTGGCTGGTGCTGAGGCTTGGAGGAGGGGGTATCTGAGCTCCCAGAGAAGCTTTCTCGGTAGCCTGTGGGAAAGCAGAGAGCCATAAAGGGGTTCTGAGCAGGGTATAAGCACTCACAGGATCCCTCTGTGTCTGCAGTGGGGCTGACGGGGTAGGGATGCTAGCTGGGGCCTCCCTTGGTAAGTCTGAGAGGTAGCGTAGCTGATGGCTATGTGTTTAAGATAGAGGACCCACATCCTGCTGCTTGCGTGCTGTTGGGGTTCCCTGGTTTGGTGTGGCACCTAGGACATAGGTCTCTACTTTCCTAGACAGGTTTGCTTTCCTGTGTTCTTCAAGGCACAGCCCTTGACAGTTTGCAAAGCCTACTTACATCTGACTCTAAGATGACCTGGAACAGTCCCTTGAGGGAGTGGAGATGGAAGATCAGGGGCCAGCATCCTTGACTGACATAGGCCTCACTGGGCTTCAACTCCAGGTTTCAGGGCCCCCAGCCAGCTGCCAGCACTACCTCTGTTGAACCTCTCTCTTCCAGTCCCCAGCCCTCTCCTTTCCCCACTTCTCCAGACAATGTTCCTTCCCTGTTTGCAGAGCATGTGGGGCTTTTCAAAAGCATTAATGATGGAGAGTAAATTGGAATTGGAGAGGAATCATCGCTGGGCATTCTCGGAGGGCTGCCTCTGCCCTTGCATTTCGCAGCCATATTGTAGCGGGCAGCCAGACTGGAATATGAATGAGTCTGGAGCTGGCATTGGCCTTAATCTGCCGGGAAGCCCTGCCTGGCCAGACAGCACTCACCAGTGGCAGAGTTGATTGTGTTGAGGTCTGTGTGGCCACTGGCCGTCGCTAGCCAGGACTGGTTTCTAGGGACTGGGTTGTGTACGGTCCATGGCTACAGAGGACAGGTGACAGAAGTCTTGAGCTCAGCTTTGACCCCAAATCTTTGTGCATGTGTCACAGATCTGCAGGTAGCCCTGGTAGGGTCAGGCATCTATGGAACCACAGTGGCTCGTAAGGGTCTGGGGACTTCAACTGGTTATTCTGGACCACCTGTGTGAACCTGGCTGTCCCTCCGTATCTCCCTGATCACTGTTCCTCTCACACCAGGGTTTCCATTTTTGAGCTGCTTGTGGTCTTTGGAGCTTAAAGGAACCAGGTAGGTAATGAGAGGCTCTGGCAGGTGGGGTGTAACAGGGAGTGGTGGAGACTGTGGCTCAGACACGTCTATCTTGGAGCCCTGTTATAGCTCTTCCTCATGGCTACAATGCCCTTGCTGGATGGATAATATTCATCTGCATCTTCAGAGTTCGGCTCAGCACCCAGAAGCCTCCCTAAAACATCACTCATGTCAATCCTTCTGCTTCGATATGGGAAAACTGAGGCCTAGAGATGAGGGACAGAAAGTTGCCCTGCTCTGCTTCGAGCAAACTGTGCCACTAAGCTCTTATAAATCTTCACAACAGCATAGAGGGGAGTTTTTGTGCCCCAGAAGCCCCAGTTTTAGAGGTGAGGAGAACAAGGGCCAGGGTAGCTGGAATGGGGGCTTCTGTAGATCTGTGTTTGAGTTAGTTTGCTGGAGCTCAGGCCAGCTGCCTGCTTCTGGGGGAGGTGGGGAGGATCAGGAGGTGCTGAGACATACATGGAGGCACCAAGGAGCAGGTGAAGCCAGCAGGACAGGGGGACCCTAGTCCAGATCTGTCACCCAGTGTGACCAAGGCCAAGCTGAGGAAAGCCCCTGGAGAAAGGAGTCAGTTGAGCCCATGGGGCCTTGACCTGGTTGCTTAGCATTCCTGCCTGGTCCCATTGCTCCTCCACCCCAACTCATAATGACATCTGTTATTCCTTTTAATATGGGAGGTGGTGGCTGCAGTCCTCAGGAAGGACCTGAGGCTCAGCAAGGCCATTTAACACTCCAGGGCAGCCAGGCTCCTACTCCAGTGAGGGCAACAGAAAACAAAGGAATGACAGATGCAGACAATTGCTAAGTGACAGTACAGACCAGGCCTGCCACCTGGTGTGTAGGCAGCCACACCCCTGCACACTCTCAGAACTCCCAAGGACTGCCATATGTAATATGTAGTCAGGGACTTCGGGGGAACCAAGGCCCAGAGAACTCAAGTGAGATTTGAGGTTGCCAGTCCCTCCCGACCTCTGCCCTATCCAGCTAGTGTCTCTCTTCCTTGAATGGAGGCTCACTGCACACCGAAACTGCTCCTCCTCCTCCTTGGACAGCTCCTTTTCCACGGCCTGCATGCTGTCTCCATGACACCCGTACCACCTTGTCTGTAACTGGTGTCTGACATGTAGCATATTACATGCTTCAGTCTTCACTTTAGTGGGGACCCCCCTTGGCAGTTCTCCAATCCCTTTGGGCTCTGGACACCCCATCTCGGAAAGGTCCTGAGTCAGTATAAGTGCAGAAGACCCCATTCCACCATATATCCATCTCTGTTTCACAGTTCCTGGGGTCCCGGGAGAGGAACTTCCATTTCCATTACTGCCCAGGTGTCATGGTTAATGCCTGCTGCCCATTGTGCTGACATAGGACAGGAAGCTAGGCATCTGTGCCCAGGCGGTGTCATTTCTGCTCTACCCTGCCACCTTATGAAGGCTCCTGGTGTACCTAGGTCAGGACCAGTGCTCTGATAACCCATTGATTTCTCTCACAATCGTCTGTTCCTGGTACCTCCTCTGTATCCAGCCTGGACTGTGCTCTGGGATGCAGAGCACAAGATACCCCTGCTCTGGAGAAGTCAGAACTGTCATGAGCCACAGTGAGAAGAGTGAGAGCAGGACTTGGCAAAGACAGGGACACCAGGATGTGGCTCCCTGAGTCCATAGGATAAGCTTCTCGAAGGGTATTGGGAACTGTCCAGAGAGGGAGGGTATCCCTGGTAGAGGACACAGCAGGTGCAGGTCTGTGAATCCTGATTCTGCCAGGAAGGACAGGTGTCCTCCACTGACTGAGGTAGATCTGGGAAGCGCTAGCACCTGGCTTGAGGATAAGGGTCAGCATGGAATGGGTTCCCAGGGGCCTCATGGGTCCAGTACGGAATGTGGGGAGATGTCGGTGACAGCCATCTCCCATCTGCCCATCCAGAGGGAGCGAAGCAGGCCCTTCAGATCCACATGTGGAGTGCAGCCTCTGGCCCCTGAAGATGAGACAGAGGACCCTCAGAAGGAGCGGGAGCGATGGCTCAGTACTCAGGAGGGCGGCCGCTCTTGTAGACTATTCTAGTTCAGCTTCCAGCTCCCATGCTGGGAAGCTCACAGCCACCTACAAGTCTAGCTCTAGGGGTCTGGTGCCCTCTTCTGGTCTCCACTGGCACTTGTACTAATTTGTGCATGCGCGTGTCTGTACGCATGCTCTCTCACACACACAGGGGAGGGAGGAAGGAAGAGAGACAGAGGAGAGAGAGAATTAAAATATTTTAAAAGTCTTTTAAAAATCTTTGGTCCCAGAGTTCCAGGGTGGGCTGGACTACGTTAGTGAGTGTCATTCTTCACCCTTCAGGACAAATTTGTTGGCCCTTTCTGTCCTTGTCTCATATAACTCAACTTGTCTCCTTGAGGTTATATTGAGAGCCAGTGGGGTACTAGCCCTGTAAATAAATATTTAAGGGAGAGGAACCTCCTAGATTTGCAGAGGCTTCGGTCTTCTAGGCAGTTTCCCTTGGTTTTACTCATTGTTTCACAGTGGGAGAGGTGTATCTGACTGGCCTGGGCTCTTGGGGAGATCTGCAGCGTGGGTGTTGGGGTCCACCCCTTGCTCCCAGCCTCTGCAGACATCCTAACACACACGGTCTCCTACCTGTATCCCTGTAGATAGCAGCCTTGGGGATAAGCACCATCGTATACACAAGGCGGGTGGGGAAAGGAGACACACAGGCCCCTTGGGTTTCTTTCCCTTGAGACGCACACACCCTCTTTGCTGTCACCCAGGGAGTAACGACAGACCCACACTCCCACCGACTACACAGACAGACATGCTACTGGAGTGCACCTCTCACGCGTGTACGGCAGTCTCTGCCCACCCCACACGGCTCTGGGTCCTTCTCTGCAGCTGCAGGAAGGAAGAAAAACACACCCACCTCCCTCCACCCTAGGCTTTCTGCAAAGGCGCTCTCTGTTCCCTCTCCCTGTGATTCTCAGAGTTCCCCAGGGCAGTGACTTTTCATTTTCAACTACAGAATTCCTCTAGCCCCCATCCAGCACTCGGTTAGGACTCGTAGAGTCCTGGGCTTGGGCCCCAGCCAGCCTATGCACTTGGGGTGACCTTCTGCCCTTGTCATCTTGGCCTCATATTCTGCAGCCAAGGTCTCAAATTGGTCCCAGAGTTCCAGTATGGGCCTGGGGGTCGGCGCCTAGGGCCCAGTGGGAGCATAGAGTCCTGCCTTTCAGCTGGAGAAGTGCCGCTTAGATCTGCATTTTATATTAGGGTCTGGGCAGGATTTAAAAAAATCCATTAGCTCTCTATTGATTTTGTTTTTCTGATTACAAAAGAAAATCCAGCACTACATTTGTGGAATGCAGAAGCCACAGAAACCTCTGTCCCACCTTGCCCCTCTCCCCAAAGGTGAGCACCGCAAGGCCTGGCACACCGTTCTCCATCCATGGATAGGCTGTTATATGTAAACACAGTTATTGTGAAGTAGCATCTCCATTCCCCAGTTGTCATGCCACTGTACTGCAGAATGTTCCATAGTGTGGAAGTGCTATGTTTTACTTGAATATTTTCTTATTGATAAACACTTAGGCCATTTCCAATTTCTTCCTTACTCTTACTGGCAACGCGGCTCTGGGCATCCTTGAGTATTTTTATGTGTGTACTTGCGCTGTTTTTTTTTTCCCCTGTAGAAGAGGCTTCTGGAAATGGAATTACTAGGTTGTAGGGTGTGTGGGTTTAAAATGTTAATCAATATTGCCAAATTACCCTTGCAGTGGTTGAGCCAGCTCCTCTCCCTTCAATGGTCTGTGAGTGTTTATTTCCCATCATCCTTGCCAGCACTGCTTGTTATAAATCATTTTAATTTTTCCCAATCTGATGGGCAAAAAATGGTATCGTGTCGTTTTCATTTGCATTTGCCTGATTGCTAGTGAGATAGAACATCTTTTCATACGTTTATTGGCCAATTTACTTCTTCCTCTGAGGATTTCTACTTCCCTCCCAATTTTTCTCTTTTGTCTTTTTTCTTATTGATTTGTAGGGGCTCTTTGCATATTAGTGATATTTTCTTGCAGTGCCTTACTTGCATTTTAACATTGTTTATGGTGTCTTCTGCTGTACAGATGTTTTACATGTTTATGTAGTTGGATTTGTCAAATTTTCACTTTACAGCGTCTGGATTTAATGTTTGGCATAGGAAGGCTTCCCCTCCCTCAACAAAGTCTCGTTTCAAATATGAGTTTTATTGCTGAGAATCTTCTCAAAGCTGTGTTTGCAGGCTCCTTCACAGCTGTGTGCTCCTCTCAGCAGCTGCAGAACCGTCTCTGGCGGGAATGGGGGCAGTGGCCCCATCTGTTCACCCTTCAGCTCTGTCCTTTCCTAGGTCCACCTAGGTCTGAAATACTGCAGCTCTGTCTTTGCACCTCCTTCTCTTGGACGCTCTGCTCCACCCCTCTCTGCCTCTCCCGGGGTCTGCCCCAGCTATTTTCTCATTAGGCAGCAGTACCTAGGAACGCCTTGGTGGGGAGGGGACAGGACAGCAGCTGTCAGGAAATGAGCTCCCCTCACCTTCTGCCTGCCAGTCCAGCCTCAAGTCATGAGGATTAACAACAGGCTTTGTCCCTGTTCTCTAAGAAAAGGTTCCTCTTTCTGGAGGGCAGGCTCAGAGCCCCCTCTAGTCCTGCCTCCACCAGGAAGCCTCTCAGACCCTCCTCCTTCCTCTTTTCCATAGTCTTGGACCAGGCCCCACCCTTCTCTCCCTGCTGTCCTCTCCTGCCGGCTCAGTGCAGGGCTCCCTGTAGTCCAGCTGTTGCTTCTCAGGGCTTGGTTTCCACCGGTGAGGCTATGCTTGCTGCTGGAAGACAGAGCCCGTGGATGTCATGGAGGTCACAGGGCTGGTCTTCCAAGCTAGGAATCATGAGGAGAGTGCTTTGTTATACACAAGGAGCTCAAGCACGTGCCCAACTCCTGTGACTCCTGCCAAGTGGGTATTCTTGCAGTGCCCTTTCCCTTCCTCACTCAGCTGTTTGCCCCTGGGCACCTCGGACTTCCCAGGTGTTGTGTTGGGCCTGAGGTCTGAAGAGAACAAAGTGTCACACTGGCCATCTCCTGGTGGAACTCCAGTTCCTACTTCGTTGTCAGCAGTGTGCAAATTCTCCCCACCCCCACCGCTGGAGGTGGGATAGATACTGTCTTCAGGGAATAAAAGGGGGCTTTGCAGAGCCTAGCTTACCATGACTGTAACAAAATACCTGAAACAGCCATCTTATGAAGCACTGGTTCTCAACCTCCCTAATGCTGTGGCCCTTCAATACAGTTCGTTATGGTGACCCCCAATCATAAGGTTACTTCACTGCTATGTCATAACTGTACCTCTGATACTGTTTTGAATCCTAACGTAAACATCTGCTATGCAGGACCCTTGTGAGGGGGTCATTCGACCCACAATTTGAAAACTTCTATTGAGTAAAGGTTTATTTTAGTTCACAGTTTTAGAGGTTCTGGCCCATGATCGGCTGGCTCGTTACTTCAGGCCTGTAAGAAGGTAGTACCTCATGGTAGAAGAATTGTGGAGCAAAGCCCTTACTGCTGAAGAGTGTGGGGTCACAATCTCCAATGAAAACACACCCCATTGACCTAGGGGATCTCCCACTAGGCCCTTGCCGAGTTCAGCCTAGTTCAGGCTCCTCCTAGTACCGCCTCCCTGGGGACTGTGCCTTTAATACACAGACCTGTGGGAGACATACAATCTCCATACTATAGCAAAATGCTAGTGGAAATGCTCTCCACAGCTTTCTGGAAATGAGGCCTCCGTGGGCTGTAGAGGAGCGAGTGAGTGCTTGTGGGGTGAGTAGGGGAACTGGGAAGTCTCTGAAATACGGCTCCCAGGCACAACTGCATAACCTAAAAGCCGAGGCCGCCGTCCCTGACTCATGGTGCTGGGTCTGTCTGGATGTCTTCCCTTTAATCGGGAGGGGTCATCTCTGCTCATGTGTCTTCTGCGTCCTTTGCATCTATCTCAGTCACCAGGCTCATGGTGGGTACTTAACAGAGGGTGTAAACGAGTGGGAGGATGAATGAATGAAAGGCAGTGTGTTGTTGGAGGTTGCCGGATTGGCTGGGGTTGGCTTGCTGGGGGATGCCAGCTCTTGCAGCTCTCAGTCTCCAGTCTGTAATGATGGAAAACCTCTCAGACTCCAGTTCTCTGTGGTGTCTCCCAGAACAGGAATATAACGTCTATCACCTGCTATTTGTTTGCAGTGTTCGGCCCCCATTCCTTTCCCCCAGTGGTGAACCCACTTTGGTAGCACCCTCCAGTTGCTGCTGAATAGGCCCTGGGTTTTCAGGGCTCTGCTGAGGGGCAGGTTGGATGGAAGCCCTGCCCCTGCCCTGGTCCCTCTGTCTGCAGCCGAGTCTCACATCCTTCCTGGGACTCAGCACATGGGCAGGCCTCGTGTCCAGGAGAGCACTGACTCCCACTGCAGCTCCTCCCTGCCCCAAATCATTGTCATGCTCTGTCTGTGGTCCCATTTCCATAGCAACTTCTTGTGATGCCTCTGAGGAGAGCTTGAGCTTCAAAAAGGGCTGGGGGAAGGGAGCTGGAGACCCATTCATTGTCTGGGAGCATGGCTGCGGGGGCTTGAGAAGCACTCATGGGGATGGCTTGGCCTGCCAGCTCAGGTAGAACTGGGCTCAGGGCCGCCAGTCAGGTGGTCTGGAGGCCTGCCAGGGACATGGCTGTCCTTGTTGGCCTGGGCCTGGCTGGCTCATGCTACTCTACTGGGAGCCAGCTTGGGCAGGCACTGAGGGCACTCTTGCCTGGCTAATCCTGGCTTGCGGGACTCAGGCCTGATGCATTGTTCAGGCTCTGGCTACCCACCCGTGCTGATACCACTGTGCCCTGCCTTGATCTACAGGATCTTCAGTCATTGAGAAACACCCATAGGGCCAACTGAATTGGAGCACAGTGTAGGGCAGGAGGGCGTGTGACCAGTGGGACCTTTCTTGTCTGTCCCTTTTGTGACAGCCAAGGTCCTGCTTAGCACCTAATTCTCTGCCTCCGAATCTGCAGCCCAAGAGGCAGGAAGACCCCACCTTTTAGATCCTACCCTCTTGGTGGAAATTGAACTGACATCTTAGATTGCTAGAACACAGGATGGACTCTGAGAGGACCTCGGAGCCTTGGTCATTTTCTGCTCATTGCATCAACCGATCTTAAAGGTCTGTGAGAGGCTCTGGGGACCAGGCCCGTGCTGGATGGCCCCACATGGAAAAACCAAAGAACTCAGGGCCTGGACCCCCAGGAAAGGCATGTGAAGGCTGCTGGGACAGAGCCAGGTTTTTGAGGCATTTCCCCACTTGCACTTTTCCCTGTGGTCTTTTGCTTTTCATGGACTCCTATTTGAAGGTGGATTACCACGGTGCTCCCTGAGTCACGCACCCGTGAAATCACGCCTGTGATGTGCCTGTCATGTTTTTCTCTAATAGACAGGAAAATAAACGAGCCAATGGAAGTAAAAATGTCTGTGTACTGCCTAAATCCTTCCCCACCCCCCATACCCATGCAACCCAGAGACATGTGTCTCACACTCTGAGAAATAGATCATTTGGGGACCCCTCAGTGATAACTCAGAAATGGATTCAGAACTTCGAGAGGTTGAAGAAACTGAGGCAGAGAAAAAAAAAAAAACAAAAAACAAACAAACAAACAAAAATCCACTCTGCTCAGGACCACAGGGTCATGAAGTAGAAAGAGCTGGGAGCACAGGCCTTGTTTCTGGCCTTCTGGCCGTGTCCCATACCAGTGGTCTCAGGCTGGAGCCCTAGCATCTTTCCTGCTCCTGTCTAGGACCATTCCAGAACCTTTCTAGGATGCTTGAAGGGGGAGTAAGGCAGACGAGAGGCTAGATGGGAGCTGCAGGAATCTCTGGGCCTGGGAGAGGCAGCCAGGGCTCTGCTGACTGCATATTCTGGGGTTAGCCTGGAACCTGCATCAGCACCTGGTGGCCAGGGAGGAGGGAAGTGTGGTATTGACGGACACCTGCTGTCCTCCAGGTCCTGTGTCTCTGTTACTCTCTTGCTGCTGTCCTAGCAGAAGGAAGAAACCCTTTTTTCTTGAATGAGGGAAGCAAGGCTTAGAGAGTTGACTGCAAGATCACAGGATTAGTTGTGAGGACAAGCAGCCAGAACCATCACCCTGGTGCCAGATACCCAAGTCCCCAGGGTTTCCCTGCTCTAGCTGGTGGCATGAATGTGTAAGTGCATGTGTGCCATTGAAGAGAGAGAGAGAGAGAAAGAGAGAGAGAGAGAAAGAGAGAGAGTGTGTGTGTGTGTAGTGTTAACTGCACAACTGGGTAAACTCTGACCTGTTTGCATGTTTACCCCTCATACCATCCTGCTCACCCTGTCTGACAGCCACCTCCTCTTTCTTCCCACAGACTCCTGTATCCACAGGCCCTGAGGTGCTGGTGTCTGTGGTCCAAAAGGCCAACTGAGCCAGGCCCAGGCTAATCTCAGCCCGTCTGCACCCAACACCACCCAGTGACATGTAAGAGGCCCTTTGTGGGTTAGTGGACCTTCCAGGGAGGGCTGTCCCATGGCCCGCCTTCTGCACGCTTCCATCTGTCTGTCTCTTCTGCAATCAGATCCCAGTAGTGCTTGCTGTGGCCAGTCCTGGTCCATAGCCAACTCAGAAGCCTGGGGCACTTTTCCCGGCCACATGGTTTCACAGACAGCACTGGCTAATAGGTTCCCATTTGGCACGGGGGAGGGGAGGTCCCTAAGGGCAAGCTGAAGCACTGTGCCCTTAGTCCTGTCACACTGTTGACTGTTGACTCACTGTGCTTGACTCCAGGTGAGGAGGGAGTGGGAACGCGTGGACGGAGATGTCAGTGTCCAAGAAACTGTCAGGAGGCCAGCCTTGGCTCTGATGTGTGGAGTTAATGGGGCTCCACAGTTGACATTTGGGTACAGAAACCTTCAGGGCAAGACAAGGCTCAGATCCTAGGTGTATGCCTCTGTGACAAGCACTGTCATCTAGCCGAACTTGGCTTCGTGTGAACAGAGCAGATGGCCTCTTGGTCTGTATCGCGCAGAGCCGGGCACCCAGTGTGGGAGGTGACAGGCCTTCCCATTCCGTGTCCCAAGTGAGGGGATGTGTGGAAGCTGTGACATAATTGATGAGAGGGGAGGGGAGCAGGCAGGACAGGAGAGGGATTTGGGATTCTACTTGGCCTGACCATGGCTTGATTGTGACAGATAAGTCACCTTATTCCTGTGTCTGTGCCAAAGGGAAGGCAACAGTGTAGGAACACTGGTCCAGTCTAGACCATGCTGTTCTCCATTCTAGGCTCAGTAGGGCCTGGAGGACAGCTGTGGGTGTCTGGAGAAGAAAGTTGTCGGGTGTGGCAGGGAGCACACCCTGTTTTTCTTTCCCTGACACCAGGCATCCCTCTGAAGTCCACTTAGCCCATCAAAGTAGTCCTGACAGCTGGCTGGTCCTGGTGGACTGGTTGCCTGTGGTAGTTACCAGGTGATGGGCAAGAAGCCTGGATGATGGGGCACCAGGTTTGGGGTTCTGCCTCACTCTGGCCAGGAGGCTGCTGCTGTCCCGCCTCTGCCCTCTGGGCAGCAGCATCGACAGGTATAAGATGGAATCACTCCAGGAAGTGCAGGGCAGGGGGAGCCTCGCTCAGCTGGGGGCTGGCAGGGCTGGCTGAAGGAGATGATTCCAGGCCAAGACTGGGAGCCTGTAGGGTCCTTTAAAAACCATCTATTTTTCTGGTTATAAAATGTAATGTGTGTTCTCAATAGAAAAATGCAAGCGCTCGGGTGTTTTGCCTGTCAGTCTTTTACAAAATATGTATTTATGACATAATTGGGATCAAGCTGTACTTACTGTTTTCTAACCTGCCTTTTGCACTTAATACTACACCAAGATCATTTTCCCATCATTAAATACTCTTCTATAATGTGATTTTTAATGGCAGCATAATGTTCCAGCCTATGTTGCCGTGTCCCATTTAACTAGTTCTCTGTTGTGTATTTTGATGGTTTCCAGTGTTTTGTCACTATAATAAAGCCTGGGTGAACAAAGTAGTGCATGAAGGGCGATGCTGGCAGGAAAGGGCTGAGGTAGGGGAGGGCAGCCTGAGCTGTATCGTAGAGGTTGGGCATTTGGATGGTGTTTGGGCCTGGCGGGCTGGCCAGCTGTGGAGAGTTTTTGCTACTGTGCCAAGGAGGGGCAGGCATCCGGCTTAGTGAACCCCTGGAATCTTGAAGAAGCCCATGTTTTTCCTTTCTCTCTCCTGTCTGCTTAGCGGTGCTTCTTGAAGTACTCCTGTGATTGGGAAGGGACAGGATGGCGGTCTGGAGGAAGTGCAGGCAAGGCTAGGTCCCAGGTGTTTCTGCCTTACACTGCTCAGTACAAGGGGATCTGTGGTGTTTCCACGGAGCCCTGACGTACTTGGGGGAAGCTTGTCCAGTTCTCATCCTTGTAAGGAGCATGCATTTCCTGGCTCTTGTCTGAATGAGTGTGGCTGCTCAGACCAGTCTTTCCTCATCTCCTTTGGGCTGGTGGTTCACCATGGGGGCCCAGGAGAGCTAGGCATAGCTTCCCTGACACCTGGCTGCTGCTGTTGGAGGCTGCTCCATGGAGACTGGGGTTGCCCATGGGTGTGTGTCTGTGGGGATTCTCAGGGCAGACGGTCTCCCGAGTCACACATTTATCCTTACGTGGTATATGCTATGTGCTTCAGGGGTGTTCCCTGGTGTCATCACTGGCCTGGTGGTTCATTCGTCTCTCCTTCTCCTGACCTGCTGGACACCACTGTATACCAGGTGTGGCTCTTTGTGCTCAGCATCACCCCTCTCAGGGACACGTCAGACAAACCCCTGTCCTCACAGAACTGACCTTCAAACAGGCCAGACGGGGAGATTTAGAGCAGTTCAACAGTCAGGCCAGGGAGTGATATGTGTTATCAAGACAAGTGAAGCTAGGAAGAGGGTAAACCCAAGGTGGGGACCTCCAGTGCTGGATGGCTGGGACGGGGCTGATGGCAGAGGCTCCTTTGGAGGAAGAGCAGAAGCCTGAGGTTCTGGACAAAGCAGACCTAGAGATCACCATGGAGGCAACTCATAGTTCCCAGGCTCTGGATCATGGGTAAGGTGGGTGGGCCAGAGAAGTGGAAAGGCAAGTCTCAAGACCCCAGCCCCATTTTAGACCAGTGATGGCAGGGTTAGCCTGGCGGCTTTTGAAGGGGTGTCTGCAGGGTAGCTGTAGGCGAGAGCAGAGTCTGGGGATGTGTGTGGGCATGGTTACTCAGGGACTGGGTAGGACTGGAGGAGAAGACAGGAGTCCTATTTGGAAGTGTTCTAAAGCTGGGCAGGTGGGGTGGACCTGTGAGTTTGCAGCTGAGAAGAGCCAAGGCTGCACATGGACACTATGGCTATTGCCGAGACCCTGGTGGCTGGGAAACCTGGAACCTAGGCTAGAGCATAGAGAGAGGAGTCTGGGGCTCACCACCCAACACAAAGCTGGCCATTAGGGCTCCCCAGAGACAGCCTGCCCTTTTACTGCAGCTCTGCAGATGAGGAAGAAATTCCTGCTAGCTTATTCTCCTGGCCTCCTCCCCAGGACCTAAAGCTTGGCACTTGCTGTGATGGTTGTCTGGGCTGGAGGTGTGCCGATGGCTGATACTGGGCTCAGTTCTATCACCCCTCCCAGGAGGGCTCCATCTGTGAGACTGCAGCAGCGCAGGTGTCTCTGAGCCCCAGTTCCTTCTCCTCAGGAACCTGCAGCAGTTCCCTGTTCGCCTGGGGCTGAAGTGCAAAGTCCTTACCCTGCTAGTTCTGTCATGACCTGGCTAAGGCCCCCGACCCTCGCCTTGTATCTCTCTTCTTTCCAGTAGGTGACTTATCTCACCCCAAGCCCAGTCTCGTCTTCATCACCTCCTTCCCACAACTAGCTACGTCTCACCTCACTAAGATGCCTTCTCTGATTCCACTACCTCTTGGCCGCTTTCACTGGCTGGTACTTTCTCCTGGTCCTCTCCAGACCTGATGGCTTATGGTGAGCTACCCCAACCTTGTGTCATTTCAGCTCATCAATGTCACCATCTTCAACTCTTTTTCATCTTGTTGTCCTCATTCTCTCGTTCCTCTTGTCTCCTCTGTCTATGCTGGTCCCACTTCATGCATCATTGTGAAAGCTCTCCAAGCCACAGAGCTCTGGGGGCTGGGGTGCTCAAGCTGTGCTCTGCACCAGGACACTGTATGACTTACTTTTCTATTGCTTTGATAAAATACCACGAACAAGGCAAGCTCCAGGAGGAAGGATTTATGTGGCTTACGGTTTTAGAGGGAGAGGAGTCCATACTGGCAGAGTGGTGGCATGGCGTAGGCGTTCAGGCTGAGAGCATATTTTTGGAACCCTAAGCAGGAAGCAGACAGTTCAAACTCAATGAGTCTCTTAATTCTCAAAGCTTTCTTCCAGTGACACACTTCCTCCAACAAGGCCACATCTCCTAAGCCTGCCTGAACAGCTCCACCTACTGGGAATGAAACATTCAGATGCTTAAGAGTATGGGGAATACTTCATCCAAACCACCATAGACACTCTCGGAAGTTATTAGAGACAGGGGGCCTTTGAGGTCCACCCAGACCTCCTGATCTGGATTGCTAGGGAATGTAGATGGCGAAGAAGGCCCAGTCACCTAGTGTGTGTGTGTGTGTGAGTGTGTGTGTGTGTGTGTGTGTATGTGTGTGTATCTCTGTGTGTGTATACTCGAGCTTAAATATGGAAGCCAGAAGTCAACCTTGTTATTCAGGCTACCCATACCCTGGCTCTCCTGGACTCTGCTTTGTAAACCACGCTGGCCTCGAACCCACAGAGGTTCCCCCTTCCTCTGCCTCCCAAGTGCTGGGATTAAAGGTGGGCCCCGCCATATCCAGCCCACCCACCTTGTTTTTTTGAGACAGGTTTCCTCACAATGCTCGAGCTTGTTGGGTAGGCTAGGCAGCCTCGCCAGCAAGCCCTACGGGTTGTCTGCCTCCTAAGACCCAGTGTTATAAAGCACATACCACCCCTTTAGTTTTTAACTTAAGAAGTTTTGGTTCTGAGGATTTAAGTCAGGTCTTTATGCTTACAATACAAGCACTTTGCCAAGTGAGCTATCCCCTTAGCTGCGCCAGCCACCTCTTGATGATTGTTCAGGTTGGGAGTCTTTGGTCCAAATCAGGCTCATGCCAGGGGAGGACAGGTGTCCATCTGACTGGCCTTGCACAGCTGCAAGGCTGATGACATCACTCTGTCCAGGTCCTGGAACGGCTCTGTGAGGCTCTTTCCTGTTGACTGAGCTGAATCTGCCTCCCTGGAGTCAGGCTTCCAGGGAGGTCTCCTCATCCCCTCAGAGCCCAGTGGGGGGCCATCCCCAGAAGGGATCCATAGCAGTGTCTTAGGCTTGATGGATTCAGTACTCCCTCCCTGAACCTGCAGCCGCTTAGAGTCAAGGAGAAGCACAGGGTCCTGGAGACATGCATCTCTCATGGCTGTTCGTGGATTCAGTGTCCCCAGCCCATCCTCCAGCTCATGGCAGATGTATCACAGGCACGGGGAAGAGGGATGCGGTTGGCCCATTCATCCAGGCATTATGGAGGGCCTGATGTGTGCAGGGTTCTAGGGATGACCTGAGCAAACTGGGCTTTAGAGAAGGCAGTACCCTGTCCAAGCCACACGGCTCAGGAGGAGTGGAGTCAACCCTGACACCCTATAGGTAGGGTATTAGGAGGCTGCACAACAGAGCTCTGCCTCTACAGAGCGTAATGCCAGGAGAATAATATCTCAGTGCTCTGGAGGCTGGAAGGCCTCTACCTGGCTTCCCTGGGTCTCTTTACTTGTTGTGTCCCTGGTGCTGTGTTGGCAGATTGCCCTACAAAAATATCTAGCTGATTTAGAATGGACCTTCATATTTTAAAAATGTATGTGAATCAGCCAGGCAGTGCACACCTTCAGTCCCAGCACCCCGAGAGGCAGGCAGAGCACTATGAGTTTGAGGCTAGCCTGGTCTACAAAGTGAGTCCAGGACAGCCAAGGCTACACAGAAAAACCCTGTCTCAAAAAACAACACACACACACACACACACACACACACACACACGCACACACTAAAAAAGGTGTGTGAATCAATAGTTCTTTTAAAATTAGATTGTATTTATTTGCTTTGTGTGTCACAGAACAGGCATGGAGGGCAGAGGACAACTTGTTGAAATAGATTCTCTACAGCGATCAAATGCAGTTCATTAGGCTTAGCAGGAGGCACTTTCGCCCACCGAGACATCTTACTGGTCCATATATTGTTTTAATTTTGTCAAACAACTGTATTGAACTATGAGCCTTCCTACTCTTGTATGACTTCATCCTAATTAGCTAATTGCATTACAGCATCCCACTTCCCAAACAAGGGCATGGTCACATTTTGACCTTATTTAGGAGTTGCAGTATCATCGTGTATGCGTTGTGGTGTCGGGGGTGGAAACCCAACACTTTGTGAGTGCCAGGTTGGCCAACTACTGACCTGCATCTCTAGCTCTCATCACAGGGTCTTGATATGTAGCTAAGGGTGTCTCCGAAACCCAGATCTTCCTGCCTGTGTCCCTGTGTGCCGCAATGCCTGGCCACCCACAACAGACAGCAAGGGACTGACAGTCTGACCTACAAAGCGGTGAACCAGATGGACCAGGCAGCCATGTTATGATGAACACCTTGTCTTACGGTGTGCATGTGGAGATGACTGCAAGCTACCAGAAGGAGCATGGGAGGACAGCTTCCCCTCCCCTTTCAGCCTGGGGGGGAGCTGTGCTCAGGATGACCTACACGCTGTTCCCAGGGCAGCCCTGTCCAGGGTCAAGGGCAGCTATGCTGGGTGGGCTCTACCTTAAGCGGTGCCCTAGGCAGCTGCGTTTACCACTAAGCTTCAGCCTACCTGCCTGCGAATCACCCGCAAGTGCAGTTCACCTGCATGTATGTGTGGCCTATGTAGGCTTGCTGGCTGAGGAAGGTACCAGATCTCCCGAAACTGGCGCTATGGATGGTGGTAGGCTGCCTTGTGGGTCCTGGGATCCAAACCCCAATCCTCTGCAAGAGAACCATGACCTGTGAGCATGTCTCCAGCCCCACTGCCTGTCCTTTTTTTTTGGTCATAGACAAGGTTAAGATCAAAGGAGGACGTAACCAGTAAAGTGTTTGAATTTGTTCATCTTTCGTTTTTTCAATCTGCAAACATTTAGAAAGCATGACTGTAGCCTGGGCTGGGATATGGCCAGGGACACAGAAATAAAGTGGCTATGGCCTCCGAGGGTGATGCTCACATGGGTGAGGGAGGCAAGTCATAAATGGCAGTTAAAAGTTGAATATGCTTTGGAGCTGGCAGCCTAGGATTCGTTGCCAGCCCTGCCACTCCCAAATGGTGTGAACCGAGGCAATTTACTTTAGCTGGATGGGCTTCAGTCTTGTTACCAGCAAATTGGGACTAGTGATGGCATCTGCCTTGTGCAGATGAAGTTGTCCGACTCATACAAAGGGCTGGCATGTAGTAAATGCTCAATAAATGTGCCTGGAGGGGCTCAGTTTGAGGGGAGTGTGGCAGAGGACGCGAAGGGCTGTGGGCTGCTCCTGTGAGAGGCCCAGCAGGCATGGTGAGTCAAAGAAGGACAGGACATAGCTGCCTTTAGGGCATGGGGCAGTCAGGCTGCACCAGAAGTGGGAGCAGGAGGCCTGGAAGTCAATAGGACGTGGCACTGTGCACATGGCCTGGGCAACAGGCTGCCTGCTCTCCCGCTACAACCAGCAAGATCGAGGCTTAGGGAAGGGGTGTGTGTGTGCTGGTACTTGTGTGCCAGCCTTCAGTTGAGTTGAATTAAAATTCCTGTTGGAGAAGTTAACAATTTCCCAATTAAGGGGCACACAGCGGTGAGGCGCCTCAGAGGCCTTTCAGTCAAGAGGCTCTTCTCTGTGGTGAAAGGCCGCCTGGGCTTGGAGTGCCTTCGGAGCGACTAGGAGGACTGCTGAAGAGGGCGAGGCCCAGGCCAGACTGCATGATGGCCTGGGGGACCCCCATTCCATGTAGCTAGTAAGCCACCTGTAGCTCCGAGCCTCCAGCCCACATACCTGTGACCCCTCCAGTAGGGCCTTGTCCCTCACAGCCCACCCTCCCCGGGGCCAGCCCGAGGCTTTCCCTGTGCTGCTCTTTCTGGTCCTTGCTTGGTGCTCAGTTTTGTCCACTGGACAAATACATGGATGCAACTTTGTTCTGACCACATCAAGATCCTTAGGTGAGCTTGGTGAAGCACAGAGAGTCTGGGGTCTCTCCTGGGAGTTCCCTTTCGGCAGGGCACAGTTGGAAGAAGGCTTGGGACATCTTCTTGGCTTCTGAGGGTCCATGGTCCCTCATACCAAGACACATCTGCTACCCAAGCTTTCTTGGTCACATGTGGGTATGGCTTTGTTGTTATTGGTCTAACACCCACACCCTCCACTACCCAGCTGGCTTCCTGGGATGTTCTAGGATTTGTCCAGCTTGAAAATGACTAGTGTGTGCTCCAGAGCAGGCACCACCTCAGGCCTGCTGGCGCCCACTGGGCTCCTTCTGCTTCCATGATGTGTGGGGGTGGGGTGGGGAGATGAGCCCCACAGATGAGGAAACAGAAACTCCGAGTCCTGATGTGACTCAGAGGGGTTCTTGCTGGAAGAGTCCTCTCCTTCCATGTCTCTTGGAGCCCTCCAAGTCCTTAACAGTGAGAGGCTGCAGGAAAGACTGGCTATGTCTTCGCCTCTCAGTGGGCAGTCTAGGCCAAGTCCAGTGGCTGCCAAGGTCATTCGAGGAGCCTGTGCCACTGTGGCTTCTTTGTCCAAGCAGTGTGGAAAGAAGGTAGTGGGAACACTGGCAGCCCATACTTGCCATACCCCCTCCCTCCTCTGTGTGCCCTACTTTTCTCAAGCTGTCACAGCCAGGCTGACTGTGTCAACACTCAGAACTGTGAAAGCCTGGCCCTCCAAAAGGTCAACCAACCATGAAGCAGTCCTGGGAGTCTTGCGGGAGGGGAGGCCTGCAGCCCCAGGGAGGGCAGGTCCTACAGACCCCCCCCCTTCTGTAGGGGAGTCCTGATCAGCTCCTGGAAGCCGAGGGAGAAATCCCAGCCTGGTCACTTCCTGTGTAGCTTTGAGCGACCCTGCCTCTGTGGGCGTCTTTCTCGATTGGCTGTTATAGAGGGCCTCCAGGGGTGTGGTGAGAGTCAGAGGAACTAACACATTTGGCTGTGCTGGGCTCAGGGCTGGTTGGGTACTTGTTTGTAGAACAGAGACATGTGGACAATACCCTAAGAGCACTGATTGGTGGATCTGGTTGCATCTCTAGCTCTGCCCCTTGGGCAAGAGAGTCATGTATCCTCAGTTTTCCCATTTGCACAGTGGGCACAGTAAAACGTTATACTTCCCTCACATAACACTCATGAGGGAAGTATTACACTCCCCCAGTGGAAGTCCTCCACACACTCCACTGAGTCATTTAATGAACTGCTTTTTTGTGAGTACCCATTAGGCTTTGCCTAGGCCCAGCTATCACAGACTGAGTGGGTGACATAGTCTGTGAGCGCTAAAGTTCTGTGTTAAGCTCAATTTACTGTGCTTAAGAGACCTATAAAACAAAAATGCTTCTAACCTATAAGCTCCACTTGCCTAAGGACAGACACCTTCCTGGAATGCTGGGGGCTGTTGTTCTCAAAAGATGACAAGCCATGTGTTCTCACTTCTGTAAACAAGCTTGGTTGCCCCAACTGCAGAGGCTGTGCTTGATCACACGTAGGTGGGAAGCACATAGGCAGGAAGTACAGCAGGATCTATGCTTGCCCCAATTGGACAGAGGTGGGGCATATGTAGCCTTGTGGGTTTTGCTTTTATGAGCACCTGTCTAGCCTAATTCAGCACCGTTCTGTAGGAATCCCGGGTGTGGACTTGGCCAGTGTCTATGGTCCTGACCAGCATTAAGTAAAGCTTGCTTTAATTAGACAATCGAGGATTTGCTCTTTCTCCTTCCAACTTTCAGGTTTAACATGTCCCCACCTCTGTTAATAACCCAAAATTCACAGGATAGAGGAGAAATGTCATGAAGCTCAATGAAGAGGAGCAGCTAGGGCTTGGGAAGTCGGGGAACACTCCTTGGTGGAGTCTGGTCCTTGGGATTCAAGAGGACCGTGGGAAGCAGGGGAGGAAGAGTGGTGACAGAGAGCCTGCCTGGTGGGGAGCAGTGTGAGCCAAGGTCCGGCTGCATGAGTAGGCCTGGGGCAAAGTGTGAGATGCCCAAGGGCAGCATCGATAGGGACAAAGGGTGGGGATGGAAATGGAAGACAGACAGATCTAAGATCTGCATGATGGCAGCCTAAGAACTGGGAATACCTCTTACCATAGAACAGGGTGCAGGCACATAGCCTAGATCAGCACAGAGTCAGCTTGAGGGGAGGGTCAAGAGTTTATATAGGGTCAGTGAACAGCCAGACTTCAAGGCTTCAGGTAGGGAGTAGGAAGGTCTCCTCCAAGGGCTGGGGGAGAGTCATGTCAGTTTTTCAAGTTGGCAAGTTGTGCAGTGGAGGTTAGCTTGAGAGGCAGCCATTATCCAGAACAAAGGAACCCAGGGCTAGGCTGTTTGATAGTTACAAGAAGGTGAGTTGGGAAGAGTCAATGTTAGGTTGAGATCCTGAGCACCTCTGCATGATAGCTAGGGCCTGGGTGGACCTCTCCAGTTGGCCTATTGCATTTGCACAGTGGTGGACTCTCAGGTGTATTCTAAAGAGTTTGGAAATGGGCTTTGAATGGCCAGTGCCTTTGATCTGAATTTGATCATCATTCTTTTACAGTGGTCCCTGGTGGTGGTAACCCCTAGACTCCTCTGGGCAAGCTCAGCACATCAGCACCCAAATAATGCAGTCTTCCTCAGCTTCACCTATCAGGGAAGTTAAAGGGTGACCTGATGTCACACAGCACCAAAGGCTGAGTTCCTTCCCCTGGAGGGGAGCACTATGTCTTGCTGGCCTCCTCCCTGGAGTCTGATGGTGCCCTGCCTGGCTTGAGGGACCCAGGAGGTCTTTTCAGTCTTCTTGTGCCTCGAGGCTGTAAAATCCCTGCACCAAATTAAAACCTATGAGCTCCTCAAAACAATGAAAAATTTCCCTAATAAAAGAGGAGGCATACTTAGGCATGGCCTAAATGAATGGAGTGACTTCCGGGATTAATCCAGGATGTATGGGAGGGCGCCCAGCCGGGGAAAGGAGGAGGCGCTGGATATTGTAACAAATCGTTTGCTCCAGAGAGACGTAATTCCTAATGTGTACTGTGAGGGGGGCACGTTGGCCCCTGGCAGCACCATCCCCCATCAGCTGGGCAGCAGGGTCTCTGCTGGGGCAGCCTTACCTCCAGGCTCTGGCCCTTCGATGGCAGCCTCACAGTCCTTTCGTGGGTGGACGGAACACTGAGTCTGCCAAGCCCTCTGCTGCCACCGCTGCTACCTGAAAAGCTAGTATCCTTCTTCCATGTATGCCCTCAAGGCCAGGCCCACACATTGGTCTGAGGAAAGCTCCTCACAGTCTAGCACTCTGTTTGCCTCAGTTTACATGTTTGAGTGCAGGTACTTGCTCCAGACCCAGCTCTCTAGTCCGCTATTCTAGCTCCTTACATGTCTGTGAGTACACACAAATAGAAAGGGAGTTGGTCAGCCCTGCTCAGAAGCACAGATGAGCACAGGGAAGCTCAACTCATGGAGAAAGGTTTTCTGCGCCCCACTTTCTGCACGAGCCCTGGAGGCTGTGGCCAAGGTTTGGGGGTGGGGGGCTGGAGACTATTCTCACAGCCCCCTTTGCCTCGGGCTAGCCTGTTCTTCTCTTCATTCCGTCACACACTCGCCAACATGGACGCACTCCCTACTCGGTGTGGGTGCTGTTCTGGGCTCTGCAGCTACTGCACATGGCTCCTGGCCTCACAGGGCTTATGCTCGTGTTGGAATGAAATCCAGCCAAACGACAGGGAATTGGGGTCTGTGATGAACTTGGAAAGAAAATTAAAAAGACCACAACATATGGGATGGGTAAGAGGCTCTGAGGGGCCCAGACGCCCTTCTGAGT
Organism: Psammomys obesus; assembly: GCF_907164565.1. NCBI lineage: Eukaryota > Metazoa > Chordata > Mammalia > Rodentia > Muridae > Psammomys > Psammomys obesus. The sequence continues at coordinate 18,220,829 of NW_026596039.1, read as the reverse complement.
TGGGGACATTGAATAGAGGGGACAGGATGATGGTCTGGAGGTGGGGGGGGGGGGCTGGAAGTATCTTTAGATCTGGAAGAAGCCAGGGTGACTGGAAAAGAATGAGCAGAGGGAGAGACGGGTTTGGAGGGAGGCCCGATGCTGCTCCGAGAGGAGAGTTGTGTTGGGGGCATGGTACCCGGGGGTGATCCGATTTGTGCCTCCCCCTGTGGAGAGCAGACACTCAGGGTGTGGGCTTTGCTGGGGAGCAGTAGTCCCCAGTGTGGCCGGTACAGGGTCTCTGGGGTGTGTGTGTGGATAACGGCCTGAGCGTTGGATGTAGATGTGGGAGGGGGCAAGGCATGAGCAGGTGGTGGTGGACTGTGGCTGAGAGTCTGGGGTAGGGTGAGGTCAGGTTGGTCAGGATTAGGGAATGCACCTGCTTTCTGAGTTGAGATCTCTGGGACAGCAGAAGCCGCCCTTGGCTTGCTCTGTTTGCAGGAAGCCCAGTGGCCCAAGTACAATCACCATTTATTAGGTCAGTGTTAATGACTAACTGCCCATGCTGGTCGGCTTTTGTCAACTTGACATAAAGCTAGACATATATGGGAAGAGGGACTCTTAATTGAGAAAATGCCTCTATAAGATTGGCAGATAGGGAGGGAAAAAACCTTGGCCTATAGGCAAGACTGTGGAGCATTTCTTAATTGATTGATGTGGGAGGGCCAGTCCCACAGTGGACAGTGCCAACTCTGAGCAGGTGGTCCTCCGCTCTACAAGAAAGCAGGCCGGGCAAGCCGTGGGGGACAAGCCAGTAAGCAGCACCCCTCCGTGGTGTCTGCATCAGCTCCTGCCTCCAGGCTCGGGCCTTGAGTTCCTGCCCTGTCTTTTCTCAGTGATGGGCTGTGACCTGGGAGTGTGAGCTGAAATAAACCCTTTCCTCCCCGAGTTGCTTTTGGTCGTGGTGTTTATCACAGCGGCAGAAACCTTGCTGTTATCCAGACTCCACTGTCTGCAGTCCTCACAGGAACTCTCCTCAGCCGGCCCACATCTCCAAGGTCAGAAACGTTATCCTAGCCTATTGGCTCACCTCACTGCCAGTCCAGTTTTCAGGTGCCCCGGCCTCTTTCTGGACCCTTTGTGCTGAGAGGGGAGAGCAAGAACCCAAGCGCTACTGGACAGGAAGACGTCAGGGAGACACAGTGAGCCTGGGCTGCCTCTGCTGATGCTTCGCTCGTGTGTGTGTGTGTGTGTGTGTGTGTGTGTGTGTGTGTGTGTGTTGGGGGGAGAGGTTGCCTGAGCATGCGCATGTGGCAATCCCATTAACAAACAGAGAAATAAATTAACAAGTATTCAACCCACCAAATGTTCCTTCTGTTCTGTATAATAGAGCACGGGAACATAATTTTCCCCTGGAGCAAATCGCAACAGCTGAACCCGTTCCTCATTTTCCTCCAAAAACTGCTTAAAATTCTGGAACGCTTGTTGATTTCAGGTCCTTTCCCTTGCTGGCTCCTGTCCCCAACCCCTAGGCTGCTTCCTTCTCTCTGTCTTCACCATGCCAGGCCTCAGAGGAGCCAGATTGTCATAGTGAGAGGCCCCTGCCTTACAGAGAGAGGTAAGCCAGCGGGGGTGGGGCCACAGCTTGGCTGGGCTGAAGGGGCTTTTGGTGCAGCGAGCCATTTTGGTGAATGAACCAGCCAGGGCTGGCAGAATGAAGCAGCGGCTCCCACGGGGACTGCAGCAGACTTGCTGTGTGACGCCAAGTCCGTCATTTCCCTTTCTGGGCTTTGGTATTGTCCTGTCAAAACAGGGCTGATCATGCTTGCTGTCCCTGCAACAACATGCCTGACAGTGTGGTGCTTCGGGCTATGTAGATGAGAGCAGTCTCTCTCAGAGGGTACCCTGCCCCCACCCAGGCCCTTCTCATGAGTCCCTGGATTCACGGACCCTTGCCCTCTTCCCAAATGCTTTCGGGCACTTCAACTTTTCTTAAAACAAATTAAGCCCACTGAGTTAATTTACTTTTACAGAAAGTCTGATCACATAATAGATCTTCCTGCCTGTCACATCACCATCACTCCTGTCATGCTGGGTCTTCATCTCCCAGCAGCCCCCTTTGCAGTGGAAGCTAGGTTGTGGGGAGTCTCTGCATATTGATTCTGGTGGCTTTGGCCAGGCTGAGTTACCTGTATGGAGGCCACAGGGGAAATTCCTGCCTCTTCTTGCAACCTCGAGGAATCTGGCTGTATCTTATAGAAGATGCAGAGTTCCATCAGCCCAGGGACTTCCTCTGTGCTGCTCCGCAGGGAGACTAACACTGCCATACTAAGGTTTGCCGAGGGGTAGGAGGGTCATTGTCCAGGAGTAGCCCCTTTCAGGAGGTGCTTCTTGGCTCTTTCCTTCACTATAGTTCACTTCAGCAGCCCTAACAAGGTTCCACAGAGTCGAGAGCTCAAACAACAGACATTTATTTTTCCACAGCAGGGCTGGAAACTGAGCCCAAGTGTGCACAGGGCTGGATTCTGGTGTTCTGGTGGAGGCTTCTCTCCCTCTTTCTCTGTGTGTGAAAGTGTCTGAGTGTGTGCACAGGCATGCAAGAGACACAGAGACAGAGACACACACACACACAGAAGAACACAGAGGAACACACATACAGAGAGAAACACAGGGAGAGACAGACAGACAGATTGTTTCTTCTTATAAGAACAACAGTCTATTTGGTTAGGGTTCTATTCTCATGACTTCATTCACATTCGTTTCTTCCTTATTCCACATACAATTTTCCTGGGGGTTAGAACTTTGATAATGTACATTTGGGGTACAGGGATACAAATCTGTGTGTAGCGCCACCCCTGTGCTCCTGTCCCAAATAAAAGAACTTTGTTGTAAACTGCTGTTTAATTTCTCCCAGGGCCCATCCCAGCATAGGCCTTGGAAGGGCCCTGGGAGAGATTAACCACAGGGCTCCACAGTAACACTGGCGCTCGATGAGCCACAGCTGGAGAATTTCACTCTTACCCGGAAGTGTGATGGGTAGCCCCAGGACCCCAACTTCTCTCTGTATCCAGGCTGTGTAGTGCCCCTGGAGGTGACACCTGGTCACTTCTCCTCATGAAGGGGCTCTCTCCAAGACCTCTGAAAACTAGGCCTATTCACCCTTGCTAACCATGCCTCCCCCCTCCAACACAGCCCATTTCCTTTCCAGCTTTTGTACCAGCAGCTTCTGCCAGGTATGGAGCTGCTCTTCCCCAGCCAGCGACTCCTCTTATCCTATAGCCCTCCTCAGCACAGCTGTCCCTGGCACCCCGGGCTTCCCTGTGCGCTGGGCTTAGTCGCCTGGTGTGCCTTGTCCGGGGGCTGTACCACCTGCTTGTAGTTGTGGTCAAGTGGACAAGTGGCTGGGAAGTGAGCTAACACCTGCAGCCCAGTGCCACCTCGGGGCTATAGAAGGCTGAAGTTCGTCGAGGAGCTTCTCTTCTGGTCAGGGAGGCAGACAAACCCCATGAAGAAGTCAAATCTGTGTGGTGTTCTATAGTGATAATGTCAAAGAGGAAAAGAGACGGTGGGGCTGGAGAGGGAGCAAAAGACTCTTGGTATCTGAAGGAGGCGTGGATTCCCAGAGAGAGCTAGGGAGGGAGGAAGCCCCTCCTCCTTCGTGGGACCCCTCCCTCTGTGGAAGACCCCTCCCTCTGTGGAAGACCCTTCCTCCATGGGAGCATGGCTGGCCTTTAAGAAGTCCCCTGGCACCCAGAGGCTTCAGGACTTATCAGAATGTGCTCTGCAGTGTGAGGACCTGGGCTCTGAGTGAGAAGGGACACTGCAGGGCTTGAGAGGAATGACGGGCTCTGAACAGGCTTCAGAGTTTCCTCTGGCTTCTGTGTTGAAGACCCTGGGGAAATCCAGGCACAGCTGGTGGTCCAAGGATGTGCATGATGATCCAGAAGACAGAAGAAGGAAAGGTGCCTGGCCCAGGGCAAGGCTGTGGGGCGGGAAGAATAGAGTGAGGGTCATTGTGGGTTAGCGGTGGGGGTGGGGCAAGAGCGGATGAGAAGGTTGATTCCAGGGGTTTGAATGTGGCAGCTGCCATGATGGGGTCTCACCTCCTGAGATGGAAGTCAAGTAGATGAGGCCAAGTAAACAGAGATGCTCAGTTTGGACCCTGTTGTGGTTTGGTGTCCTGTGTGTCTAGGGAGGTGACTGGATGTCTAGATAATGGCTCCCAAGCACACCAGACGCCCATGAGTTACTTCAGATGGAAAACATCTTTGCATACGTGATTAAACTAAGTCTTGAGCTTTGGTGGGCTTGGGGAATATGACTACAGGAAAGGACAAGGAAGCATGACTGGGGGGGGGGTGGCAGAGATGTCACCTGGAGGCAAGGTATATCAGAGCCACCAGAGGCCCGAAGCAGGAGAACAGATCTGTTCAGAAGCCTAAGGAGAGAACCTATCTTACTTGCACCTTGCTTGTGGCCCAAGGAGTTGTTCATGTTGCTTCTCCAGAATGGCGAGGGAGTTATTTGTACGGCTTTAAAGCCACAAAGCTGATGGTTAAGACAGTTATAGGACATTAGTACAGAAACATGGGCCTGGAGAGGGAATTAAGTGTGCTCGTACCCAGGGATTGTGTCCTACAGTTGGTGCCCTGTGGTGTGTGAAGCTAAAACACCTACAACAATGGTCTCGGCACCGATGACAATGATGCTGCCACCGGCAGCTGGCCCCCACTTGGTGGATGAAGTCTCGTATATTTGATGCTTGTTGTCCCAGATGTGATAGGGCCGGGGATGGGGAGAGCACTGGCACTTGGCTTCCTGGTCACAGGTCGTCTGAGCAGGGGCAAGGGACATCTATGGGGCAGGCTCTAGGATGTGAAGTCTTGCCAAAGGGGTGACGCAGGTAGAGCTCTCAGAGCTGAGGGGGCCTTGTCTGAGCTTCAATGTTCTGTCTGTAAAATGGGTGCAGCGGCAATGCTGGCCTTTGGGGTCACGCTGAGGTTCCCATTCACAGAGGTAAGAACCCCCACTATGCAGTAGCCCTTCCCTACCCCCAGGCCTGGGCTGTGAACAGGGCAGGACTCCGCACTCAGCCCACACCCTGCCTGTACTACCCTAGATGTTGGCTCAGCCCTCTGTGCAGACTACCAGCTTCCTGTGTAGTTATTAGGAGAATGTGCTGTCTGACAGGGAAAAGGCCTGTCATGTTGTCGGACCCCCCGACTCTGGGGCTCTGCCAGGGTCAGCTCCCTTCCTTCTCCTGCCAAAGCCCTAGGCAGATGACTTGCCCCTACAAACCACTGTTGTAGAGCTTGTAAAACAGGAGGGAACATGGGGGGGTAGGGCCGAGGGTTCCCCCTCCCTGGCCCCCATGCCCAGCCTTCCCTTTGCCTGCTCCCAGCCCGGGCGTGGCAGGAAGATGTTTGGACAGTCAGGGAAGCTGTGACTTGTGTGGTTGCAGTGACCTCTGGAACAGCAGTGTTTTCACGGCCTGTTAGAAGCTGCTGGGAAGCCATGTGGTGATATTTACAGCCCAAATCTCTGTCTCCATAAAGGGAGGCAAGGAGGGGAAGGCCCCGGAGGGGGAGGAGGGGCTGGACTTTTTGATAATGTCATAAATGGAGCCTGTCTCCCTGGAAACAGCAGTGGCAGTGGCAGCCACAGGCTGACAGATGAGTTTGCTGTAATATGGGCCCGTGGAGGCGGTGGCGAGGGCATTCTGAGGGACAGACGGGCTGTAACTCACTGTGCCATGGTGGGGTCGGGGCTCAGGGATAGCCAGCCTCACTAACGAGGGGATGCTGGGGATTTGTATGGAAGGGAAAAGGTCTGGAAGTCGGCCTCTGGGGACAGTGAGATGCCTGCTGCCACCTGAGGCTCAGGGGATACCCTCTAGCCCCAACCTCAGAGACAGGCCAGTCCACCAGGAGAGATGTTTTCAGAGTTAGGAAGCTAACTCTTCAGCAGTCAACACACAGGAGACCCTCCACACAACCTTCACTCGGGTTTAAGGGGCTGCATTACAGGGAACTGGGGAGCCTCAGTCATGCCTGGTACGTGGGACTTCTCATGGCTGTATGATGGGCCTCTACTGTGAAGGCCATTGGGACCAAAGGTTAACTTAAGTTTCCGAATCTGAGAGCTGACCTTTGGACCCCAGCCAGTTGGTGCCTCACCCTGGCCTTCCAGATTTCCACAGCGATATAAGCATGAGGAAGAGGCAGGAGGGACCAGGACTTGTCACCTGGGGGAATAGCCAGCCCAGAGACTGTTCTTGCTACCTAGAAATCTCCCCAAATCTCAGGCCAGGTCCAGGGTAGCCATCTCAGTCAGAGCCACACATGAGCATCCTGGAAATACGCAAACCAGCTTTAAGACCAGTCCAGGAGAGCAGAGGGAAATTTTCCAGTGGAGAGAGGGTAGGTCAGGGGCCTGTGTGCACACTGGGCCCGTGCTCTGCCCTCCTTGAAGCACACGCTGCACCTGAGCTCCCCGGGAGAGTGGAGTGCTGGACCCAGCATAATCCCCGCTCTGATGAAGTCTCTGATGAAAATAATCAGGAGCACTGAGGTCTGTTAGGGTGAGGAGCTCCTATGGAGGGGCCTTTGGGCGTCCGTGCTGGATGCTGACAGCTCTGAGGGGCTGCTTGCTTCTGAGGAGGAATGAACCTCACTAGGGTTCTCGCATCCAGGAGAACCTCTTTATCCATGCATGTCTCCTCTGGGCAGGCCCGGGTGCTGTGGGAGATTGGAAGGCTTCTCTATATCTCGATTGTCTGTGGGCTCACTTCTGCTATTAATTCCACAAGTGTGATGGACATGGGCTAATCCTGTCAGGCTACCTGTGGTGCGTGTACTCTGCCCAGACTTAGGCACAAGAACTGTGTGTTCGTGTGCATATGTGTGTGTGTAGTGAGCGTGAGGAGCCATCCTCATCCAGCTTCCACAGGATGGAGCCTGAAGGAGTTATGCCTATATCCTCTAGCCTCAGGAGTCAAATAAATAAAGCTGAACAAGACTTGCTTCCATTTTGAGGTAGAATCTAAGCAGAAGATATGCACTGGCTGACGGGCCTAGGGTAGGTCGGCAGGGGGCCGGAGGGTTGAGACAGTCTGTCTGGACACTGGCAGGTAGGTGAGGCTGGGGCTGCCTGGTATGTGACCTGACTCAATACCACTTCTCTCCTTCTCAACCGCAGATCTGAGAGAACTTCCTGGGAGCACAAACATCCTACTGCCTCCCACCTAGTTCTCCCCAGTCTCTTTGGGGAGGGGCTGGGCTCTCCATCATGGCAGTCCTTTGGTCTCCCAGGATCCCTCAGCAGGAGCCATATAGCAGAGGCCAAAGGCCCTCATGTCTCTTGCTGTCTTCTGAGAATTCCTGACTCAGGCCCTCTCTGGAGGAGAGTTTGAGGGGCTGAGAAGGTGTTTGTGAGGGCTGGCAGGAGGTCGAGGGGTCTTCTGAGCAGTCAAGGTTGGCAGAGACCTGGCATAGGCGGGACAGACAGCTATCCTTTGAGAATGTTCCTAGGCTGAGTGTACAGGCGAAGCAGCTTGGCTCTGGGCAAGGCGACTGCCCCTGGTGAGTTTCGGCGGACTTGTTCTTGAAGTCCTCACTTCCTTGGGCTGTGGCACCCCGATAAGGCTCTGTACCTCTTACATCTCTGTGCAGTGGGCACGATCACAAGGTTTCTGATGCCAAAAGGAAAAGGCACCACTGGAAGGCGCCACATGTACCTTCCTGTGTGTCAGATGCCTGGGGTTAGTGTGGGCATAAGGGGTGGACGGAACCCAAGGCGGGAGGAGAAAAACTCATTTTGGCCTGCTTCTAACCACATCTTACCCACTAGCCTACCGCCAGCCTCTTCATCTGGCTGTAAATTGTGGGGCTGCTCTATTAAGAAGGCCCATTTGGAACATAGTAGATGCTCATTAAACACTACTCTCATTGTCTCGCTGTTGTACTTGCAGGCTTTCGGGGTTCTACGCAACCCCTTCATGCTGTCAGTCCTATGCCAGTCTTTGGCCCTGGTGGTTCAGCCTTTTTTTGCTCAGATTTGGAGAGAGTTCTGAAGGAATAGGGACGTAGGCGCTAAGCCTAGTGAGGGCAGCCCTCGCCTGTGTCTGCCCACGGCCACCCTGTCTTTCTTCATCAGCCCATGCTCTGTACCCGCAGGGAATACCCCCTTAGCCCCTGACCAGGTGCCACTTGAGAGAAAAAGCCTGAAACAAGTGATGCTGAGTGAATCAGGCAGTGGCTGATGGGAGGGAGGGGGAAACTGAAGCCCACCCCCACTGCAGCCCCTAGCTCCCAGAGAGGAAGCAGGTTCCTGCTAATTAGCGCCTTAACGAACCGTGCTCCTGTGAGCACTCCCGAGCCTGCTCCCAGACAGATAATTACAATGAGTTTTTGGCTGCTGGGGGGCAGCTGGAGGGGGAGGTCTTCTCTGGATTTCTCATTGTCCGTGGGGATTTTCAGGCCTACCCACTCTTGCCTCATTTGGAGAAGGAAAAAAATGTGTTAATGGGCCTCTTCTGCAGCTGAGAAGGACAGGTTATAAGAGAGGCAACCAACCTCAGTTTAATGAGATGCAATTCCCCCTTGATTGTAAACTACAACCCCCACCCCATGGATTTGGGACGATGTGGAAGTGGAGGCCAAGGTATAAGACTGATGGGACCGGGTGGGGGGGGCTTAGGGAGGCTGAGTTTCCACCTCAATCCTGGGGGCTTCAGCCGACTTGGCCTTCTGTTTCCACTCAGGGGGCCTCTGGATGGGACTGATATGGCCTCATAGAGATGAGCACATTGAGGTTTCAGGACTTGCCCAAGTCACTGGAGATGTGAGGGTTGGTGAGTGACAGGCCTCCGTCTCTAACCCTGCCCCTTCATCTCATGGCTCTGCTGGCTCCAGGGGACTAGAAATGTCCCTCTGGCCTCTCTCAGGGACAAGACAAAGGAGCTCCCATTCTGGCCAGCCCTGACCAAGAGGAGATGAAGGCTCAATTTGAGGGGCTTTGCTGTGTGTTTCGTAATGGGGTGTATAATTCAAGCGGGCTTTCCATCTCCTGTAGCTTTGAAAATCGTGGGCAAACATCCCTCTATGGACTCTGCCAGACATAGGAGCCTGGTCGGGAAGAGGGCCATCCATCCCGTCAAATCTAGAGGGGACAGACCGCCTCTGAGCAAATTAGTAGCAAGATGTGTGTGGAGCTGGGTATCCTGGGACAGGCCGGATAACTCTGTCCACATGGAATACTGGGTGCTCCTGTCTACACGGATGGGAAGAGGGCAGTGGCCACCAAGGCAGGGATTTCCTTTCTGTGGCCTGAGAACTGACAGTGGAGAGCCTAGGACTGAGCTTTCATGGCCTCTCAGACCCTTGGATTTCTAGATGGAAAGAATCATTTGTAACCACTCACTTTCCCTAGCTGGGACTGTGGAGTGAGGTCGCTGAGACCATGGGGTCAGCTCCCAGCATCCATAGTCAGCAGTCTGATCCCCGTCATCACCGGGGGCTGTGGAGAAATTTCCACTCTCTTAGCAGTGGCCTAACAGGTACCACTCCTTCCACCGTGAGCTGTCTGAGCTCTTGACCTCACAGTCTCAGGGGTGTCCCCATGCTTACAGATACCATGCTTGTCCCTGTGGGGAGCGGTCATGTGGGCGAAGCCTTTCACAGAATGCGTCTCTAGCGCTGATCCTCTCTCTGTCAGTAAGCCTGGCCAAGACCACAGGATCCTCTCTCCAGTTGAGAACTGGATTCTCAGGCCCCAAATGACACCTCCTTCCACAGGACCCCTGTCTTAAGCAGCCTGGGAGAGAAGCACACTCCTTCAGCTGGCATATCTGACCCCAGATCTGAGCCTCGCCACTTCCTGTGGTGTGACTGCAGGGAGCACCACTCCTCTCTGAACTCTGGTGTGTCGCCCAGGGTGTCAGCGTACTTGTAGAGTGGGCATGTGAGGGTTGGTAGGTCTTACTTGGCAGTAGGCAATGCCCACTGACGACTGCCCTTACAGGCCTCCCTTCCCCGGGACATCTGTGCTCCTGGGGCAGGGTGGGGACAAGGCTAGTGGATCCACTGGGCACTGGCAGGTGCTAGCCATTACCAGGGCTGGGGCGCGAGGCTGCTGTGTTTGGCTCTTCCTTTCTGTCTCCATGGAAATCGCTTGCTTCTATCCATTCTTCAGTTGACTTTGAAATTGATGAATCCAACCTGGCATGGGGGAATTGCAGAAGGAGCCAGGTTCGCGTCGCCCCTCCCCAGAGAGCACAACTTTCTTACCTTAGGGGGACCCTTGCCTATTCATTTGGCCACCAGATCTCCCTGGGGATGCGGGCTTGAGGAGAAGCAGGAGGGAAGTGGGGAAGGCTGCTGAGAAGAGGGGCCAGGAGCTGAGAGGAGGGGCCAGGAGCTGGGGAAAGGCTAGCTCGTGCAGGACAGGACGAGGGGAAACCTGAAGGCAGAAGCCCAGGGAGCGCAAGTGCCTGGAGGTGGGACTGGACCGAGCTGGGCTGCTTCATTTCCGAAGTTCCTGGTGAATTTCCACTGTTCAGAGCTAAGCGTCCATGCAGACTGCTGGAGGCCTTTGCTGGCTTGTGGCAGAAGAGGCTTCCCTCTCTGCACGGGTAGCCTCTTCCCGGAAGGAGGGCGCTGAGGAGTCAGCCTGAATTTAGCTCTGTGGCCTTGGGCCTGACCTGGCTGGGCCCACAGCTCAGGTCTCTGGGTTAGTAAGGCCAGAGACTTGGGTAGCATTCTGTACACCAGGGCTCATAAGCTGTCCCTGAGAGCCTTGGGAGTCATGGAGGGCTCTTGAGTAGGAAAGGCCTGAATGCGGCAGCCCAGAGGCATCCCTGGAAGAGGGGATGGCTCCTCACTGCTTTTTGCCAGGGCTTATGTGACTCATCTGACTCGAGTGAGGAATGAATCGCCCGTGTAGATCGCCCTGGTAGTGGGCATCGATTTCCATTAGAAAGCAGGACTGTGAATTTCTCTCTCTGCTGTCCTCTGACAAGCTGGGTCCTGGACCTTTCCTGTGTGATGGGTGGAAAGAGAAGAGACGAGGGCAGAGTAGAGACTCTCACGGTGCCCCTTCTCCCCATAGCATTCTCTTTCCTTCCTCCTCTAAGCCCCAACATTGGAGTCTGTGTTTCTGTCGCAGCGTCCCTCAATGTTCCCGTGGAGAAACCGGGACTGTCTGTGCAGACCTGCGTCTCCTCCTCCATGGCTTTGCACACAATCTGTATTTATTGCTTTATTTGCTTAATGCGAGGCCAGAGGCTGTGGCCGCCTTGTTCACAGCCTTGTCCCTAGTGCCTGGTACAGAGGAGGTGCTCGATAAATATTTGCTACATGGAAGATAGGAAAAGTCAGCAGGCTTCAGGCTCAGGCAGATCTCTCCCCCCAGGAGAAGGCAGAGGAAGCCAAAGGTTCCCCTGTCTGCTCAGGGGCCACTGGTATCTCATGAAACCTAGTGGGGAGAGGGGAAAGGGAGGGGATGGAGCAGGCTTTGCCCTGAGATGCTGGCGGTAGAGTGCATGGGTTAGTGAACCCTCACATTCATTAGGGAAAGGAAGGGGCAATTTAGGAGTCCAAGGTAGCCGCACTGAAAGCAAGGTAGGTCGCAAGGTTGTCTGCCACAAGTCCCCAAGTCCTCCATACTTCCTACCTATTCTCCTGGGAAGGCTCCACAGGCTCTCCAGTCACTCCTGTATGCGCTTCCCTGCTTTCGCATAAGGGCTTGCATTGCTGTTGCTCCTGGGCTTCCAGTCCAGGCATTCACTATGAACTCTGGCTGTACTCCTTGGGGATTTAGACCCACTTGTCCAGCTTGTAGTTGGCTGAGCTCCACAGAGAGCCCCAAATAGTTACACTCTGGTGGCTTTCCTCACTACTCTGTCTGCTGTGGAGTTAGCACTGGTCTTCTTTTGGGGGAGGGGCTAGCTTTTAAAACATTGTCGCTGCTATTCCCAGTTCACCTAATGGTGAATCTGCTCTCAGTGTAACTAGACATGCAAAGCATTTCATCACCTCTTCTTTTCTTTTCCCCTTCAAGCCAGGGTCTTACTGTGTAACCTACGCTGTCATTGAATTTGAAATCCTCCTGCCTCAGCCTCCTGAGTACTAGAGGACCAGTATAAGTCACTGGGTGGAGCTGGTTTTATCTTCCTAAGAAAGCGTTTTGTTACTTGTTCCAGTTTAGGTTTAGATATCAACTCTCTTCTTGTGTCTCCTGCTTCCTGGACCCCATGTCTTCTTGTTTGTTTGTTGTTCTTGTTTTTCCAAGACTGGGTTTCTCTGTGTAGCCTTGGTTGTCCTGGACTTGATTTGTAGATCAGGTTAGTCTTGAACTCACAGAGATCCATCTGCCTCTGCCTCCCTGAGTGCTGGGATTACAGGGGTGTGCCACCATGCCCGACTCCATGTCTTCTTCATAGTTCACAAAGGGTTTGGGTGAGAGAGATGTTGCTTGGACTCTCTGTCGTGTCTCTCATCTTGGCTGATACTCTGGCTGGGTGTAGAGTTCCAGGTGGTGCTCTTGCCCTGAGTGTTTTAAAGGGCCCCTCTCTTTAATTCCACTGCCTGCCTAGCTAGTGTGGACAAACACAGTTGTTCTACACCTGATGCCTGGAAGCACATTGAACTCTTTACACTCCATGTTCTGATAGTCCATTTCAAGCCTTGAGTCGATGAGGGTCTGCTGTTCCAAACTGGGAGTTCTTGTTTGCTAGGCAAAGTTTTTGCATTACTTATTTGCTGATTTCCTTGTTCTTCATTTTCTTTGTTCTTCCTCTTTGAAACACCAATAAAGCAGGTGTCAAGGATCCTGATGTCCTTCTCTTCTGTCATATCTCCTTTTGCTTCTTTTCCTAGATGTTTTATCAACCTGTCTTTTCAATAGAACTTTAATTTTTTTTTCTGCCTCGTCCACATTAAATATCAAAAATGCTTTGAATATTTTTTTTTGAGACAGAGTCTTTCTGGGTAGCCCAGACTAGCCTCAAGATTGTGATCTACTTCTCTTGGCTTCCTGAGTGCTAGGATTCTAGGTGGCACCACCACCTTCACCTCTTAATGTTTATTTCTTTATTCTTTTTTTATTCTTATTTTTACTTTTTATGTGTGAGGGTGTTGTGCCTGCCTGCATGTTGCAGAGGCCTGAAGAAGGGTGTTGGATTCCCTGGGACAGGAGTTGTGATGTGCATACATGTAGTTCTGAGCCCCCATGTGGGTGCTGAGAGTCAAGCCGAAGTCCCCTGGAAGAGCAACTAGCTCTCTTAACACCGAGCCAGCTCCCCATCCCTTTAGCCCATCTTTTATTTTATCCATTTTTTTTTAAATTATGTGGTGTGTATGTGTGTGTAGCATGTGTTTCTGCCCGTGAAGGCCATTGGTAGACTTTGGGTATCTACCTCTGATGCTCTCTACCTTATTTTTGGACACAGTTTCCTTCACTGAAAATGGAGCTCACTGACAGGCTAGATCATCTGGCCAGCAAGCTCCAGGCCTTCCTGTCTCCACCCCCTTCAGCCTTCAGACACAGGACACGGCACCCTGCTTTTACATGGGTGCTGGGGTTCTCATCCCAAGCCTCATGCTGTGGAGCAGGCAGTTTGCTCACTGACTCATCTCCATGCAGCTCTCGTTGGAGAAAATTACGATAGCTTTTTTTAAAGCTTCCCTCTGCATCTCCTCCTCTCTTTAGGTTGCTCCCTTTTCCTCTTTGGGACTCTGTGCTGCATAATAAGATTCTCTCCACTGACTCACTTTGCAGCACTGGTTGAGTGCTTCCCTCAGCGGCCAGGCCCCCTTCTCTAGCCCTGAACAAAATGGATCAGAAATTTCCAAGCTCCTGGGGAGAACCCCCAGGCCTGGCGATAGACAGCGGGTGGCTGTGAAGGAGGGCTGGTATCCCTGATGCATGGGCTGAGTTTGTCACCTGAAGCCCCCTGTGGCTAGTCTGCTTACCTGGGCTGCTCACCAGGATCTCCTGAGGGGACTTTCAGTCTCCTGGGGGCTGAGGTGGGCAGGAAGGCCCGGCTGGAATTCGCACAGATTTTTCACTTCTTCTGTTTTCAGTACAGACTTCACACTTGCCCAAGCCCAGAGACACTCAGCTGGATAATTCTCCAGAAGGGTCAAAAAATGGAGCTGAAGGGGAGAAGAGAATAAAGGGTGAGGAAAGAGGAAGGGAGGAGAGAGGGAGAGAGGGAGAGTGGGGGAGAGAGAAAAAGACGGAAACAGAGAGATGGGGAGACAGAGATAGAGACAGAGACAGAAAGCCTGAGAGGGAGAGCAAGAGCCAGAGAGCGTATCATGGGCTTCGCCTGCTCTCCTTTCCTGTGTCCAGGGATGCCAAGGGTGCCTGGGGCCGTTAGTTCCCAAGCCCGTGGTCTGCCAGGTGATAGGAGACAGCCTTAGGATGCGGCCTTGTCGGCTGTGCCAAATCAATTACCATTCACCCATCTGCTCTCCAACTGCAACATTATGCTCCTGGTTTTCCTTCCAGGCTGAGTCCTTGTGGATTTGTGTGCAAAAGAGAACTCCTTTATTCCCGCAACCGAGTCTTGTAAGAGAGAGGAGCAAACAACGCTTGCTCCTAACCTGCATGGCTTATCTTAGCACAGCTGATCCTCTCTCCCGCTGGCAGTCGTGGAGAGCCTTCTCTCTTTCGACTCTTAGAAGCAGGTTGAGCCTCCTACTCGGTCCACACCCATGTGGAGGCCATCTTGGTTTGGAATTGCTTGTTGGGAGGGCATATGCACTTTTGGGTTTACAAGAGGGAAGATGGCTTCCTCAAATTGCAGGAGTGACTTTTCGTCCCCCAGCCACGCGTGAGAGGTCCTGGTGCCAACACTTGGCACCTCCGGCTTCAGGTGTTCCCCAACACCATGGATGCAGGGGTCTACCTTTGGTTTTCCTTGACGTTTCTCAGGACCCAGCTGAATTGCTGAGTGTCTTAGCTTTGTCATGTGAGTGTCAGCCTCAAGTCTCTTCACCTGACAGTTGCCTTTTAATACATGAAGGCGATTTGTCTTTTTCTTTTATTATTGATTTCTAGACTTCTTTATATAGCCTGCAAACAGTTTTTTTTTTGTTTGTTTGTTTTTTTAAGGCTCTGGCTGCTGCACTGTCTTCTGGCCTATGTCTCTTTGTGATGGCTTTTGTTGCACTGATGGTTTAAATTGCAACAAAGTCAAATTTCTCACCTGTTTGCTCATGCTTTTAATAGCTTGTTGGGAATATTTTGCAGCCTCTTTATGTGTAATGCTAGCTTATCCCGGAGAAAGTTTGCCTTAGTGTGCCTTTGGAATGGGCATTCGTGGCACACAGGAGTGTGGCAGAAGTGGGCGTCGAGGAGCTCAGCCATTAGCAAGCAACTAAAGCACTCGGCGTGCACAGGCCTTCCAAGTACTTTAGAGGAGAAGGCTTTGCTTGATCCGTGACACAATCCGGAAAGGCCCCTGCCTCCTCCCTCCGAGCACTGATGCTTCCCCACAGGGCAGTCACAGCTGACTTTGATTCAAGCTCAGCTCTAGCAGCAGTGGCAGGCTGGGAGCTGCCGAGGCTCGGGGAAGGGGGGAAGCCACAGCAGGCCTTTCCCACTCGGGATCCCAGGAGCCTGTGTGCTGCTGTCGCCGGCACTGGAGCGTGCACCCCCACACCCAGCCTTCCTGGGAAGTGGGAGGGGCCCCAGGGTTCTGTTCTGCAGGTGAAGCTTTGGTTCTGCTTCACCTGGTGGATTCTGTGACCTTGGGCAGGCTTGGAACCTCTCTGAGCCTGTCCTGGGTAGGATGGAAAGGATGCCGGGGTAGGTGCAGAGCGATGTGGGACTGAGCGAGGTAATATGGGTCAGAGTTCTTGGAGTTCAAAGAGCTCTCAGATGAATTGTGTGCCAGGGGAGCTATGGAGAACGGAAGGGCGGGCACTAAGGATTGAGATGGAGGAGTAGGGGCCATCCCAGGAAGGTGGGAAAAGCCAGGGGTGGTGAGCTAGTGCTCCTTATTGCCTCCAGGGTGCTCCTCTCTGAGACTGACCTCAGTCCAGTGAGTAGGGAGACAGGAGGGCTGAGTGGTGGGTCTGGGGGAGGCATTAGGTCCCAAGTTGGCGACAGTCATTCTGTCCCCAGCCTCTGTGGACTGGGCATCTGTCCCCCTCCACTCACTCCAGGCCAAGCTGGTTTTTTTTTTTTTTTTTTCCCTCTTGGGCCCTCCTGGACTGAAAGGGTTAATTTTGATGTGTCTGAGCAAGCCTGGCGTGGCAGTATGCAAATCCATACACTTTCATAAACTGCTTAATTAGGCGAATGTTAATGAGACGTTAATTACTGTTGTGCCCGCGGATCCCACGGAAACTGGGATTATGTTTCTCTTCAAACATCCCATCTTAATTATAACTTGTGCTTAATTCTGCAGCTTTCGCAAGCCGGGCGAGGGCGGGGCATGGGCCTCCCTTTCTGGGTGGTTCTCCCAGTGTTCTTACTCGAGTCCTTCAGTCAGCCCTCCAACATCTGTGAAGTGCCTACTGTGTGCCAAGTGCCGCCCTGGGGCTGGCTCACTCCTTCAGGGAGCACCCAGCCCTGTGTAACGCCAGTTTGGGGAAGTCTAGGCCCTGGGGGCAGAAGCAAACTGATGTTGTTGGAGGAGGATGGGCTAGAGGAGAAAGTGGTATATATTTGGGGGTAATGTGTCAGAGAAAGCTTTGTGTGTATGTATGGGGGGGTCCAGCTTGGGTTGATTTGGTGATGTTGAAGTCTTGCCTCCCGTGTAGATTCACAGACGTGCTGTCCCTCTCTGGTTTGTTTTTTTCCAGTTTCTAATCTAGACCTGTGGTCCTTGCACTTGGATCTTGGAACATAAAATACACTTGGGTGCTCCATGGCCAGATTGGATCTATGCCTGACCACCACCACGGGTTACTATAAGTATGGCCTCTTGTCCTTGTCCCTAGTCCCGCCTTCCCACGCTGTCTATATCCACTGGGGATTATCTAGAGCTGCAGCAAGCTTGCTGTCAGCCCTCTGTTTTCTCTGGTTCTGAGTGGTTCCAGGCTCCTCTGGCTGCAGCTAAACCTGCCAGGGTGAACTCAGGTTCAGTTCATCAAGCTTTAGGACCCTAGACACCCAAGAGAGCATAAAGACCATTTTTTAAGGTGGGGGACAGTTAGGTACAAGCTCGGCATCCTAGGATTGGGTCTCCGGTGGCCGGCAGGCTGTTTCTCAAGGGAATAGGAGCACTGGGCACAGTCTGACTTCTCTGAGCACTATTGTAAGTCAGGCTTTGTTCTAGCACTCCCGCCTGCCTCACAGACAGGGAAAAACCACACCAAAGGCCAAAGGTCGTGGATGGAAGCTCTAGCCACAATGTGCCCCATTGCTCTGGCAGGCTCCTTGGGGTCTTCTTCTCTGACCCCACCCCCTTGGAGGACATCTTGGACCAGAGGACTGTAAGTAGGGTGTAAGGGGATGCCCTCTCCGTGCCTCTGAAGCCAGGATGCAGCGGGCTCTGCAGAGGGGTGCCCTTCTGTTTGAGAATGTCGGTGTTTTTCTTCAAGCACTTAATTACGGCAGGAGATGATTTACCTGGAATGTGCTGTGCCTGACCTGGAGTAGATGAATGACCTTTCTGGAGTCTAGACGTCTTAACTCAAGAGCTCATAGAGATGATGGGAAAGCTTTTAGTCCATTACGTGAATTTGCACGATTACATCTCGGCCCTTTAGACCCATTACTATGCTCCTGAGCATCAAAGCGGGGAACGTCCATCTCACCTTCTGTGCCTTGTGACAGCTGTGGTCACGTACCTGGGGCCTTGGCTGCCACTACCTTGACCCTCAGTTTTGTGCCTAGTTCCTACACTGGCCCAACGAATGCACCAGAGTGGGGTCTGGTTTAGTAGGGCAGCCTGGGCCGAGAAGCGGTACCTGTTTGCGAGAATAAAATAAACTTTCATAAAGTATTTGTGGCTGTATGTTTCTGGTGATGTCACAATCCGGATCTCAATACGAGTCCTGCAACCCAAACCCTGTTCGCTGGAGCCACCCACTCTCTTTTCTTCCTGTGTCCCAGGTCCTCCAGCCTCAGCAGGACACACGGGTCTTGGTGCATACATAGAACTGAAGGCCAGGGCTCTCAGACTCAAACCCCAGGACGGTGTGAAGGCTTGTGGGGATGACAGTGTTTCCAATTTTGCTGTAGTCACGGTGACCCTTCACACCAGTCTGGCTGTCTAGCTTTCTCTTCCCTCCCCACAGGGGAGGGAGCCTCTGGGTGTGCTTGAGTGACAAGCAGAAACAGGGCTGCTTTGGGAAAACAGGTGTGAGTCACCACTGCGCTCCCTTTTAAGGAGGAAAAAGAGGCTGCCTCTTTTGAATTGTCATCCAGGCCCACTCAGGGAGGGTGCCCTCTGAGACCTGGCAGTTACTTTCTGAGGCTTGTCCCCCTCTGGGATAGGTAATGGTTGGCACCAGGTGAATAGTGGGGTCCTGGATCCCCACAGCTTTGGCTAGGCCAGATGGCTCAGCCTGTTTAGTTATGACTTTAAAAATAACACAGGAATATTTTTTAAATGACTGTGTCACCAATTGATGCGTGTTAATGGGACACATTATTAGAGCAAGAATTACAGGGTTGCAAGACACCCCCTCAGAAACCAGTGTTGTCTCGGTGGCCACTGCAGTCTGTCATGTCTACCATGGTCTCATCCTTGCTGGCATGAGATTGCCGTTCCTGTTGGCTCCCTCTACCCTTTTGGAATTAGGGACAGGCTTTAAGGCAAAGGAGAAAGTTTCCGAGTGCCCCTGTGGGCTAGGCACCACGCTTGGCACTTCCGCACTTGACCTCACTTGTTCTTCGCTGCCACTTGTGGAGGTTGGTGTAGTGGGCTCCATTTGCTCAGATAAAGAAACAGAGTCTTAGAAAGGAACTGGACCCATACCCCAGGTCTACCTCGGTAGAGTTGGCTCTGGCAGGGTAGAAGTTGCAAGAAGACCTTATAAGTTCCTACTCTCTCTACCAGCCTTTGCCTCTGGCGGAGACCTCTCTGTGGCACTCACCCTCTGGACCAAAAGTTACAGGGCTCCTGAGGCCTTGTGACCTCAGGCCAGAGACCGCTGAAGGAAGAGGAAGGCTGGCAGAAGATGGTATGTGCGTGTCTGTGTGTGTGTGTGTGTGTGTGTGTGTGTGTGTTTGGCAGCACATAGGTCTTGAGTTCACTGAGGCCGCATGTTGCCAGCCTCTGTACCCGGTCCTTCCTCACTTCACCTGGCCTGCCCTTGGGTGCTTTGCAGACTGCCACATGGGACTACCTCTTCTTCATGGAGGAAGATAGGCAGTTTGGTCAGCTTTGAATGCAGGGGATTTCTCAGCCTTCTTCAGGAGGCTGGAGGTAACTTCCTGTGAGCTGAGTGGCACACAGCCCACCTGGGACACTTCTGACAGGTCCTGGCTGAAGAGGGGATGAACACTGAGGAGATTTGGGTCAGTATGACCTCCAGCCCTGATATCCTCTGGCCTTAGTCCTTTTTTATGCAAGGTGAAGTCCCAAGGGTTTGTGTGTGTGTGTGTGTGTGTGTGTGTGTGTGTGTGTGTGTGTAGTGGCTTTTTTCAATCTTCCTAGATTCCTATGAAATAAGAATGCTCATCATCTTGGTCATTGCTCTGAGGAGGATACTGAGGCACAGAAGGGTGAGCAGCTTCCTGGGGTCACAGTCTAACTGAAGCTCCTGAACCTATGCTCTTAGAGCATAGGTGGCCAGTCAGAGGCCTGGCCACTCCCCCAGCCACATCCTGCTGCTACAGTTATCCATCCCCTCTTCCTGCCATTCTCAGATAATCCTGATGGGAGGATGCACCTAGCAAAGAACAAAAGAACCAGTTTGGGAAAGTGGCTGAAAGTGTCTAAATCCTCACTTCGTCTGGTACAGTCCTCACAGATGATTAGCATGTAGAGGTTAGGAGCTGGGGAGTGGCTTGCTCTGTGGCAGGTAGTGAGCAAACAGTGAGGTGAGACTCATTAGTGCTTTGGTCCAAGCCCTCCTGCTTTCCTGGATTTGGTTGTAGAGACAGGGTTGGGGGATGGTTAAGGAAAAACCAGGGGGAACCCAACCAATAACCCTTTCCCTCTCCTTTGCCTCCAACCTCAAGCCACGTGGGCTGGTACATTTCCAACCTTCCTCTAATGTATCACCATTAAAAAAAAAAAAAGAAAGAAGAAAGAAAACTTGGGAGGGGTGGGGAGGGACAAGCCATTGACTTAAATGTTTAAATTAGCCTCACTTTGCTGAAATCTGGGTGTCAGGATAAATCCTTTCCTACGGTGTCTTCTCTCTTTTCCTGAGTGGGAAGTTGGTGAATAAATGAATGTTCTTCATATATTATTATGGGTGACACAGCCAAGGCGAGAAGAAGCAGCCTGTAGTGATTAATGAGCAGATCTAGGCTAACAAGCTACAGATTGGGCTCCTCACCAGGCTGGGGCTTGGGGTGCATGCTAGGGTGTGGGGCTGCACCCCAGAATCAGGGAGTGTCAGCTAGTTCTGATGTGGATTAGGCAAGAAGAGCTGGGGCGCTTGCTGCTCTCCACACTGCCATTGGTCTCAGGCAGCCTCTCTCTATGGCTGTCTCTCTTTACCTGTCTCCATACCTTATCTGCAGTCCTCTGGGACCTGAGGAAACACCACTCAGGATCCATGGAGAGAAGAGAACTTTGTGTTCCAAACCCCCCCCCACACACACACAACAATAACTCCAAAACCCCCAACAGTCCATGTGACCTTTATGCCTCCCACCTGGCATTGGGACATCAAAGATACCTGACTAGGTCTTTATAATACCCACAGAGCAGTGTGGAAACTGAGGCCTGGGTATGTAGCGACATCCTCCCGTGGGCTGCAAGGGCCCAGCCTCTGTCCATGCGCTGTTCCTATCATGTTTTGCTGTGGCTGACAGGGACCTCCCACCCTAGTCGGTGCCAGATGGACGTGACCCCAGTTGTTCCCGTTCTGGGGTCTTGGCTGTTGTCAGACCAGAGCCGGGAACCCTTAGGAAGACTGCCCAAAGAATTTTTTTTTCTCCGAGACACAGTCCCAAACATCAGGTCATAATAATTTCTGAGGCCTCCTGGAAAGTATGACCTGGCCAAGGATGAAATGTCAGGGACCTCAGGATCTCCCCTTGTTCGAGAGTTGTGGGACGTATCCACCAAGCTGGCTTCTCTTTTCTATCGCTCCTTCTCTTGTCTCGCAGGTTGCAGAGCTGGGAGTCTGCACAGGGGGACCTGCCCAGGAAGGGTGGTGGCTGATCCCATGGGCGGAGCAGGGGATGAATGTGCACGCGAGGGCATGTGGCAGTCGCGTCCTATGGCACACGCGTAGCAGTGTGCAGTGCCCTCCAGGGAGGCAATGGAGGGGATGGTCCCCTGGAGCACGTGTTCTCCTAGGTGGTGCCTTTGTGGGTGTTTCCCAATTTGGCATCTTCACATAGGGCTCTTAGAAGAGACAAATATGCACAAGTAACATGAAGCTACACCGCTGTGCTCTGATGGAAGGAAATGACCGTGTCCTCACCTCGTCAGCCAGGAGCGCTGACTGGGAACAGCTCCAGCTTGGCCTTCCTTGGGGTAGTATGGGACTGTCTGCTACCTTGTGTTCAGGGATGTGTTTGTGGTTTTTGTGTGGCGGTATGTGCCTTGTGAGGCTGGCTGATGAGTGTGACCAGAAAAGAGCCCTTGTATATTATACTGTAAATGTGTGTGAGAATTTATGCCCCACCCGGTCAGGGTATGCTCACTCCTTGTACATCTGTGCCCATGTCTGCAAGCATGGCTGTTTCTGTGGGCATAAGGGGAACGTGGACTCTCGAGCTGTGAGGCAAGTCCATGCGTGTAGAGTTATTTGGAGGTTAAGTAGGCTGAATGGGGCAGGGTCTGTCCTGGCTCGTTCACATATTCTTTGTTAGCAATGCCAGGCCCAACTCCTTCTAGTAAGCCTTTGCTTAGCATGTTGTCCCTACAGGGGTGGGAGGAGACTTAGCTGAAACTCTGGTGGAGAGACCCAAACTTTGGCAAGGCCTCACAGATGAGGGCACTGAAGGAGTTAAACGCTAAGCCACATCAGGGCTCCCAGAGAAGTTGTCTGGAGGAAAGGCTAATTGAGCCATGGCGCATGGCAGGGTCTCAACCTTTGCAGAGGAGGAGGAGGGCAACCAGCAAGGGTTGACACTTGGCATCCCCAGGGAGGGCCTGAGGTCCTTGAGCAGACAGGCTAAAGCTATGACTTCGGAACACCCATGCAGCATATGCTCAGAGGACATTGGGGAAATGAAGTCAGTTAGGGAGTGTTCCAGGTGACCTCTGGGAGGGAGTTAAGTGGGAAGTGCAGCTTCCCACCATCAGGGCCTACAGCTCTGCTAGTCCAGCCCCAGCAGTGTGAGCTGCTTGGACACAGCTGAGGTTATTTCACTTGTGGCTAGAGAAGCAGAGGCTCAGGAGTAGTCGTTTGCTCAAGGTGACAACAGAAAGGGTCCTGCTGGGCCTGGATTCTAGGGTGGTCATCAAAGCCTGCGGCTCTTCCTCTCCATGCCCCAGTCTTCCTATTGGCACCATGAAGGTCTGGAAGATGACCTTGGATTTGTCTACTCTCTATAAGTTTGGAGGCCTGCTTTGAACCCATCTTCTGCATGAGATTCCAAGCCTGGTCTTTGGAAGGAACCTTCTTATCAGACCCCCGAGTCCTTTTCTCTTCCACAGGACCAGCGTGGGGTCTGGCCAGAGTTGGACTTTGGGGGTAGGTCTGAGAGCTGTCTTTGTGAGAAGCACCTCCAGGCTTGTGGAGGGGACAGAGAAGGGATTTCCTAGGTTTATCTGTTCCTAGAAGGAAGGGAATGGCCTCAAGGAAGAGTTTGTAACTCTGTATGTGGCCTGGTCCCTTATTGGATCAAATGGCAAAGGGAGAAGCTGTATCCTTCTTGTGTACAGCCATGGACAGGTTTGAAGTACCCACCATTCAAGTCTTACAACCACCTCTGGGCTGGAGGGCTGCAGGGCTGGAGGCCCCATTTTACAGGCAAAGAAATTGAGTTTCATGAAAGTACATAAATTTCCCAAGTGGGCCTGGGGCCAGAGCTATGGAAGGTGGACTAGTCCCTTCCTGACTACCCTTGGAATGGCCTGGGAAGGGCACAGAGAGGTGTCCTGAGTTCTGAGGAAACAGCCAAAGGCAGCGTATGGGGGAGCTGGGGCAGGAAGCACTTCCCAGACTCCTCAGAACCTCTCTCCAAGGGCTCCCAACACATGCCCCTACTGGGACCGCCACCTGCTGCCAACCCCACAGCCAGCTGTGCCGCTCTGGGTGGAGCAGCCTGTCACTCTGTCCCAGGGAGGCGGTCGTGCCTAATGAATTAATTAATGTTGGTGAAGCACTTGGAGATCCCAGGCTGAAAGGTGCTCAATACATGCAAATCAGAGTGATTGTTATTACCCATAATTATGGAGTTTCTGCTGGAGAAATTATTCAAGAGAGGACCGTGTCTGGGCCAGCAGAGGGCCTGCCAAGATCTGTTCTGCAGTGGTAGAGGAACCAAGCAACCGCCCAATCAAATAACTACTTCCTTCCACTCACCCATCCTTCCTTCTTTCTTTCCTTCCTTCCTCCTCTGCTTCCTTGACCCCCTCTCCCCCAACATCCCTCCCTCCATCTCTTCCTTATTCCTTCTCCTTGTTCCTTCTTTCCTCTTCCTTCGTTCTCTCCCCTGCTTTCCTCCCACCCCTCCCTCTTCCACTTCCTCTCCCAACTCTGGGCCTGTTGCCCACTTTTTCCACCACGAATGCCTTCTTTGTCTCTCATAGAGACAGGCACCTGGCACCATTAGAGGGAAAGATTGGACAGTAGCCCTTTGAATGATGGAGGAGAGAAGGATCCAGGGGTGGGAGCCTCACTTTCTCCTCTGTTCAGTGGATCTTTGAGGGTGTCCTTCGCCTTTTTGGGTGTGAGACACAAGTGCTGTAATACCCCTCTCTGGGTTGGCAAGCTTGATGCTGCAAGGCTTGGCCATATGATGTTTACATAAACATTGTGTATGTGTGTTTGTGTATGCACACATGGTCTATGTGTGTTTCCAGCCCCTCCCCTCATCAGGCAGTGTTCTCAGTATAGCCTGGTCTTTGGCTGGACTGTGGATTCTTTAATGGCTGAGGCTGAACCTTCCCCTGACTGAGTGAGTGTCCCTCATGCCAGCAGTCCCTTGCGTCCACAAACAGCAGTCCTGTCAGCTTGTTTCTCTCTGTGGTTGTCTTTCCCGAGCCCCCATCCCTCTGCTTCCATCGCATCCTTTGTGCCCACCAGCTTAAATAGGGGAAACACGCATTCAGCACCACGGACAGCGCCCCGTTCATCTGGCGCCTGTATTCCTTCCAGCTGAACACAATGTCAACTTGACCCCAGGTCTGCTTGCACACAGGTGGGCACACCAGAGCCAGGAGAGTGACAGAGACATCCAAGCACACACAGAATCTCAGCTTTAGGCCCGAACTTCATATGTTCTGGCTCCTGGATCCCCACTGTGATGGGGGGAGGTTAAAGAGACTTTGTAATGTCAGCAGACAGAGAGCACAATGCTTACTGTGTTTCCATCTCCATGGCAAGCTCAGAGGTGGAGACAACAGATTTCTGTTTTGTCCTGGACATGACACCCACAAAGTGAAGTCTCACCCAGCCCTTCAGGTGGGGTGCTGGACGCAGCACAGAGCAGCAGCTGTGGGCTTGACTCTGCAGTTCCTGTGAGGCCGAATGGGGTCTTACAGGGTGGAGAAGTTTGGGAAAGCTCCCAGGAGGAGGTGACACCTAGAAATGAAGAAAAGAGGGAGACGCAGTCTGGTCACTAAAGTTGTGTGGGTGGTGGTGAGGAGTCCTTGGTGGGCAGAGGGCAGAGGTCAGCTGTGAGCTGGAAGGTCAGTAGTGTTCTTGCAAAGGGGCTACTCAAGGCTCTGAGGCCACATAACTGACCAGGACATGGGCTCTGTGGACATCAAGTTCAGGGTAGCCTGGTCTGACGCTACCCCCGCCTTACTTGGGGTCGCCTAGAAATGACAATAGGCCATGGTTTTCTGTAAGGGCCTTTGTGCCTTATCACTCTGCCTGCCATTGTTGCACCCTGCACAGGCTCCTTTCTTTTCCTCAGCATTTGTCAGAAAGATGGGCCAGAGGCCCAGCGCCCTGTGGGAGGGCTGGGCCAGAGAAGACCTCTTGCTGCCCATCGATTTGCGTTGCTTTTGCCAGATGCCTGAGTCGCTTTGCCGGACACCATGGGGCTGTGTTTGCCTTTGGATAATGAAATAATGTTCTCACTGAGGAAGGGCTGGAGCCCCTGCTATTAGCTCAGGCACCTCCCTTAGGACAAAAGTGTTCAGTATTGGGCTTCTGCAGCTGGCTGAGCAGTGGGGCTCTGGGAAGTCAGCAGGGTGGCAGCCCGCCTTGGGGGTGACAGAAGGAAGACTGAAGCTGAGGTAGCCAGGGCAGTGATTTCCCAGGGATCTGTTTCCTTGGCTCTCAACAGGGGTTTGGGGACACAGAGACCTGTGTTTTAACCCCAGCTCTCCTACTCATAGGTTTGTGACCTCGGCCAAGGTAAACTGAGCATTCCGGGTGCCATGACAGAGCTGGGTATTTGGCGCACACTGGTGGGCTGGTAGTTTGATGGTTGCTTCTGAAGACAAAAACGTCACCTTGGCATTGTCTCCCCTCTTGTTCCCCCTGGGCGTGTGTGCATTGCCATCTAGCTGTTGCTCCCCCCAACCCCCGGGCCACTCCAGCCCCAGGAGGATGATCTTTTTTCCTCACTTCTGCCAGGGCCCAGGAGGCTGCATGGCTGGTTGAATGACTGGGTTCAAATAATAATCATATGTTGGAAGTGATTCTTCCCAGGCTTTGGGCCTGGTCTTCCCGCATCCGGGGGTGGGGGGGGGTGGGGGGGAAGGTCTAAAGATCAGACCAAGTCATCAGCCCACAAGAGGGCGATGGAGAGGCCTGAGGTGCTGGCCCCTCCTCCAGAAGCTCTCTGGGAGTGACTGGAGGTCCTCCCTACCCAACTCCAGGACTTTCTGTCACGCTTCGAGCGCACCCCCACCATCCCAGGCCTTGTTACCTTTCTCTGTGTGTGGCTTCATAGCACGCCTGTTCTCTCACACTTGATGGCACTCTGCAGGGCTCCTAATTGGTGATGGTGACAGAGGCACTGACCTCTCTGGGCTCTGTGCCAGTGCAAAGTGCTCTGTGAGTGCTAACTTCAACTAAATAGGGGCAGATTCCCCCCTCCCCCACATACACAGAAGGAAGTTGAGGACTGAAGAGAAGACAGGGACATTAGAGGCACAGTATGTCATGCAGAGAGTCATAGCTGGCTTAGGTCAGCCCAGCATCCCTGATGAAATTTCCATGCTACTTCTTAAGGGAAGAGGAAGGGAATCTTGCGAGCCAAAGTGTTTCTAGCATTTACCAAACCTTGGCATGTAGTAGATGCTCAACTAGTACTGGCTTAATGAAGGGATGAATGGCATTGTGGGGATTAAATAATATTAAGCACTTGGCCCTCAACCAAGTATTTATTGAGTGACAAAACTTCTTCGGGCAGCATAAAAGGGGTGATGGGTGTCAAGTGTCTAGCTCAGCACATGGGAGTAGCTGCAGCAGTAATTGCTGGCATTCGCTCTTCTAGGAAGGGTTGTGGGGGACTCAGAAGAGGGCCGGGGAGGGGAGGGAGAGACAGGGAGAGCAGACGTGAGAGCTCCAAGGAAGAGGCAGCAGTGGGCGGAGGCTGGTTAGCATTGGGGGGCCTTGACACCCACTCTGTGTAGAGCTGGGGATGCAAGCTCATGCGTGTGCGCACACGGGTGGGCGGGTGTGTGTGTGTGTAAAACAAATAACTGGAAAATGAATTTAATTATAAGGCACTTTTAATAGCTATTTATATTTAATCCTGCTAATTCTGTGTCTTGTGTAGCCAAACTGTAATTCTATTCTTCTTACTCATTTGCTAGTGTGAGTGGGAGAGATGGGGAGAGGAAGGCAGCCCCAGAGGAAGGCAGCGAGTGTCTCCCCAACCCTGGGGTCAGACTCAGTCAGCTGCGCACCCCAAGGGTTGGCAAGGCTATTTCAGAGGGCATCTGGGGCATCAGGCTCTGTCTCTCTCTGGGACAGCTCTTGTGTTTCCCAGCACTTGGGGGTGGGGAGGGCAGCAAAGGAGAGCACCCAGCCTCAAGTCAAGCAGGTCCAGTGTAGCTGTGTGCCTGGACCGAGGATGCTCAATATCTTTGTAAAGTGGGTATGATCCCACCTTCCCCAGGGCTGTTGTGAAGACTGCATGGAAACAGTGGTCCTTCTCTGAGGAGACTCTCCATCTTATTCCTGAGCTCAGGCTACTCTCATCCATTCTCAAGCTGGCCACTTGTGTGGGTTTCAACAACTCTAAAGTGCCCAACCAGTCTATATTCATTGGTCAAGAGAAGATGATTGACTACCCGGATGGCCAATCCAACAAATGACCAGGAGTCTGCTCCCGCTTTCAGGACTTGGCAGGGAGTCTGGACTGTTAGACGGTGGATGGCAGGGTCTAAGAGAGGCTCGGAAGCAGCCTTCTCAGGTGACAGTACGCGTCCTCTCAGCATTGTGGGAATGGTGAAAGGGACCTGGCCCACATAGGTGCTTCCTAATGTATCTTGGGGAAAACAAGAGCAGGTGTTAGAGCCCTCTGTCCTAGGCTCCCCCTGAGCTGTGGAGACCCTGCCTGAGCCTCTCCATATTCTTATCTGGATTCTAACCATTATACTATGAAGCCTCCTCTCATATTCTTATCTGGACCATGAGGCCAGGTGTGGAAGATTGCTTAGAGAAGCAGGAAGAGGTTCGGTGAGGCATACCTAAGACGAGGCTGTGGGTTCTGGGTGCTCCCTGGGGCCAGAATGCAACTGGCCCCAGGATGCAGGCTGCCTTAGAACAGCCTGGTTGGAGCCAGCATGTGAGAGTGGGCTTAGAATCCTTTCCAGGCACAGGGCTGGGTGGGAGCCGTGAGGTTTCCTGGAGTAGCATGGGTGTGGGGGTCAGCAGAGGGCTAGCTGGCTCCTGCTCACTGTGCAGGACGTCCCCTCATGGTGACCACTTCCTGGAGACTTCAGGATGTTGGTAGGATGGCTATGCCCACAGGCAGAGGGGCTCATGCTGGCTCTTCCTCCACAGTGATCCTGCAAAGTGGGTTTCTCTCTTGTGTTACAGGAGGGGAAACTGAGTCTCGAGAAGCTCAGGAACATGAATTTGGGTTATCACCTGACTCTAAAGACAGTTTCTTTGCTCTTTGGAAACCTCTGCCAGCCTATGGAAGAAGTGTGGGAGGTGCAGCTTGCTCAGAGGGTAATGTGGTGTGAAAAACATGACCTCCTTAGGATCAGCTCTCCGAGCTTTTGGGAACAGCAAAACTCACCCCAAGGTCCTGCAGCCCCCATAGTAGTGGCTACTATCTCGCTGCTCTGGGTGGTACCAGGCCCACTGTCCAGAGTCACGTGGGAGGGAAGATCATCTGAGCCAAAACCCTGCCCCTGCCTCTCTCTGGTTGTAGCCTTTGGCCTCACAGTGCCTGCAAGTGTCTCTCTCTCTCCCCATCAACACCCCCACCCCCAGCAATGACTAAGGGTGCATTTCTCTCTGGGATAAGTCACACTTTGCAGAGCGACTTCAATGCCTCTAAACCCTGAGTGGAACTATGTTTCCTTTTAACGGTGACATTTTAGGTACTGCGACAGTGCCAAGAGAGTGGGAGGGGGAGTTCTGGCTTGATGTCAGCAGACCCTCAGTTTGGGCCCCTTTCCCACTCCCCTCCTCCAGAGCCCTAAGGGCGTGCTCGTGGGCAGGTCAGTGTCTCCTTAATTTGATTGAGGGATTTGTCCTCAGGCCTGGGAGTTGGCTGGAGCAGGATAGGGGTGCTGGGCAAAGCAGAGAGGTGGTAGTCCATGTGGGGAAACCCGGAGGTAAGTTCAGGCTGAGCTGAGCCCTGCTGTCTGCCAGTGCTTGGCTGTTGAGGTAGAGGAGGAAGAAGAGGACGCACGGGTCATACTGGTGAGAGAACAAGGGAACATGGGGATCTGGGATTGGTGCTGTGGAGCAGTCCTGGACTGGGGGACAGGATGGTCAGGGTTTCTTCTTGGAGACTCAGAAAGTTTGGGCAAGGGGCACTTTAGAGCATTGGTTCTCAACCTCCCTAATGCATCGCTCCTCCTGTCGTGGTGACCCACAACCATTACATTATTTTTGTCGCTACTTCATACTGTGATTTTGCTAGTCTCACAGACCGAAGCGTAAATATCTGTTTTCCAGTGGTTTTAGGTGACCCTTGTGAAAAGGTCATTTGACCCCCAAAGGGGCCGAGACCCACAGGTTGAGAACCACTGGTTTCAAGAGTCCTGAGTGGGAGGCCATGAGGCTGGGCTGGAGTCTGGCTCCTGTTTCTGCTTTGGGCAAGTCTGTGCCCCCTCTAGCCCCAGTTTTACCATCTGTGTGATGGCATTTTGGTTTGTACCAGCCAATCACTGGACCCCTTCAGCACTCACCTTCCCTGATTCTATGAAAACCTGGAGAAGGGGTAAGCCTGGGGTGCTCCTTGGGGTCTGAGGCATTAAGGGAGCAGGAGGCAGATGTATTTGCTGTTGTCTATTGCAGCCAGCACGTTCATTAAGCATCTCTAAGATGGATACACCCCCCAGTTCACCTGGCACACGAGCCTCGGGATTTATTTCTTTCTGAATGGTACCATCCATCATGCTGGCTCTGCCGCCAGCAGGTAGCCGGTTCCCACCTGAGCTGCTGCAGGGCAGAGACCTGTTATTTTCCAGGCAGGGTTTCCCTCCCCAACAGGAGTGCTGTGTGCCTACCACCCTTCACCTCAGTGGTGTGGGGCTAGGTCTCTCTTGTAGACGTACCTCGGTCAGACCACAGGGACAGGGTCCTCAGTGGGATATGAGGACAATCAGGGCTAGCTTCTTGGAAGCAGTGGCAACCTGCTGGCTCTCAATGTAAAAACACAGGAATCAGAAAGAGAAAGAGGAAGAGTTCCTTACAGCATGGGCTGTGGGAATGGGCCCTGGGCAGCAGCTGGAAGACACTAGTGTTCACAAGTGCTTATAGGGGGATCTAGGCAATGCTTGCTGACTGACTGACTGACTGCTCCTCTCCCTGTTCTTACATTCTCCTGCTCCTTTTGGCCCAGGTGCTCTATGCCCTTGCCAGGTGGCCCCAGGACCATCAGTGACCATGTACTGACCTCCATTTACAAACAGGTGTTTGCCACCCCACCCCACCGCTGCCCAGTCCCTGCTTTTGCACATTGAAGATGGCAACTGGGTGACATTGCAAAGCCGCTTGATATTTCTGAGCTCAGGACCCCTTTCAAGTTGGCCCAGATTCCTGTGTATGAGATGACTGGCATACGACCCAGCTCATAGCAGGGTCCTGGTGCATGCGCATATGTGTCTCCTCCCCTACCTTAGGAGGAGTCTCAGGCCTCACTCTAAGGAGGGCATCTTAGGAGTCTCCCACTGATGACCGGCTCAGTGGGGTGCATGTCGGCAGGTCTGGATACTAGTGGGATGTTTAGAAGGCAGGAAGGCTTGTCCCAACTATGGTGCATTGGTTGGAGAACCCAGAGCAGCTGTCCAGCTCTGCAGCAGCTGTCCAGCTGTGCATCTGGGCTGCAGCATTTACCAGTTCGCGTGCTTGACCTTGTGCGAGGCATGAAGCCTCTGTCTTGATTCTCCCTCTGGAAAGGGTCCACACAGTGCTGACTTTGCAGTGTTGGGCTGGTCTGATAGAGGCGCCTGTGTCCAGCAAGTGTCGTAGTCTCCCTGGGGAGTGGCTGGACCAGGCCTTGCCCAGCTGGCTTCTCTTCTGAGGCTCACTTATGGCAAGACCTTCCCTCACCTGTGGGTCCAATGGGACTCAGAGCGCTGGGACCACAGTAGGGTCTCAGAAACGCTTTTCTGTTGGCTGTATAGTTGGTAGGTAAAGGGGGGCTGCTGCTTGCTCCCAGGACTGTTACCATTCTCTGGACAAGCCCACTAACCCCCCTCTCGTGTACTCAACTGGGAGGACCCCAGACCGAGCTCCCAGCAACACCCCGTCAGCCCCTGGTGTCCCACCCAGCTGTCTCCCCTGAAGTTCCTCTCCCAGGGAACTGGTAATTTGCTTCTCAGTGCAGCAAATCTCTGCTGTTCTCCATTCAGCTGTCCTCCCAACAGCTCATTAAGGCGAGACTAAGTCCCCAGACACCCAACTCCTTGTCTTTACCTTTGCTTTTATATCAACTGTAATTTGACTGTGGAAAGATTCTTGGAGGAGAAATAAGCAAAGTTGCTCTCCACTCTGTCCCAGGTGGGCTCTCTAGGAGCCTTGGCCCGAGCTCTTTGGACCCTGCTCATCCCTTTGGAAAGGCACAGGGTACAAGGCACAGACTAGGGACCACAGGCTGGGAATGCTGAGTGAGCACTGATTCTCCTTGTTCCCAAGTCTGCCCCTCTTCCTGTCCTTCTGTATCTCCTGGGGGTGAGAGTTACACACCTGCTTTCCACAGGAGCTGGTGGTACCCTCTGCCCCCTCTATCCAGCCCCTAAGGGACTCTGCACGCTGGTTCCTGGTACAGGTGGGCAAATGTGCCAAAGGTGAGCTGGTGATGGATGGAGAGGGAGGGGAGGACAAGAGAGGGGAGGAGCCTAGAGAAGAAGGAGAACCCTGATTCTTCTTCAGGAGCCCCTTTGGTACAGGCAGCTGAGGCCGCAAACTCCATGATGCTCCCTCTGGCCAACTTAAGTACTCATTCATCTCTTCTACCTTCCTATCTGCTTCTTTCCAAAGGGCAAAGGAGGCCCTATTCATGTACCTTTGAAGGGCGTCCCCTAGTCCCTTTTCATGCCCTAGGTTCTTTTGTGAACCTCTGGGGTTCGTGGGATGAGCTGGCAGCTAGGGACTCCTTATGTGGGGACTGCCAGGGCTGGCCACACTTAGCACCAAGGCAGTTCCTCACTCTTTTGGTAGCCAGCTTTGCTCCAGTCTGCCAAAGGTAAACCTTCAAGTCCCTAATTCCTAAAATGGCATGCCATCCTTAGAATTAGTTTTCCAGACTATGTTGTGACCTCATCATATCTCGTGAGCTGAATACAAGTTTGGAATTTGCAGGTTTTCTGTCTGGGAGCTGTGTTGTTTCTATGACCTGTTTGGTGACAGTGGTTAGCAGCTTTGCATTCACACAGGCCTGGGTTTTATTCTGTCTCCACCATGAATTAACATGATCTTAGGAGAGCTGTTCTGATTCAAGTCTCAGTTTCCCCCTCTGTAAAGGGAGATGCAAGCACCCATCTCAGAGAGATTCCTGGAAAGCAGGTGGTCCCTGACAGCATTCTCTGTAAGAGTTGTTGTTTCTGCTCTGCATATTGGCTGCAGAGGAGAGAGAGAGAGAGAGAGAGAGAGAGAGAGAGAGAGAGAATAGCATTCTTCTAACTGAGAGACTTCTGAAAGTATGCCCAGCCCCCTCACACTTGGCAGCACCTTTGGCCTGCTCCAAGCTGGCATGGAAGGTAGCTTCCCCGGGGCAGATCTCTTTTTGGACCAGTCATTCAGTCACTCCTGTGCCCCCGCATCTTTGGCCTGATCTAGGGCCCAAACTTCTCTCTGCCTCTGCCTCACCAGCCCCCTTTCTTCCTCTGAACCCAAGGCTCCTTCAGGCCCCCCCACTCGGTCTCTGCTCCTGCTGAGGTCCTGTAAGTTTCCAGTTCTGCATGGAGGCCCGAGCTACTTCCAGAAGCAGGGCAGGGCTGGTCTGCACTGACCTCTTGTACCTCCGGGTCTCCCTGATGCCTGTAGTCCCTGGGAGCTGCACAGGGAAGCTGAGGTGGGAAGGTACTTGCCTGCAGAACCGCAAGGTCAGACTGTTCGGTTTCTTCCGCTCTGGGGAGAGCATGGGCCACAGACCTTCCTGGGTGACCAGACCTGCTGCTGGCGGGGTTGCAGAGAACATCTGCGAAGGGGAGGTGGGGCTTTTCCTGGGCCCACAGACTTTTGTCTCTCCTGTATTCTAGATATGAGGGTGCCAGAGATCAAGCTGGTCCTCAGAGTCCAAGAGCAGAGAGTTGAAAAACCAGAGAAGTTTCCAGACACCCATTGAGCTAAGGGCTACCAAGATGCATTGAGCTGTATCTTGAAAGGTGCGCCGGGCCTGGCACGCAGAGAGCATGTGCGGTGAGGCTTTGGGTCTAAGTGAACTGTGGGTCTGACTCTTTCTGATAGCTGAGGACATTGGTGAGGCCCCTATTGAGTTGCATGGTCCCCAGAGCACTCTCTGCTCCTCCCTAATCTGGTGGTCTCATTGTCCTTTGGCTCTCACTACAAGGACACTTCCTCCGGGAGGCCTTCCTTGATCACTGTCTTACATGAAGGGTCCCTGGCCTTTCCTATAAAGCTCTTCCCAATGCATGTTCTACCTGTGTGGTCACTGGTCGATGGTTGCCCCAGTCACCAGGCTTTGTGAGGTTCTTCAGGTCAGGAATCTCAGGGCGTGGGGGTCTCAGCTCCCAGCCCAGTACTTGGCACAGGGCAGGTACTTTCTAAACAGCTACATGAATAGAGAAGGACACCAGCTGAGGAGCTGCCAAACAGGAAGAGGAGGGGCTGAGGGCTGAGGGGAGCCCAGTGAGGTGTGCACAGCGGCAGGGCAGCGCTGGGGTCCAGCGAGCTGGGCTCCTTTGTGTCGTTAGGCAGCTCTTTGAAGAGCTGTTTGCAAGAACAAAAGCCACGCAGCCGCCAGTGCCTCAGTGGGCGGTTGGCCTGCCGAAGAGCAATGGCTGAGTCAACTTGTCACCCCCCCAGGCAGGCTGGTGACTCTGGGGAGTGAAGCCAGCCATTAGGCTGGAGGCTGTGCGAAGAAGGGCCATTGGTGGTCCCAGTCCTGACCTCACCAAAATTATGTTCCAAACAAGCAAGAGAAAGGGGATATTTTTAACCTTGTTCCATGAAGGCGTCCCATGGGAGCAGGGAGGGAAAGGAGGCAGAAGCCAAGTTGGGGGAGGGCCCAAGAGTAGGGATGGGGGCTTTCAGAGCGCCCCTGAGGACAGCTTTCCCCCCTTTGTCCCCAGCCCTGTTAAATTTTTTAAAGGCTCCGAACAGCAAGAGGGACAGTGGAGTTCATTATATCGAGTTATCTCCTCCGTTTCAGGCGAAGATCAATCTTCCGAGGCTTGCAGCTCCAAGGGGGAAGGGAAGAGAAAGAAAATGGGAGGTGAAGGAAAAAAAAACTCCCTGGACCAATTTCCGCTGGCTAACACGATTACCCGGCTGCCTGGCAGCAGCGCCAGCTGTTGGCAGGCATGCTGGCCTCCTGCCAACCTCTCTCAGCTGCCGGCTGCCCCAAGGCTCCCTCCTGAGTGGGGCGGGTTGGCAGGTGTGAAAGCCCCACATGCCCCTCGGTTGGGGTTGCTGAGTGTGGCATCCCAGGGAAGCTGCAAGCCCCGCTAGTTACCCGTCAGCATCCACTGCTCAGCCTATGCCACAGACCAGTCTGTGCTCAGTATCCTGCCCCATGGGGGTGCCCTCTGACTCCTTCCTACTTCCTAAGGGAGACTTCTTCTTCAGAGAGTAATCACAGAGAGCAGGCTCCACTTATTTATTTTTCACCTGCTCATTCATTCATTCATTCATTCATTCATTCATTCAATGAATAGTTCCTGAGCATTCACTTGGCAGCACACAGTACACACAGAAGTTCAGAGGCAAACACGGTGTCTGCTGTCTGTGTTGAGAGGGAGATGGACAAGGAACAGGGGCACCACACACACAAGCAGGTCCAGGTCAGTGGGATAAATGCTATCTGTGAAAGTGAGTGGTTGGTGTGTTCAGCCATTTTACTCAGGGGCTGAGGGGAGGAAGAAGTCTTCATCTGAGGGGGGGACTTTGCATCAGGACCGAGGTGTCTGCAGCCTGAGGCTGCTGTCCCAGTTGAGGAAGGCCAGAGGCCATGGTGGTGGGAAGGGGCTTCTGAGAGCGGGCCAGGCCCGGGAGGCTTTAGGAGGGGTTGCTGGTGCAGCCATGGCATGTCCTGGCTGTCCTGGGCTGGTTTGAGTTGTCCACATGAGGTGCCCAGTTCCAGCAGGAGAAGGGCACAATGGGGCAGAGGGAGCTGAGTAGTCAGGGTCTGGATGGGTGTGAGGGAGTAAAATATGACAGTGGCTGATGATGGCTTGAGTGAGGGTGTTTGGGATAAAGAAGAGTCAAGGTAGAGGGAGATGTAATTTTGGGTTAAAAATGAAATGTTCTATGTTGGACAGGGCCGTTAGGAGAGTAAGTGGAGATGACAAATTGCCTCCTACCTTTGGAGCTGTGCTCAGGAGACTGAGGCTAGCATGAGGGAGCTGGAGGCAGAGCTGTGCAGAAAGCCCAAACCTGTTAAACCAGCCAAGGAGTGAGTGGTCAGGAGAGGGAGGAGGGCCTGTGACCATTGTGGCCTCTGATGCTTGGAGTGAGAGTGAGTAGAGGAGGCTAGTACTGGGAGACCCCAGATGAGTATGTCCGAGTGAAAGAAGCCATCAGAACTGCAGATACTGTCCAGATCTTGGGGACCAGGGCATCCAAAACATTGACCATTAGTCTGGCCAAACAGCTTTCTGGGTGGCTTGACTTGTTCTGTGGAGTGGAAGGGACCGTAGCCTAGCTCCAGAGAGCGCTGCGAGACACTAGCCAGAACTGTGCTAAAGACCGGAAGAGCCCAGAGCCAAGTCTTCCCCTACCCCCTTCTTCCTTCCATCCAACGCTTCCTGTCATGATACTGTAGCAGATTGGACCTTGTACAGTAACTTAATCTCTGCTTCTTAGGTTTGTTTTCCCCCTGCAGAATGGAGATACCATCTCAGATGTCCCTGGATCTCAGCGAATGAGTGTCACTGTGTAGTTCTGGCTATTCTGGAACTCACTTCATAGACCAGGCTGGCATCGAACTCAGAGATCTGCCTGCCTCTGCCTTCCAAGTGCTGGAATTAAAGGCATGCACCAGGCTGGACCTAATCTTAAATAAAAGCTGTCATGGAGAACTAGATAACAATGTACCAGCCAAAATAAGTTTTGGGAGGGTGTTTTGGCAACAAGTAGAAAAATCTGGAGTGTGTATACCCTTTTACCTATCCTTTGGGAATGTGCCCAGAAAAATGCTTACATATCTACACAGGAAGCAGGGTTCCCCCAGGAACCCGCCACCCAGTAAGTAATATAAAAAAAAAAAGTTGGAACCCTCCAAGCATACATCATTGGAGTTCCTTTTCACCTGGAGAGGGTGCGCCCCCTTGTGGAGGAGCACAGTGTAGCTCGGGAGGGATTCCCAGGCTCCAGGCTCTGCTTACTCTCTAAGAGAACTCCGGCAGCTCACTGACCACCATTCTCTGTATCCTCCAGCGGCTCTCAGCCTCCCTAATGCTGCTACAACCCTTAACACAGTTACTCATGCTGTGATGACCCTCAATCATAAAATTATGCTTGTTGCTACTTCGTGACTGTAATTTTGCTACTGTTACAAATCGTGATGTAAATATCAGATACTCAGCTTGTCTGGTATGTGACCCCACAGGGTCTTGATGCACAGGTCGAGAACCACTGCTCTAGAGGATGATGGTCCGACAGGCACCATGTCAAAAACATGCTGTAAGGGCCAGCAGGGTGGACACGTGGTGCAGTCAGCCTGCTGTCTGGTGCGCACGCAGGTGCTCCGTGGGTACAAGCAACAGTTGGTGCTTTGTGAGGACATGGAAAGGTCTATAGCTTGTGGAAGAACACTGGAGCTGGTGCACCCAAGTGTAGAACCTGTGTATGCACCCTTCTACAGGTGCGCGTGTCCGCCAGAGGGCCTCAGCACCCCTGAGGAGCGGCCTGGAACACAAGTTTGTCTCTTGTACTTGAATAATAAAACAATATTCTGTAATAATGGAAATTCAGAATACTTTTTGTTGATTTAGGAGACAGGGTTGCTCTGTGTAGCCCTGGCTGTCCTGGAACTCACTCTGTAGACCAGGCTGGCCCTGAATTCAGGGATCCACCTGCCTCTGCCTCCTGAGTGCTGGGGTTAAAGGTGTGCACCACCTGTGCTTAGAAATTTACATATTTCACCTCCTCCTGGAAGTCTGCTAGGACCGCACCAGCCCAGAGCCCTCTACTGTCAAATCTGTGTTTGGAAAGCCTCCCCACCCCCACCTCCATGGCTGCTTTGAGTTAGATGTTGTGTGTGTGTTTGTGCGTGTGTGTGTGTGTGTGTGTGTGTGTGACCTCAGCCTGCCAATTTCTTAAATCCAGGATACATACTTTGTAGGCTAGATACATGTTCAGAACCAAAAGTTTTTAAAATAGGACCCTCCAAAGCACTACCAGCACCCAGGAAATCCTGCTTGAAATGCAGATTCTCAGGACCTGTTGCTCAGAAACTCAGAGGGTGACAGCAAGCTGTTTGCTCAGAGCTCCCTGGTGATGAGTACCTGCTGGTACCTGCTCAGAGCCCTCTGGTGATGGGTGTACCTGCTGGTACCTGCTGGCACTGATGGATAAAAGGCCAGTCCAGAGTCACAGGGTGAGCCAGTGACATAGCTGAATTGGGCTGGGTCATGATGCCAGGCATATGTGGGCCTTAGCACTCCATTTTTGCCAGCTCTCCTGGGCCCCTTTGGATCATGGTGCACATCTGGCCTTGAAAGGGAATGTGAAGCTCAGCCCTCTGTGCCCGGTCACCAGAAAACCGTTCTTTCTGCTGTGGGTAGTCAGGGTGGGAAAGTGGGGTGGTGGGGTAGGGTGGGGCCTGAGCTACTCTCCTGGTCTAGTTCACATATGTCAGGGCACGTAGAGCCTGGACTGGCCTGAGCAAGCCCTAAATCCCAGTCAGCAGCAGCTCCGACCTGATGCTGGCTTTACTCTGTGAAATGGACCTGGCATCTTCGGGGCAGCCTCTTCTGCCCCGGGGCCCGGGAAGTCCGGGCTAAACAGAGCTTGGGCGGGCTGACTACAGGGCAGGTCTGAGTGTCTGCTCACCATTTCCCTGCTGTTTCTCTGCAGGAGTCCTACTGAGGAGCTGGGATTCTGGAGTGAGGCCTCAGAGAGGTGAGCATCAGCCTGCCATTGTCTTTCTTCCTCTTCCATCCTCTGAAGGCTGCCTTTGCTTCCGAAGCCATGGTGGTGGGGGTGGGGGGACTGCTGAGTTATTGAATGAAGAAGAGGGCAAGGTTTGGGGATCAGCTTTCAGGTGGGAAGGTGGCTCAAAAATCTACTGGGGCCAAGGTCACGGGAACTCAGAGCCCTGTGGAGCAGTCAGGGCACCATATAGCACCGACATCTCCCAGTTATAGAGAAAGCAGAACTGTGATCCCCTACGTGAGGAAGTTGAGGCTGGGGGTTGTTTGGTGGGTTGGACACTGGCTTTGTAGGGGGCTTGTGCTGAGATCAGCACTATGAGGATCCCACTCTCTCTCCCACGAGCACCGCTGGCCTGGGGCGAGGCAAAGAAACAGGCTCAGGGCAGACACTTAGCTGAGTTCCTGTCCTGAGCCCCAGAACACTCCTGCAGACTTTGGGTTTAATTTCTCATCGGGGCCCAAGTTTGTCTGCTGGGTCAGCCTCATCTCCACAAGGTAAGCCAGCAGAAGAGGCTATGGAGTCTGGTGTTGGTGCCCTGTGCTTTTTCCTGGCAGTGGTGACTAAGGTCATGGACTGAGGGTCAGATTTCTCTCCTCTCTGTGTGACACCCCTTTCCTCCATTTTCCGGTGGGTCAAAGGGGGGCTTCTGAAAATCAATCCTCCTGGATGCTACTCTGTGTAGAGAAGACCATGCACACAGTTGGTGCTCAATAAACGGTAAAGCACACACACACCACACACACCAGCTGCTAAGCAACAGAGGTATGAGAAGAGAGGGAGGACGGGAGAGTCAGGGAAAGCACAGTCTTCCATAGCTGAGCCCTCTGCCAAGGCTATCACTTCAGAGCTGAGGTTCTCTCTGTGGAGGGATCCAGGCTGCCTGCCTGGAGGAGGGGCAGTAATTGTTACTAATTTGCATGCTCAATCACCTCTTTTTAAGTCTTCAAGAAACCTTTCCAGACTTTAATTAGTTCATTTGTCTTAGCAACAACAGTCTTGGGAAGGAGCAGTTTGTTCCTTTCTTAGAGGTGCGGGAGCCAAAGCTGGCTGGGTCGGGATGGAACCAGTGCTGGGGTAGGCTGGGGCCTGGGTCCCCACTCCTAGACCCCGGTTTGCCCCTGGCTTGGAGCCATGGGTGTTGTAGGAATTGGGGTTGTCAGATCCTAAAGGAAGTGGACCTGGGAGGCCACAACCAGCAGGGCGCCTCTGTCCTTCATGATGTGATCTGCTTGTCTCTCTGCACTGGGACCCTGCCAGCCCTCCTGCTGTAGTGTGCAGCCTCTGACAGGCCGCCTTGCAGTCTCCACCCTGGGTGGCCCTTCCTAGGGCGGCTGAACAGCCCTAGCCCTGCTTAGCTGGGCGAGCTCAATGACACTTATTCCCAGGTGGGGCTGTCGGGGCCGCTGTTTATGGGGAGGGCTGGACATGGGCGGATCGGTGACTTGGGGAGCCCACGCGTGTGGGATTCAGAAGCATAGGCATTGTGTGGGGAGAGGGAGCAGCGAGGCGGCAGCTCCAGGTCCACAGGGCTGTCAGCGTCGCCGGGTAGGCTGCCGAGCAATTAGTGCACCGGCCCCGGCAGGACCTCAGAGATAGAGCCGGCTGCCTGTTGGACAGTGCCCAAGCGAGCGTGTGCGTGAGGGAAGCTGAGGGAAGCCTGGGAAGACGTGCTAGGAAAACCCAGGAATGGTTGCTTTAAGATCAGTTAGGGCAAGAGGGGAAGGGCGGGGCGGGCTGCATGGCTTCCTCTGCAGTCAAGGCTGGACATGAGTTGTGCCAACCTTGGACAGTTGCCTTGGGCAAAGCCATACAGGTTCCATAGGCTGACACCTGTGTGAGGGGGACCAGTGTGTGAGGGTTTTGACAAAGGAAGTTTGATAGCACCTGAGCCCAGGAGGCTTAGTAAAAGGGCGTTTGGCAGGTGGGGTTGCCGGCACCCTTGACTGCATTCTTGCTGCATGGCTCTCCTGGTTCGATTCGGTGTGGGCCTGAGCTGCTGACCTGAGGCAGAGTCGCGTTCCCGCTTGAACAGGAACAGAGCAGTGGAGGAGTTGTCGGGCCAATGTGCTACATTTTTAGCTTAAAAAGCTTATTCTGCGTCTGCTTCAAATGCTGCTTTCTTTTTTTGGTTTCCACCTCAATTCCC
Organism: Psammomys obesus; assembly: GCF_907164565.1. Classification (NCBI taxonomy): domain Eukaryota; kingdom Metazoa; phylum Chordata; class Mammalia; order Rodentia; family Muridae; genus Psammomys; species Psammomys obesus. Next base: position 18,180,521 of record NW_026596039.1, on the reverse strand, counting down.
CCATCCCAGCAGGGAGACCCTGTTGTCCTTTCCTGCATGGCCTCCAGTGCTGGGCTTTTCCAAGGTGCAGGGGGTGGAGGGGCATCTGAGCTACCCAGCCCAGGGGCAAAGTGCTCAGGCTCTGGGCCTGACTACCCGGCTTCGTACCATCACTTGGACACCGAGTGACCTTGGGTGTGTTTCCCAGCATGTCTGTGCATCAGGGCCGGTTCAGGAAGGGCTGAGAGCTGTGTGGTCGTCACACTGGGTTCCATGGTTTGGGTGGGGAAGGTGATGCTCACCTCTCTGTCTTCCTCTTGGTGTCAGGTGCTGGGAAGCTTCCCGAGCACCGCCGAGCAAGAGGGACATGCTGTGAGGTTGGACAGCACTTGTCCTTTTCTCAGAGACACATGTCCTAGACCAACAAGGTAGAGGTGGTGCAAAAGATGAATGGACTCCTTTTCCTGGGCACAGAGAGGCATTCCTGGGGACACTGGGGTGCGGCGGAGAGGCCTGGCCCACGGAGAAGGGAGAAAAAGGAGCTGGGATCATCTGTTTTTCATGTGGTAGGGGTTTTCACATGCACAGTGTGTGGGGGGAGGGGCGTTCATATGGGGAAAGTGCTGACCTCAGGGTCAAAGAGCCATCCTATGCTTCAGGGCCCCAGGCACAAATACAGTTTTCATGTCTGGCTCTAGCTGTCTCAGACATGGATCTGCAAGGGTGGGATGGACCTGCATGTGTGAGGGAATGCTGCTCCTCCCCTGCAGGAAACACTGGACAGCAGGCCACTTTCTTCTGTCTTCTGCAGTGTGAGCTCTGGAGAGCTTCCACAGTCGAGCATGGTACCTGGGTGTGTGCTGTGTGCTCTCTCTGTCCCTGCCTCCTCACTCTGCCCAGGCTCCTATCATCTATCTCCCAGGAGCAGGAGGTGCCCTGGAGAGGCACGAATGTACTTTAGGATTAGTGATAACGGCAGTGTGTGTCAAGTATGGCAAGCATCATTCTCCGTCTCCTGCATTCTGAAACACAGGAAAATGAGGCCAGAGGAGTGACTCAGGTCACACAGCCGACCTGAGTGGGGAAGGGGCCACTGCTGGCCAGGTCTGGTTTTGACCTCTGAACAGTCCCTTGATCTCTGACAGGTGAGGACCTCACCCCAGCCAGCATTTCCATCTTTGCTGTGGCCAAGCTCCAGAGAGGCCCTGGACACCCATTACGGTAGCTCACCCTGTCACAGGCCCTTTCAGACCCATTTTACAGATGTGGAAGCTGAGGCCAGGAGGGGACTCAGGCTTTTTGGAAATAAATATGTCATCTATCGTCTTGATCTGCTGCTTCAGAACATCTGGTGACCGTCTGGCCAGTTCTTCCACTGCTACAAGTTGAGTCTATGTGTCACATTCTACCCAAGCCTGTGTAAACGGGGGCCTTTCAGGGAGAGACGCAAGGGCATTGTCTCCTTTCTGCTGTCCAAACCACCAAGGCAAAGTGAGCAGCGGCTAAAAGCCTGGCCTGTGGCACTCTACACGCACACACACACTAGGCCAGAGGTCAATGCTAAGCGTAGTCCTTGATCTCTCTCTGTGCGTGTCTCTGTCTCTTTCTCTGGCTCTCTGTCCCTCTCTCTCTCTGAGGCAGGCTTCTCACTGAACTAGAGCTACTTTGACTGGGCTGACTAGTCCTCAGGCTCCACCTAGCCACCTCCTTCCCCTGTTATAAAACATTACATCTGGCTTTCTCGTAGGTTGGCACAGCAAGCGCCTTACCTGTGGAGGCATGGCCCCAGTCAGAGACTAGGTTGTTTACCTATCAAGAAAGAACCGTAGTTAGGCCTGCTTAGGGGCTGAGGCAGGAGGATCATTGGTTGAGATTCTGAGGAGTACAGGTCAGCCCGGACTACTTATGGTCTCAAAATAAATAATATTAAAAAGACTGAAGGACTGTGGATATAGATCAGTAGGTGAGTGCTTGTTTATCATCTATGAGAGCCCGAGGTTAATTCCCAGCACAAAAAAAAAAAAAAAAAAAAAAATCTATTTTCTACAGTTCAGGAGGCTAGGATGTAAAAAATGAAGGAGCGTGGAGCCTGGAATACAGTTCGGGGCTAGATTACTTATCTAGCATCTGGATTTAATTTCCAGCATAGAAACAACACACACACCCAAGCTAGGCTCTTCTGCTGTGTCACCGACGGAGCAATCCAGAAAGGCACGTGTGCTCATGGCTGCGGCACCCCTGAAAGGCTCCTACTCCACACTTTGGAGATGGGGATCATTGCCAACCTGGGAACTGCGGGGACCTATCCAAGTCACAGCATTCCCTTCTGCTCATCAAATCCATGTTTTTCTTATATGCGCAGTACATTTTCCCCATCCCCAAGCCCTGACTTTTTCCCGTATCAGCTCCAAAGGGCAAAGCCCAGAGTGTCCCTTGAGTCATATATGGACAAGTCCCAGGAAACAGCCCATCCTAAGGCAGCATCTTCCATCCCTGAGCCCAGAAGATCAAACAAGTGACCTGTTTGCAAAGCGCAGTGAGGCCCAAGCCTCTAATGGACATTATATCACCAAGTGAGCATGTAAAAGCAACTGGTCCCAAGCAAGTCCAAAGGCCACTCGGAACTCACCATTCCAGTTCCAAGATGGACAGTAATGATGGACTTTAATGTCACTTGCCGTTTCCTGGCCATTCCAGTGCAGGGTTTGTGTCCTCAAGGCCTCAGCAGCCCTGTCTGGATAGCTTTGCTATCCAGGTTGGTGTCTCATGTCTGTGGCTTCTCCAGGCTGGGCTGGTGCGCAGTAATGGTCCTTTGGTCCTAGGGGCTTGGAATTTGCCACACTGCCTCTTCTGTAAGCATTACCTGAATTGGAGCTCTCTGGCGGCTTTACCCTTGTGACAGATCTCTGCCTGGGTCCCTAGGCTGTCTGCAGCATTCTTAAAACAGCCCCACAGCTTTTGAATTGTACGTGGATACTGCCGAGGCTCATGGCTTGTACCTTCTGGAGTGGCAGGCTGAGCCATACCTGGGTCCCTGGAGACATGACTGGGTTCATCAGGTTCTTGCTGGTATGAGGGGAGAAGAGTCCAGGTGTGGTGCAGGGCTGGGATGGCTGAAGCACCTCCCTGGAAACATCCCTGTCACGGGCCTCATCGTCTCCAGGAGCAGGTCTCCTCTGCCCCTAACAGCCTCACGTAGTCGCTTGGCCATGCCCTTAGCACTCTCTCCCAAACGTGCCTTCATGCTCTCCATGGTTGGTTGAAGAGGCTCAGGTTCACCTCCCTCTGAAGGCTCAGTTCCCTCTCACTACTGCCTCAACCTTTCCACATTTTGTGGCATGAGCCAGCAGACGCTGTGCAGAGCCCTGAGTGCTTTGGTGCCCTTATCTATCTATCTATCTATCTATCTATCTATCTATCTATCTATCTAT
>NW_026596039.1:18130377-18177101 GCF_907164565.1 Psammomys obesus | reverse complement strand
TATCTATCTATCTATCTATCTATCTATCTATCTATCTATCTATCTATCTATCTATCTATTTATTTATTCTGCCAAATATCACCTGGTCCCAGGACCTCCAGACCTCTTCCCTCTGAGATCCCATCAGAATGGCCCTGGCCATCCACATTCTGTAGCACACAGCTCTATTCCTCTCCTCACCTTCCATTCTCTTTTCATGGAGACGAAGGCTTTCCCTGACCTCTTCCGCCAAACCCTTCCAGCCTTTCTTCACCTTCATTTCCAAAGTTGCTGGCCCACCTCAGCTCTGTCAGGGCAACGCCCCGCCTTGCTGGCATTGTTTGTCTTAGTCCCTTTAGTGACTGGGTGATTAGGAAAGGACTCGTGTTGCTCATATTTCTAGAGTTTAGAAGCCCAAGGAGGAGGGGGCTGCGCCTTAAGGAGGGCCTCCTTGCAGCCTCCACACCCCGTGCACAGGCGTGTGGACCCAGGATGCTTCGTGCGCCATCTGCGTGAGATCGGGGATTCTCGCTCCTGTGTGTGAGGCCACGTGGAGCCCTCTTTCCCCTCCTCCCAACTCTACCCAATAGATCAGCCCTAGATTTTCGAAAACCTGACCAAGCATTGTGCCTGGAGTGGGGCAGAGAACTGACACTCGATGTATTTAGCAGCTGCGTGTGGCAGGTGTGCATGTGTGAGGGTGTGCAGGCCCAGGTGTGAGCATGTGCAGGAAGGTCAGAGGTCAACGCTGGGTGTCTTCCTCTGTCTCTCTCTACCTTATTGTCTTAGGCAGGGTCTCTCACTGAACTTGGAGCGCACCAGTTTGGCCTGCGTGGCCAGCCAGGTATCCCCTGGGACCCACCTGTCTCTGTGACTGCCCCTGGTGCAGCCATGTGCCACCATGTCCAGCTTTCACGTGGGTGACAGGGATCCAGACTCCGGTCCCCAAGCTTGTGCAGTAAGCACCTTACCCACCGAGTCATTTCCCTACATATTTAGCAACATTTATGCCCATCGTCTGCCACTGTGTATTTGCGAGGGCTTCCAAGCCCTCGTGGGACACAAAGACATAGTCTGCAGTGGAGAAGGGCAGTGAGAATGGGGGCATCAGAACGTGGACTCATGGAGTGGGGTGCTGGCTGTGATTCTTGGTGGCCAGAGTGAAAAGGGAAATAGGAGTTTTATGTTTGTGCTACCCTCAGGAGAAGAGCAGCGGAGAGACCTGAGGACAGGCTTCCTAGGAAGGAAGGCTACTAGGGACAGGGATGTGGTAGGCAGTTGCAGGCCCCTGCCCTCCTGCCCACCCAGGCATCCTGACCTGTGAAAATGAAGGTCTGTGTTGCACTTTGGGGTGGGGACAGGGCACCTGGAGTCTTTGGTTGAAGCTGGGCAGAGGCCTAAGTGGCACTTTGTGATCTAGTCATTGGTGCTTAGGCCTCGGGAGGCAGGGGGTGGCAAACAGTGGCAGGCAGGCACCCTCTGGGTTCTGGCTTGCTCCAGGAAGGAGGAAGCCCTTTCTGCACCAGGTCCCCTGATGGCCAGGCAGAGGCCATCTGGCCAGAGGTGTGGGTAGGCCTCATCTCCCAGATCCCTGGCCCCTGACTCTGCCTTGCTTACCTAGCAGGGCTTGCCTATCTGCAGTTTGGACCCAAGCCAGCTCTACTTTCCTCCCTTCATCAAGAATCTCTGCACTCCGCACAGCCTGAGTCTGGCCTCCAGGCTCATACCAGAGCTGGCTCAGGCCTCTCTGTGTCCTGTCCAACTCCACAGGTGCTCAGGGCCTAGGTGAGCCAGCTTTATTGCCCCACTGGTGTGGAGCCCCTCAAAAGCTGGTGGATCTCCCTACTTCTGCCCAGTGCCACCTGGGCTGGATGTATGTCTGTGTGTGTGCCTGTGTGTGTAGATGTGTGTGTTTGCGTGTGTTAAAGCCTTTTGAGGAAAGAGGGTCAAAGAGAATGCACAATCAGCGTCATAGTGGGTGGGCTTCCCAGCATTCAGAATGTCTTTCACACACTTGGCCAAGCCCAGACCTCAAAACAGCCCTGCAAAGTAGGACAGCAATGGCATAGCAACAGTAATAACAGAGGCTTCCAAGCTCCTGCTGTGTGCCAGGTGCTTTTCCGAGCGTTTCACAGATATTTATTGGTTTAATCCTCACCATACCCCATGAGCTGTTATTACAGAAGCACAGAGAGGTTAAGTCACTTACCTGAAGTTAAACCATCTGTAAGAGGCAGAATTGGGGCTTAAACCAGGTAGCCTGAACTCGGTGCAAAGGGACAGGGAAGGGCCCACTTCTCTTGAGTCCTGGCCCTTTTTGTAACTGGCTTTAGCTTGGGAGAAGCGCAATGTCCCAAGGTTCCTCCATATTGTGGCATATGACACGATCTTCTTCCTTTCTGAAAGGTGAATTCTATTCCTTCAGGGGGTATTCCCTCCTGCCTCTCTGCCCCACTGCCTTCTCTTCCTGGCCACCGAGAAACGGTGCTGAAGTAAACTTGGGTGGCAAATTTCTCCAACATCCTCTTAGTTCTTGCTGGTTCCTTAGATAATCCTATCTTAATTTTTGAAGGCACACCCTCTCTGCTACTCTCCAACTGCCGGCGCTGGTTTATATCCCAACAACAATGTGCAAAACATGAATTTCATCCCACCCTTGTCAGCTCTTGGCTAGCACTCTCCTCTTCCATCACTGCCTTTTTTTTTTTTTTTTGAGACAGGGTTTTTCTGTGTAGTCCTGGCTGTCCTGGAACTCTCTCTGTAGACATAGGGGTCCATCATCCATCACTACTTAAAACAATGGTGTGCATGTGTGTGCTCACATGTGCTTGTGTGTACATGCCATGCTCATGTTGAGGTCAGAGGACAGCTCTGTGGAGTCAGTGCCCTCCTTCCACTTTCACGTCAGCCTCCAGGGCTGAGCTCAGCTTGCCAGGCTAGCAAAGCAAAACCCTTTACCTCTGAGCCATCTGGCTGGCCCGTCACCACTTCCTTTGTTTCTTTGGGTTTATTTGTTTGATTGCAGAATGAGAAGTAGCATAGGCTGCCCTTGAACTTGCTATGTGGCGGAAGATGAATTGAACTCCTCATCCTCCTGCTTCTACTTCCCACTGTTGGGCTTGCAGCTGCAGGCTGCCACACCCTTCATAACCACCCTACCCACTCCTTACCTTCCTTCTCTGAGTATCAGCATTTAGTATCATATCCATCCTAGTTACCACCAAATCCAACCCATAAACCTCGCTTCTCTGTCTTCCGGGAGCTCCGTAGTCGCTGGTCATATGTTTAGGTCTTTCATCCATTTTCAGTGGCTATCAGTGCTTGCTCACTCTTTTTCGTACTGTGTCTGTCTGTGCATCTTAGTGCCTTCCTGAGGACAAGGCCATGCCACTTCTTCCTTCCCGGGTCCGGCAGGGGTCACGGCCCACCAGGATGCTGTGCACATTGTGGGGAGGTGGGCTTCTTCTCCTACCTCCAAGTATCCACTGCCATGGGTGTGGTCAGGAACACTATGACAGGAGAAAGGTGTGTGCCAGCATGCCCAGCTCTCAGGAGTTTATATGCAGGACCTGCAGTCCAGAATCAACTAGACACTTGGAATACTGTTTCAGTGAGCACTTTTGGGCTCTGGCTGAGTCACATGACAATGCAGAGTCCCAAATGTACCACTGAGAGGTGGCCGGCTTTTATCTTGGTGCTCAGCCAACTCTTGAAAACTAAAAGGAACTTTATAGTTAAAAGAAGGATCTGAGCCCAGTGGTGGTGGCGCACGCCTTTAATCTCAACACTCAGGAGGCAGAGGCCATCGGATCTCTGAGTTCGAGACCAGCCTGGTCTACAGAGCAAGTTCTAGGACAGCCAGGGCTACACAGAGCAACCCTGTCTCAGAAAAAAAGAAGAATGGTCTGCATTTGGGCTCAAAGGCTCAGAGCAGGGTGGGGCAGGTAGGCGGCCAACGGGCATTCCCTAGCTGTGCTGTGTTGGAGCTCTGGGTTTGGTCCTCTGGGACCACGATGAGGAAGTTTTCAAGCCAGCTGCTTACCACAGGGGTTCACACTGCCCCGATCCTGGATTTCTCAGCTCTGATGGGGTAGCCAGGGTTCACAGGCTCTGCCTGTTGCTTCCGTGTGAGCCAGACAGGCCTATCCTTTCTACAGGTTCTCCACCTGTGAAAAGAGCATTGTTCCCTTATCATGGGGGAAGAAGAAGGGTTTAACAAGATGGTTGTATTTAAATCTGTGCCAGGGACAGGCACAGATAGGGAAGCCAACACCTCCAAAGTGCACAAGTCTTTGTTCTGCCTGCGTTCTGTGACAGGAAGCTGGTGGAGCTCACTGGACCCACCTCTGGATAAGCCACATTCAAGTCTGCTCTGAACATTCCGGAATAGCCATGTCATGAGGATGTGGTTGTGGGGTGCATCCCTTTGGCAGGGTGGTCTGTGGGGAGGTCCCCAGCGAGACCTGGCCTCCAGCGCAACCCTGCAGGGTCAGGCCACAGTGGCCCCACTCACTATCAACCCAACATCTGCCGATCTGTGGCATTTTGGAGACCTGCCAGATGGGCTGTGGGAGGAGCCAGAAGACTGTGCCAAAGGACAGTCGCTTTTTTAGGCGGGGCTCTGGTCAAGGGGGAAGTAGGTACTCACTGACTTGGGAACATGGGGACCTCTTCTTAATTTGGGACCCCCACCCTCAGCGACATTGTCACTGCCTCATTGGGTCTAAACGTGGCCTATGCTGACCTCATTCCCACTTTACAGATGAAGAAGTGGAGTGCACACAGGAAGGCACTCTTAGGCTAGTCCTGGCCCCTGGTTTTCCCATGAAAATTTCAGGGACCAGACAGACACAGTTGAGGAAATGTTCTGGATATGGATGACACCTTCTCCTGAAGAGGCTAGAGGATAAGAGGTCTCCCGGAGCATAGGAGGCCAGGTTCACGGCCTGTCAGCAGAGATCTCTTCCCCACTTCTGCCAGCACCCCGGCCTCCCAGAATCAAGCCTCTTGGGCATCCCAGGCCTCCTAAAGGACCCCTGGGGGGCCAGCAGGGAGACAGCAGCCGCGCATGTGCCCGAGAGTGTTGGCAGAGTTGAATGTCTGGGGAAGCTGGTGGCACTGAGTGAGCACGTGGTGACTGGACAGGAGGACAGGGCCTTCCCTTCCCCTTCTGCTTCTGCTCAGGGCAGCGAGTGGGAGAAGCCCTGGGCAGCTGGGGTTTGTGCCCACTATATATAGCCCGGCTCAGACACGCACAGCGGCTATTTCTGTGTTCCTCCTCCTACTGAGGCAGGGGGAGGGGAGAGAAAGTAGTCCATCTAAAAATATAACCGGGAAAAATATCACAGCGCTGAGCCGCGCCCGAGATCTGTCTCCTTCTCTCGCCTCCGCCCCCGCGCCCCTACTTACCTCACTGCTGCCTTGAGGGTGCCATCAGGCTGTGGCTCCTCCTCACCCCGTCGCAGCCTCCCAGTGGGTGGGGCTGGAGCTGGAGAAGCTGAGGTCTAGAGAGAGATGGGTCCAGCAAGGAGCCACAGGTTCTGAGACTAATCTTTCCTGGCCTCTAACGATGCCCAGAGACAATCTGCTGGCTATGGCCTCAGAGGACTGGGGTCAGGCCTCTGCTCTAAGCCTCAGTTTCCTCTTAATGAGGAAGAGTGAGGCTCTTTGTAGCAGATATGTGAGGATGAGGGTTTAACAACGGGCCAGGCACAGCAAAGCATGTGGGACCATCCCCGGGTATCATGGCTACCCAGTATCCATCCCCCCATCCCGCCCCCACCCCCGCCCAGCTCACAGAATCCCTTTCACCCTGCGAGTTTCTTGAGGACAGGACAAGCCAACCCAGGCCTGTCTCCTGGTACCCAGAAGAGAACAACAGTTGTTGGGGATCACAGTTGACCAGAAAGGTAGGGAGTGAGGCTACCTGAGCCACCTCAGGCTGCGCCCCGCTGTGTGGCTGTACTGGTTCTCACCCATAACTCCTCAGGGAGGCTCAGAGAAGAGAAGCAAAGACTCCTGGATCACACAGCTGAGGTGGTATATCAAAGAAAGGAGGCTGCTTAAGTTCTGTCCGCATAGCGAATTCCAGGCCAGCCGTGGACACATATTAAGATTCTGTCTCAAGAAAAAAAAAAAAAAAAAAAAATGAAGCAGCAACAACAAAACAATTTTTATAATATTTTAAAAATCAAATGTTGCCCAGTATGTGTTATCTGATTTACTATTCAAATAGCCTTGAGGTAGGAGTTAGCACTTCCAAGGGGTTTGGTGACTTGGAAAACCTTGGTCACACAGCTGGTAAGTGGCCAACTAAAGATTTGCTCATGGGCCACAAAGCCACAAAGCCAACGATATGTGGTCTTCTCTCCACCAGGCAGGGTGCTGGCCTGCCTTCTGCGCCCCCAGGGGCTGCCCTGGGTGGGCTCGGAGCATATTTTTGTTCCTGAGCCTGCTGACAGTGGAGTGTAGCAGGGGCTCGGCTTGGCTGTGCGGAGCTGAGGCTGTGCCTGAGGTGGCCGTGCAGAGTGAGCTGTCTTCTCTGGCCAGCGCTGAGCTTTGCGGAGGCATTAACAAGCCATTTAAAAAGCGCTGACAACACAGTTTGCGGCCTCCTATTTAAGACATACTAAAAAATAAGCACCTTTTCAGGGAGGAAGCTGCAGCTCAGCTGGTGAAATATGGCCACGGTGTCACCTGCGAATCTGTTACCCTGATGCTGAGGGTGGCAGTGGGATCAGAGAGCACCCAGCCTTCCCCTTCTCTGCTGGCCTCTGCTAGGGGAAGTGGAGGGAGGGGGTGCAGCTTTGGTGGTGGTGGGGTGCTCATGGCTTTAGGAGGCAGAGGAGATTAACAGGCTGCAGGCTGTTCATTTCCCTGGTGAAGCCGAAGCCCAGAAGGGGTGAAAATTCAAACTTCTGACTGTGCTAAAAGCAGGCTCAAGCCTGGCCTGGGTCCAAGGGGGCACAATACAGGAATGACTCCATGATACAGGAACGACTCCTGTGTCTCCCTTCTGCTCTTTATTCCAGTCCAGGCATTCCTGGGGCCAGGATAGGCCTGGGTTCAGAACAAGCCAAACACCGAGGAGACAAAGGGAACAAGCAAAATTACAATCAAACTATCAAGGAAGGAAAACCATTAAATACAAATAACATCATCAATAACAAAAAAGCAACAAAACCAACTGTCTCTGGCTCTGTGTGGAGCTCACAGTTTCCAGACTCAGGGTAATAGAGTGTGGGCAGAGTTAAAAGGATGCATCTACCACCCAGGCACAGGTATAAGGGGATCTGAGAGACCAACCAGGCCCAGTGGGTGGGGTGAATGTGCATTGAGGGTAGCAGGTAGGGGCTGGAAAAATGAAAGCCACAAACAGAGGGGCTAGCATCTGCAGAGGTCTTGTGGTAGACACTCCTGTGAGAATCTGTAAGGCCAGCATGGCTGGGGCATAACACTGTGGGGAGGTGTGATGGAAGTACGCCTGAAGTAGGCTGGGGTCGGACTTCCAAGAAGCCCGTGAAGGAGGCTAACTGGTCTGGGGAGGACTCTCTACTCGGGTGTGGATGTGGGTAGGTCTCTGCTTGTTACTCGGCGAAATGGATTCAAATCAATATTGGCCCTGGGAGGCAGGTAGCTAGGATGAGTGTCAGTGTCCAGTGGGAGTGGAGGCTTGGACCCACTGGCTTTCTCTGTTAGCATCCTTTTCCTGGCCACCGAGGCAGCTGCCTTTCGGATCTGTTCTTTCTCTATAAGACCAACATGAGGATCATAGTGGGGAGCTCTTTCTTCAAGGCAGCTGGAGACACAGCTGGGGACAGGAGTGTGAGGTGGAGGGGGTCGCTCTATGTCAGTCCTGTGAGGTCTAACCCAGGGAGGAGCCAGTGCCCAGAAGGGAAGGGAGGGAGGAGAGGAAATAGCAGGCTTTCCTTAATTATGACTGATTGTGACAGCTTGCATCTTTAGTCTGAAAAGTATCTATGGGATAAGGACTGCTTTTCTCAATCGGGATAATTATGTTAATTAAAATGCTTTCTTTATAGCAGTTCTGATTAATAAAAACAGTTCCACTGCTCTCTTTAAACACTCTAACCTTCTGTCACACAGGGAAGGAGGCCCTTTCTCAGCAATTTACGGTTCTTCACACTGATTCCAAGAGACAACCTGCTGCCAGGGTGGCCTGGTGGTGGGCGCTTGGCTCCACACGTGTGAGGATGGGTACAGGCAGAGGGGACAGGAGAGGGACCAGATAGGCAGCTGTCCCAGCCACGGGCAGTGTCTGATGAGCCGGGCCACCGGTGTTGAGTCTGCTGGAGAATGATAACACCACTTACTTCTCTAACTGATGTTTATTTCCTATGGAAAGCATAAAGATAATTAGCAAACATCCAATTAAGGAAACTTACATGTTGGGGAGCAAGGTGCCTAGACCAAAACTGTGTCTGCAGTGGAGGGCTGGGGCCCTGTGCAGCCAGCCCTGTGCCTGGGAGGGAAGGAGAGGGAGGGATGCAGACGCTGGAGCTGGGGGTGGAAGCTCTGGCCCCACATACGCTAGAGGAAGCAGATGCTAGGTTCTGGAAGTGAGGAGTAAAAGACAAGCTGTGGCAGCGAGCTCTGGGCCCAGCTCGTGGCCGTCTTCAGCTGATCTGAGTGCCGGATCACACAGCGGTTTAGATATAGGATCGTCCCATTAAGGGTATGAGCTCACACGTGTGTGAGTGTGTGCATGTGGGATGCATAAAAGAATGTGTTTGCGCATGTCTTGTATGTAGGAGAACATGTTGTGAACATGTTAGAATATATGTTCATCTGTATGTGACTGACTAAATGTTCATGTGTGAATGTGAGTGTGAGTGTGGATAGTGCATAATCGTGTAGGTGTGTGTATATCTGTATGCCCCTGCACACACACTGAGCAGCTATGGCAGCAGTCTCAGCCCAGAGCCTGTGGGAAAATGGGAGGTTCTCCGACAGCATCAGGCTGCTGGAGCTGTGGAGTAGCCAGCAGGCAGGGGGCCCCCCTTTCTGTGCCCTCCTTCATAGCCTTGTGGTTCCAGGCCCCCATCTCTGATGACGGCCCGGGACTTGGGTCTGGTGGGCTGCGAGGCTGCAGAGAGGACAGAGCTAGTGGACAGGGGGCTCAGACCTCAGAGCAGGAGGCGCTTCAGCCGGCCACTGTGCCTCCTGAAATGACTCCGCGGAGAAGGGGGGTCTCAGTGGAGAGGTTGCTGGTGCTGGCAGGAGGCTCTGTGGATTCCCTGCAACATCCACAACCGACCATCCCAGGTCTGAGGACGTAGCCTGCTAGGGCCTTTGACACTACTGAACATGACTTTTGAGGAGGCAAAGCCCTGTCCCTCCCCAACACTGCTCCCCAGATCTCTCTGTCATGGGAGGGTGTGTGGCTCATGAGTGCTTCAGAGCACATGGGGAGGTCAGAGGACAATCTTGATGTTGGTCCTCTTCTGCACTGAGACAGGGTCTCTGTTTTTGTTTGCTTGTTTCCGCTCTGTACTAGACCAGCTGGCCTGTGAGCTCCTGGGGAGTCCCCTGTCGTTATCTCTCAGCTCCCCATAGAAGCCCTGGAATCACAGACAGTGGTACTGAGTTCCCGGCTTTTACGTGGCTTCATGGGATTTGAACTCAAGTCCTCATGCTTGTGTGGCAAGCTCCCCCGGAGGTCATCCAGCTATGCCAGTGGCTGAGGAAGAGCCTGCTTTTGGTCTTTGTAGCCGCTGAACACACAGCAGTGTCAGGATCTTCTCTCATTCTTGCCACCCAGAGTCAGGGTCTGGAGGAGCCTAGACCTTCTGACCCTGGGAAGTTCCAAGAGTGCCCAAGGCCAAAGGGTCCCCATTAACAAAGAAGGTCGTGCTAGTAGGTCCCCGGGCCCTTACTGCCTATGAGGAGATGACAGGCTGGCTTCTATAGAGGCTTCTATATATCTATATAGATGTGTAAATGTACAGCTAGTGGTATGGCCTCATGAGTGCACATTGTCACACGTACATGAGGACTTGCGTGTAAGGGTCATATTTCCTGTCCACATGTGCCAGTATTAGCACATATGTGTACATACAAGTATGTGTGTTGAAAATTGTACACAAGTTCATGGGCCTACTTCTGTGCATGTGGCTTTAAAAAGAGATTTATTTACACACATGAACACTCTATCTGCATGTATGCCTGCAGGCCAGAAGAGCGCATCAGATCTCAGTATAGATGGCTGTGAGCCACCATGTGGTTGCTGGGAATTGAACTCAGGACCTCTGGGAGAGCAGACAGTGCTCTTAACCGCTGAGCCATCTCCAGCCCCATGAGTGGCTTTTAAACATGCATATCCTGAGGTATCAGTAGGCACTGCTTCAGCTTACTGGGCCCTAGACTGATGTGTGGGTGTATCAGTCACGGGGGAGCCTAACGGTGACTCCCTTCCAACGCTCATGCCAAGACAGAGCAGGAGCCTTTGGATCAACCTCATCTGAGGACCTAGTGAAACACCGGAATCTTACTAGGCGCCCCAGCTTCAAATGCTTGCCTGCTGGCAAAAACAAACAAACAAACAACACTATCGCCCATCAAATCAACCAGGGTGGCTTCCTGGAGTAGCTGAACAGTTGGGTAAAGAAACATGGATATAAGCAATGGGGCAAGGTTTAAGGCCAAGTGTTACATGTCTGTGGTGTGCATTTACATGAACATGTTTCTCTGCTGCTCTACATGGTCCTGGAGTTCCATCACCATCCACCAGCACAACCACCAGCCTTCCACGGAACTCTGAACATACTCCCCTGGGCTGGGGATGCCTAGTACACGCTTTATTTATTTCCCCTAGTATTTGGTATTGATACTGTATCAGGTTCCTGCTGAATGCGTGGCCCTTGATCCCCGAAGGGCGCTGTTTTCAGATGGAGCAGCCCGACTCTCCAGAAACAGGTGCTGGTGGAGGCATTCCTGCAGGACAGCCATTGTCTCTAGACACTGGTGGTTCCTACATGCATGTGCAAGCCTGGTCCAGTAGTATCTGGGCCTGACCCCCCCCCCCAGCCTTTTGGGGCTGCCCCCTCTCACCTCCACTGTATTTACGTGTCTATTTTATGATTTCAATTTTTAATGCCTCTGCTCTTTGAAGACGCTTAATGCTTTCGAGTGGAACATTTCCTTCCAGGACCTGAGCGCAGATTGAGGACAGAGCAATAAATCAACTAATAACTGGAACCTCATTTTCTGCTCCACGGCAGAGAGTTAACCCCTGCCTTGCTGTGCTCCTCTCACCGGCAGCCACGGGGGCGGCTGAGGGCCCTGCAGGCTGCTGAGCTGCATGTCACAGTTCAGCTTGTTGCTCAGGCCCTCCCTCCTGCTCCCTCTTCTCTCCTCAAGGGTCTCCTCCACCCTTTTCTTTAGCCACTTCTCCTTGATTTTCCTTCATTATCGTGTTATTTCTGACCTGCTCAGAGCAAGTAGGAATGAGGAAGATCTGGTATTGGGGATTCTGGAGATCCCTGAGATACTGTGAGAAAGCATTTGTCAGCAGCTTCCTAGACTCCCTGACTTGTATGACCTGGCAGGAATGTTCAATCCTCTCTTGGAATCAAAGTCATCATCTATGTAAAGGATCTTGCTACATGGGTGGATCAGGATTGAAATCCAACATGGAGGACATCCTGGCTTCCATGTGGGCAGCGTGAGTCTCCCTGCTTCACTTTGCCTACAGTGCCTTGGGAGAAGAGAGGAGAGAGCCTGGCATGTGTGAAAGTGGTGCTCCTGGGTGTTGCATGGTCATGTGTGTGTTTACATGCAAGTGTTTCTGTGAGCTGCTCTACAGAGTCATGGAGTTCCATAGTCATCCCCCAGCCTTCCATGGGACGCTGAGCTTCCTTGTTTGTGGCTGAAGACAAATTGCTTGCGCTCTGTTTCTTCAGTTCCCATGTGTAACAGAAAGGTAAGAACTGTGCCTCCCTGGCTGTGCCTGGTGCTGTAGACCTTGGAGTTCAGGGGCAGAGGAAGGAGTAGACAAGGTTCAAGTCCAGCATGGGCTACGTTATCAGACCCTGCCTAGAGAATAAAGAGGAGAAAGAGAAGGGGCTAAAGGCACAGGTCACACGTCCTCACTAGAACAGATGCACACCCAAACAACAAAATAAAACAAACAGCAGAAAGGAAAGGACAGACACAAGAGACTGGTGTCCTCTTCATAACTTCTAGATGGAGATTAGGTGTGTTAGTTGCTGGTAAATGACATAGCATGGAGCAAATGCTTGTGGCCATTTATTGCTAGACACAACTGGAATCTTGCTGGGCACACCAGCCTCAAACTCAAGTGTAGGCTGCCTGCAGTACTGAGGTCCAGCGGGATGTTTGTGCTGATTCAGAAGGAAGCAGGGACTGGTTGCAGGCCCCAGCACAGGAGAGGATGGGCTAAGGGTCCCCTAGGGACCTTCTAATGACAGTCATCTTACCGTGTTCTTTCTGGAGAAGTTGAGTCTGCAGCTGAGCATGACCAGGTTCATGCCGGCTCACCTAGGCTGCTGGGGCAGAGACAGGGTTGGAGCTGGTATTTATCTAATCCTGGAGCTCTTCTCACGCAGGGATCAACCCTGATACTGGGGGACTGTAGATGGCTTGCCATCCCTACCATCTGCCTACCAGGTGTTGCTCTGCCTAGGCACCTCTGTGCATAGGGAGCTCACTGCCTCTCTGGACCATGAGATGTTTCATGGGACCACACTCATTCTAGTAGTGGGACAGCCTTAGCCAAACTCCCATAGCAGCACCCACCCTTTAGCAGATGCTGGCTGTGTCAGACACTAAGCCTAGCATGGTAGGCCATGTCAAGTGGGGTTGTGCGTTCACTCCCAGTATCAGCCTTGCCCACACAATGGGCAGCAGGATGACAGCATTCCACCCTATGCACCCACTATATGCCAGGTTGCCAGTTGCAAAGTCTGAGATCCTGCCTGGTTCCACAGTCCACTCTGGTCCCAACAACTCATCCTTATCCCAAGCTCTTCGCTGCATTCAGGGTGGGGAAGCAGCTCTCTGGCATCCAGCGCCTATGTATCTAAGCAGAGGACTCCTCCCGGTGACCACTGTAGCAGGTCATAGTTAGTGTCCTCCTGGGGCCATAAACAGGTAGCTTTTACTGCTGGAAGCAGCTCTCAGCCGAGAGGTGGGAATTATCATGCCGTCACGCCATCTGTGTACCGGCTATTGTCTGGAGGACAGTGAAGTGTGTGGGTGTTCAGAGATGCATACATGTCTCTTTGAGACAGGCCAACTAGCTTCACTTGGGGAAGGAGAGGATGCTGGGAGAGCCTGCTATGCTCAAGTGTTGCGTGTGAACTCCTCAGGTAGTGGGTTGTGATGGGTACACAGGGAGTAATTGATGGAGAACACCCATGAGAGAGCCTGGGCAGGAAGGAGGGAACAGTGAGGTGGGAGAGGGAGAGAGCCACACACAGGCACACACACAGGCACACAGGGCTCTCAGGGGACCATGCCTTGTTTGCCTCTGTCTCTCTAGCTCTGTCTCTCTAACTTGTACCTGGGAGGTGTGTATCACCATGTTTGGTCTGAGATCTATTTATTTTCAACTCAGCAAAATTAAGGGAGTAGACTTCCTCTTCCTCCTCCTCTTCCTCTCTTCTACCTCTCTCTTTTTTTGAACTACTGGGGATTGAGCCCAGGCCTTGTACATTCTGGGCACATGCTGTACCACTGAGCTACATCCTCAGTCTTTTTTGCACTTGTTTCTTTGAGACATCCTTGCTAAGTTGCCAGGTTGTCCTGGACTCATTCCATAGCCAGGTAGGCCTTGTGGTCCTCCTCCTACAGTTTCCCAGGTAGCTAGTATTACATGCCTGGGCCATCTGTCCCAGCAAGGGATGGTCTTTGGAAGGGAGCAGGGAGTGTTTGAGCTGCCCTGGCCCAGCAGGAGGAAATCCACCAAGTATGGCTTTGTGCCTGCCTCTCAGCCAGGAAAACAGAGGCCCAGAGGTGAGCAAGGGTCAGAAACAGAATCCTGCCCACAGATTGGAAGGGCTCTCTGGCCAGTGGTGCAGCAAAGGGGCCAGACTGTGACGCCAGTGGGATGCTGGGGCTTGAGCAGTGCTCCTGCAACCATAGGCCTGGCTCTTCTTCATCTGTAAGACAGAGCCAGTTAACAGTGTGTGCTCCAGGCCTGACTGGATTTTTTTCCTTTTGAGGCAGGGTCTATCTGTGTAGCCCAGGCTAGCCTAAAACTCTACATAGCCCTTGCCTCTGTCTCCCAAGTGCTAGAGTTGACTGTGATGCATCCATCCTGTGAGTCCTAGGCCAGCCTTGTTTACATGTAGAGAAACTGAGGCTTGGAGAGAGTAGGTGACATTGACTTGCCCCTGCCCCAAGGCTGTTGTCATCTCTTATGAGCACCCCAGAGGTACCCCCTCACAGTGCCTCGCCCTCCTATGCACTTTTGCCCAGTGTCCCTCTGCATGGTCCAGCAGCCTTCTGGAGGAAGCGGGTTGAGGACTTCATCCCTGTATTGCATATGGGGAAACAAAGGACAAAATGGTGTTTCTCTTTCCCTATTGCCTCACTGTGTCAAAGGAGGATGGGATCTTCTGTGTCAGGCAGTCTTTACTGCAGGGGACATGGAGGTGGCACAGATGCTGCCCCTGGCCTTAGGCCACCATCTCCTGGGGGAGAAATAATGGGCAAAGATAGTAACATTAACTGGTGGAGCACAGGGCAAAAAGTGGTTATTCAAGGGAGCAGATTAGGGACTGGAGTGCCTGTGGAAGTAAAAAAAAAAAAAAAAAAAAAAAAAAGATTCAGCATCTTTTCTGACAAGCAAAGAGTCAGGTGAGGCTGGGCTTTGAAGGGGTGGAGGAGATAGTAAAATGGAGGAGAGAGAGGCGAGCATCCAGGGGGAAGAAGGGAAGAGAGTCTGATAAGGAAGGTCCAGAGGGGGTAGGGAAGAAGGCAAGCTTCCAGAGTGAGAGAGGCCATGCATGCTGGCTCTTGCAGATGTTTCAACCCCAATGAAGGCTGGAGAACAGATGTCAACAGTGGGCAACCAGCCAGCAGATCCCCCAAGGCCTCACATGCCCCAAGCTGCCAACAGCAGAGTTGGAGGGGCCTTCGATTGGGAATGTGGTGGGCCAGCTTGCTGTGTGTCCTTGAGCACTAGACACTGCAAAGTAGGGCCACCTCAGCAATGTCTGGTGTCCCACGTGGTCTGCAGGAGGGATCCCTGCTGGCCTTGCAGTCTCTCCCAGTGACACACAAGCTGGTCCTCAGAGGAAAGGCAATGAGGTGACAGCTTAGCTCCCTGGCAGAGATGCCAGCACAAACCCGAGGAATGGCAG
This sequence comes from Psammomys obesus, assembly GCF_907164565.1. Lineage (NCBI taxonomy): Eukaryota > Metazoa > Chordata > Mammalia > Rodentia > Muridae > Psammomys > Psammomys obesus. The sequence goes on along the minus strand of NW_026596039.1, from coordinate 18,161,775 downwards.
AAAGTGGAGTTCGGGGAGAACCTTTGATTTAGAGACAAGGTTTTGGCATCAAACTGTGATCAGAGAACAGAGGCAGCCCGCCATGGTGCTGCGAGAGAGAGTGCTGTGAACCTCATTAATCTGATGCCTCCGTGTTCAAAGCGACACCTTAATTAGAAGGAGCCGCAGCGCTATGCTGGCTGGGTGGCCCATTGTTCCCGCTGGACACGTCACACCAGGTGCTTTCAAAGTCTGTTCCTCGGGTCCCTGGGCCACTCAATGCCAATTAGCCACCATTTAGGGCCAGGCTGCCTGGGCTGGCAAGGCTGTTTGGGCAGCAAGGCTGCCTCGATCCTGCTGTTTTATTCCATGCCTCTGCAAAGCTCTCCACACACCAGAGAAACATTTGCCCTGTGAGGGTGGGCCGTGGGACCTCAGGAGCTCCTGTCATCTCTGCAGGGGCAAGGGACCTCTTTCAGGACATACTTTTCTTGTTCCTTTGCCTTAGAGCTCTGCCCTCCTTATTGTCCCAGCCTAAAATATTCCATCAACTCAGTTCCCTCTCTGGGGAGTTCTAGATGACCATCCAGAGGTTTGATTTCTCTGGCAATTCAGTGGGTCCTTGTCCCCAAGAAGAGGTGGGCACCTGCCTTCCCCTGGGTAACACCTCTATTATGCGCACAGCAGTTGCTTAGTAAAAGCTTGTTGGCCAGTATAGCTTGTTCCTTAGCACAGTGCTGTCTGAGAAGTTGGTGAGTCTACCAAAACACACAGAGCTAAAGGCCTACAACAGTGTCACCTGAATTGTTTGGGGTGTGTCTTCATTACTTTTCTGTTTCTGTGATAAAGCATCATGACTGAGGTGACCTGTAAAAGAAAGTGTTTAATTTGGCTTACAGTCTCAGAGCATCAGAGGGCATGATGTGAAGAGGGCAGGAAAAGCTGATCGCGCACATCTTGATTCACAACCACAAGGCAAAGAGTACTGGAAATTGCAGGAGTCTTTTAAAACCTCGAAGCCCATCCCCATGACACACCTCCAACTGGGCGACACCTCATAATCCTTCCCAAATAGTTCCACCAACTGTGGACCACGTATGAAAGCATATGACCTTATGGGGCCCATTTTCATTCAAACCACTACAGGGTTTTCCATGGGCTTCATTTACCCAGAAACCACTGGGTCCTGGGAGATTGGATGCTTCTGCCTTTTAGGTTGCTGAACCACCACTGAATCAGAGGTAGGGGACATTCAAAGGGAAGACTGAAAAACTGGGCCTGTGGTAGAGAGCCGAAGGCAGGCTGTCCAGACTCCCGGAAGCCAGGCCTGCTCCTGGCTCCAACTATCTGCCTGTGCTCTTGGGTAGGTTATATGCTTCAGTTTCCAGTTCTGTGGGATAGGGATGGTAACCCTGTCATGTTCTGTTCCCTAAGATAAATACAGTGAGTTCAAATGTGAGACTAAGATGCTCAGCCTGCTGAGGACCTGCTGGCTTTGCTTGCTTGCCTCCGATGATGATCCTAGCTCTCATGGCAGCCATTCCCATCACTGGATACTGGCAACTAGAGTGGCCATTGTATTAATTTCCCGGGCTGCTGTAAGTTACCACGGACAAGGTGGCTTCAAACAGCAGAACTTACTCTGTGACGTTTTGCACGACGTCTATCTGAAATCAAAGCAATAGTCTGGTTGGTCCCTGAGGCTCCAGGAGAGATCTTCTCTCTCCTTGTCCTTACGGCAGGCATTCTTTGGGTGCTTTGGTTTGTGACTGTATCACTTGGTCTCTGCCTCTGTCTTCCTGTGTTTGTGTTTGTGTTTGTGTTTGTGTGTGTGTGTGTGTGTGTGTGTGTGTGTGTGTGTACAAAGTGTCTTTGAACATCAGCACTGGGTTAGAACACACCCTGTTTCAGTTAACTGCCTTCCTACCTAGGCTTGTCTGCAGAGATTCGTGGGACACTGAAACCCAGTGTCTTTCTTTCTTTCCTTCCTTCCCCTTTGAGCTTCCACCCACCCCTGTACCCCGAGCCTGGACCATCATGCACCTCTGCCTAACAGTGTTCCAGCCTCCTCATAGCCAAATCCATTCCACAACACATGCCAGGCTACTGCTATGGCAGAAACTTCTCTCCCGGGACTCTGTCCGGCCCCCTGCTCCTTTCACTCACACCTTTTAGATGTGCAAAGTCCCAAAGCTTCATTCCAGGGCTCAGCCTGGGTCCCTCCAATTACCAGCTGCCTTGATGTCTAACACTGTAAACCCCTTCACCTCATTATAGGAAATTTCTCTTGAATGGCCTTTAAAAACCATCTCATTACGCAGGAAGAACTGTAATTACCTTGCACAAGATGGATTCCGAACAAGTTGGTGCCGCTGCTGTCAAATTGGCAGACTGGGCTCACCAGGCATTAGTTTAGCCACTAGGAGACTGCTCTTTCCTCCTTCACATCAGCCTTCTGGGCCCTGCTGTGCGGGGCCCTGGGACCCTCATCACTGTTGGAGGCCCTAGGTCGGTCTCTCCCTCAGCGTGAGCAGAGCTGCCCTCAGTAGGGACTGCACCCTTGTCTAGGGTCTGATAGCCAGTATCCTGCATTCGGGCAGCCCTGACTCTTCCTCAGTTCGTCTGGAGGCAGGAGGAACTTTTCCAGTGGCTCAGGACATGACAGTGACTTAGGACTCTGAAGGCCAGTAAATTAGTTCTTGCCTTCAGCCATGTGCCTAGTCTCTGCCCAGGACCTTCTAAAATAGGATCCCATGCTGTTCCTGACCTGTGTGGAGGCTTCCCACACAGGAGCCTCTACTGTTTCAGTACTGACTTGGCCTCAAACGTCATCTCTTCTAGATGGTGGGGTCATGTGTGAGTCACATGATCCTTCTGAGCTCTTCCTCTAGCTACAGAATGGTCCTGTCTGCTTCAGGATCATGGTGAGTGGAAGCTGAGGCCACATGAGCTAGTGGCACAGACCAGGAATGGAACCCTCCATTTCCCAGGAGTCCTTCCTCAGGAAGTAGCTGCTAGGGAGAGGGAGGGTGGACTCTCCCACCAGCTTCTTAGTGATGGGTTCAGTAGGGATTTCTCCATATTGAGTACCTACTATGTGCTAAGTCTGTGCTAGGCTGCAGATATAATAAACAGGACAGCTGCGGCCCCTTCTTTGGGGGGGCTTCAGGAACAGGAACACATTTTAAAGTAAAATTATGTGGCTGCCAATGGTGACAAGGGAATGCTAGAGAATGTAGGGAGTCAGAGAGGACGGTCTGTGAGGGCTTCTCTGGAGAGGTGTCTTACTCCATAGACAGCTGTGGAGGAGGAAGCTGTGTGCACCCAGGAGGGGAGAACATTCTAGGTCTACGAGGGCCCTGGTGTGGAGAAGAGCAGGGGGAGCTGGAGCTGGAAAGGAGGCAGGGCTATGTCAGGCTGGGTCTGGGCCATGGTAAACAGCCCAGGATTAAAGAGCATAGGAGAAATGTTGAAGTTAACTTTTTAATATCTTATTTTTATTTTTAATTGTGCATTATGTCTGAATGTGGGTTTGTGCATATGGGTGCTGTGCCTGTGGAAGCCAGAAGAGGGCGTCAGATCACCTAGAGCTGGGGTTACACAGTTGTGAACCGCCTGGTGTGGGTGCTGAGACCTGAACTTGTCCTCTGCAGAGCAGTGTGTGCTCCTAACCCCTGAGTCCCTTGGAGTTTTGCACCTGGGCAGGACCGAATTTAACTTGGGTTTATCTGTCAGGGGAAAGCTGAGTGATGGACACAGAGAACAGGGTGAGAAACTGTAATCTGGAGGCAAGAGGTGGGCCTGGCCAAGAATGGAAGCTCAGTGCTGGGTGGGCGGGAGACTCAGTGTGCTGGCCTAGAGAGTGGCAGTGGCTCCCAAGCTTCTGGCTGAAACAGCGGCAGAGGCCTGGAGAGGATTGGGAGAAGATGGAAAGTGCGTGATTGACAGTTCTCCATAGGAAGATGGCAAGTATCTTAGTTGTAGCCATTATGAAGTTTACGTGTTATCACCTTTATTCTTCCTATAAGGGACCTGAAGTTCAGAGAGGTAGCATATCCCTGTGAAGGCCACACAGCCTCCAGTGCTTACAAGTTCCCAACTTTGAATGTCTTTCCCCTACCTTTGGCACATGAGAGGAACAGAGCTTGGTCAGAGGATGGGTGCGAGGTGGCACTGGTGTTGTTGAGCCCAGCGTCTCTCTATTGCAGCCTCAGTCTTCCCCAAGGCTATCTCTGGGCTCAGAGCATACTGTCCCGTAAGAGTCCACGAGGGTACCCTTGGCTATCAGGCTTCAGCACCCTGGAGGGTTAGGGGTACATCAGCTCTGTGGCCTCGCTGTGTGAGGAAGGACCCTACAACATTCTTCAGGGCAGGGCAGCTCTGAGACTCTGCTGGCCTCCCTGGACTTGGAGAAGGAGAGCTTGCCTGCTCCACCAAGAACCCTTCTCATCTGACTGAGCTAGTCAGAGAGAAGCAAAGCTCCTTGGTGGCCCCAAACCTGGGTAGAAATAGGATTGAGCCTCACTGATGCCCTGAACCTACCATAGACTCTGTCTTACCACACGGTGAGATCTGAGCCCTTTTCCCTTGGGCACCAAGGATCCTCAGCCTCCTGCCTTCTCCACAGAGCTGGAAAGAATCTCTAGGATGTGGCTTGTGAAAGGCAGATGGAAGCACCACTCTGAAGGAAATGGGTGGGGCTACCAAGGCAGGAATGACAGGTTTATGATATGTCCTTGTCTCTGCATGTGTCTGTGCATGAGTGCACACAGGCACACATGCCTACCTGCATTGGGAAAAGCCTCAGGTAAGAACCGCCAGAAGGAAGGAAAGACATCGTGTAGACAGTGACTACACGATGGGAGCTTAGTAACAGCCAGATCCCCTGCCACCCAGGATGAGCTAGTTCAGAAAAAGGGATTACAGGTGACATTGTAAGTGTTGCTGACCATTCCATATCCCTGTAGCCACCACAGGCTTCACCCAGGGCTACCCCGGACTCAAAGTGTGCTGTCCCCTAAAGCTCATACGAGAGTGCCCCTGGCCAGCAGGGCAGATGCAGCAGGGTTTATACAATACGAGAAGTCCTGTAGAACCCCAGATTGACATTAGAAGATGTGCACACCAAGAGGACAGAGCACTCTAGTTCTGTGTGGGCCCTGGCGTGGAGGGGAGCAGAAGGAGCTGGAGAAAGGAGTCAGGGCTGTGTCACAGTAACTGGCGACCACACTGCAAGCAGGCTAAAATTCAGTGTGGGGACACCGAGCCAGGGGCAGGCTGCAACTGGGATCGGGGTCTGATGTGGGACCAGGGTCAAGACTAGTATGTCATATGGATCAGGCTCGGTATGTGATCAGGCCAAGGCCCATGTGTGACCTACTCAGACCAGAGAGCATGTATCCAAAATCAGAGCTTAGTGTGTAACTTGAGCTGGTGCTCCCTTTCATCCCTGCTCCCTGAGCACACTCAGCTTGTCTCCCCGTGGGGCTTATTAGATGTCCATGGCTGATGTCACATACGCTGAGTCTTGACTAGCAAATCTTAAATCCCTGGGAAGAAGCCTGGTGATGACATTGACAGTCATCCCTGAACATCTCGCACACTGGGTCCCGCAAGGACGCTGCGTGGTGGCTGTTACTGTCACCATGTGCAGAGTGAGAAGCTAGAACTGAAGAAGATAAAAGGCTCACTGAGGTGGCCCAGCTAGATGGCTTAGCTCAGTTCCCAGCTCCTTGTCCCGTTCTCCACCATCATCCTCCGGAGCTGAGAGAGACTCTCCATGCTCTCACCCTGTTGAATCTCCCCTCCCCCCCCGCCCCGCATCTGGACTCTAGATTATAAATCCAGCCTTCGCTAGGAATGCTAGATAAGGTCCTAGACCAGGAGGCCCCCCTCTAAGATCTGAGGCATACGGGCAGATCTTGTGCTTCCAGAGTCAGGGCTGGGCAGACCCCATGGGAACCAGGGTCTGAGGTTTAACCTTCTGTGGAGAGTAAGGGCTGCATCAGCCCTGCGGGAGACAGTTGGGACACTGTGGCCTGTGAAGGACTGTGAAGGACTCTTCCCAATGCCCCTGACATCCCCACACATGTTCGCTCCTTTGCTTCTATGAGTGGGGACATGAGAGCTACCCCTTCCTCTTTATAGTCATGGAGACATCGAGCTTCAGTATACATATGGTATACTAGTAAGGGAAGGAGGCTAGAACCCGGGAGCACTTCCTCTGCGCCAGTGCTCCCCATCTCAAGTTCAAACTACCTGCAGGAATTGAAAATCCACTAGTGCACCAAGGAACTGTCTTCTGAGTGGGACCAGACCCACTCTAATATTTCCCAGCAACAAGAGTCTTTCCATTTGTAGCCAGGCCCAGTGGCACACACCTACAGTCCCAGCACTCAGGGAGGCAGAGGCAAGGCAGATCTTTGAGTTTGAGGCCAGCTTGGTCTACAAAGAGAGTCCAGGACGGCCAGGGTTGCACAGAGAAACCCTGTCTTGAAAAAACAAGAAACCAAACCAAAACAAAACAAAAACCCAAATCGATTTGTGAGTCATTTGGGAGATTTTGTTGCTCTAGAGTCTCATCTCCTGATGCCAGTCATCTTAGATGCTGCCTTTTTGTGGGACTCAAGGAAGGATGGGTCTGGTATGTCACTGTGACCTTTCCTCTTTGGCTTTCTTGTACTCCATGTATTAGCTGCTGTCCTAGCTCTACGTTGGGCTTCACCCCTTTGCCTGTCTCTACAACACTCTGTCCCTGTCCAAGCCTGTTCAGGCACAAAGCCCCGACCCCTGGGTATTCACCCTACCATGGAAATGCAATGCTTTGAGACAGGGATGTAGAGGGGAGAGACCATTGGGAACAAAAGAGGGACCTCTCCCACTTTCCCCTGCCTCTTACACCACTCTCTCAGTTCTCAACCGGGTCCCAGGCCCTCTGCTGCAGCTTTATGTGACATCTGACTTTGTGGCTTCTGGCCTGCTTCTGGAAGTTTCCTTCCCCCACCATTCTTCACGTATCCAAATTCAGCAACAGCAGCTACTTGGACTGATGCTGCAGAATGCTTGGAGTAATTCAACTTGGAGTCCTGGATCCGGTGTGGTCCCGACCTAGCCTACCCCCCTGCCTGTGGCTGGCTTAAGACCCAGACCCCAGCCAGCAACTCCACCCACCTCCTAGCCAAACTGGTAGCTTTTGAAGAGGGCCACTATGGCCTCGGATCTACCCTGAGATCTCTGTATACAGCGCTCATCTGGGAGGAGGTGACCTCAATTGAGAAACGCCACCACAAGGTTGGCCTGTAGAACATTTTCTTAGTTAGTGACTGATATGGAAGGTCCCAGCTAGTGGTGGGACCACTCCTAGGCAGGTGGTCCTGGATGGTATAAGAAAGCAGGCCGAGCAAGTTATAAGGAGTAAGCTGGTAAAACAAGCAAAGTGTCTCTCAGCGGCTTTTGCATCAGCTCCAGTCTCCAGGTCTCTGCTTTGAGCTCCTGCCCTGACTTCTCTGGATGATGGACTACAAGCTATAAGATGAAATATACCCTTTTTTCCCCAAGTTGCTTTTGGTCATGCTATTTATCACAGCAATAGAAACCCTAAGACATGTTCCCAAATGCTTTAGCTGTTATTTTTAGGAGTACAAGTAGTGAGCCATCATCATAGTGAGAGCCATCATCAGAGGAGAGCCCTAACAGTTGAAAGCAACCACCTCACGAGGCTTCCCAGGCTCTGATTCTCCTCCCGGAGTTGTGCCTTCCCTTGACTTATTTCCATTTCTGTCCAGTGCCCTGCTTGGGACAGGGCCTGGCACCCAGAGAGGTGGATTCCAAGATGTGGGGTGGGTATGTTGGAACAGCTCTTAGATGAGATGAGGCTTGAGGACACGGGCCCTCCTGAGTCTGTACCATCTCCAGCCACTCCCCCGAGCTCTCATGAGGGCTTGCTACATCTCCAAGAGCGCTGAAGTTTGTGGTAAGAGCAGGGCCTCTGACCCTGACCTCAGCTGTGGTCTCCTCCTGTTCCCACTCCTTGGATAGCATTCCAGCCTGGTCACATGGCTACCAATCAGCAGGCTGTTAAACTCAGGTCAGTGGGGGTTAATTAAACAGTAGTGGGAATGCTGAGGGATAGACTCCAGAAGGCCCAGTTACTAGGTTGGGGTCGGGGGTAACCTTCAGTGCGCACCTTTGTGCCTGCCAGGCTCTAGACCACTTGTGTGTTAGGAATCCCCTTGTTGGTTGGTAACGGGGGGCCCAGAAATGAAGGTGCCTTTAAGGTCTCCAGCAGCAAGTGTGAATGTCCAAGGAGACCAGGCTGGGCTTGAAGGAAGTGGAACTGACTGTGGAGGCTCCCGTCCTGGTGGCTCCCACCGTGCCAGAAGACATCTGAGCGCCCCTAACTAGCTTGACTATAGAGCAAGAAGCCTAAGGTCAAAACATTGGGTACCTATTAGCACAGTCCACAGGGTGTGCCCTGGTCTTCAAAGCTCCCTGTGTCTCCACTTCCCCTCTCTTTATGGCCACCCTATGGAGCTCAGCCTATTCCACCTTCACTCTTACCCTTTAGGCTCTTCCTGCATACCCTCCCCTAATGACCTCGCTGTTCCTGATCTATACTCCTGGCATCCTTTCAAGCTCTGGCTCATAGAGGCCAGCACCCTCCACCACAGCCACACCTCTCTCCCAGTGTCTCCACCTTCCAGTCTCCCTCTAGCCTGGAACTCAGCTTGGGTTACTGTATGGGCCACCCTACTCCAGGCCCCTCCTTCCACAGCTTCTGCCTTGTCCCCACCCCCAGCTCTGGACAGCATCTCTAAGATGGACTTTTTGATGGCCTCTGAGAACTCCTGGGCCATGCTCTAGTGTCTCTGTTTCCCTGGCTGCTGAGCAGACTAGAATGGTGCCTGGAACATGAAAAATGGCTCCCAATAAGTGCTTGTTGAATTGTGAAACCAAGGGGCAAGTTCTGGCTTGTGTGTGCCACCTGAGCATTGTGGAGATCAAAGTAGTGGATGTCTTACAGCGGCTTGGCAAAGCTTGGCTGTGTTGTTTGGACAGCTGGCACCCAGGGCGTGCAAGAGGATGCTTGCTGTACAGGGTGTTGAAAGTGCTGCTTCACTGCAGGCTGCCCCCCCCCCCCCGTTCTTCACCTACCACCATCCCTAGGCCCCGCCCTCGCCTGCCCTCTGCTTCCTTTTCAGCTTGGCTCACTGCCACCTTCTCCCTTGTAATCCATCCTCCACCTGGTGGCATCCAGCAAGATCTCTCTGAAGCACAAATTGGTCCCTGTCATTCCTCACTTAAAACCCTTCAGGCTCCTGATGGCTCTGGGGATAAGAGCTAAACCCCTCAGACCCTGAGGGAGGGGCACGGTCTCTCTCCAGTCCATTGCTCTAGCCTGCCTCTGTCTGCAAAGCCCTTCCCTGTTGTTTCCTCCTCCAAATCCCTTCAAATTCCCTCCCTGCCCCCTCCGCATCCCTGAATCCAACCTTGAACTTGACACCCCACATTGTCACATTGCCAAGCCCCTTGGGCTTCCATTCACACAACCCCAGAATTGTCTCTACCTTCTAGCATGGTCCCCCTAGGCTGTGAGTGTCTTAAGTTAGGATGTTGGGTATTTTGTATTCTTAGATCTCCCAAAGCATTAGTGGACATTAGATGAATGAATGAGTGAACGAAAGGGTGAATGAATGAAAAAGCAGCTCTCTCAGGATGCAGGCATTCTGGCTGGAACTTTACAGCTGCCTGGGTAGGGGTTGCAGGGGGATGGGGCCAACACAGTGTGTCTCTGTGTGGCCTTTCTGTATGTCCCACTGGCATCTTGCCTGGATGTGCCTCCAGAACGGCCCTCCTGGTAGCATGTGGCCTGCAATAGAAGGGGCTACATCTTCCACAAGGGGCCTTGAACTGTCTGCTTGAGCAAGTGTGGAGGAGGTCGGGTCAGGGGAGGGGAGCAAGGGGGCTTCCTGGAGGAAGCTGTGGTGTCTGGGTGGGCCAATGAGTAGGAAGAGTACAATGTAGGCCTCACTGATGGGCACAACTGCCCGCTCTGTGCTGTGCTCCGCACCAGCCTCACACCAGCCACCAGCATGGACAGTGGGTGTGACTAGGTCCATCGAACAGATGGAGAAGCAGAGGCTTAGAGGCCCCTCCTCCACCCTCCCCTGTCACCGGAGACATTGTCAGGCTCCTACGAGAGGGAGATAGAAGGGCGTCTGGGGTCTGGCTGATGCTGCCACACCAAAGCAGCTGCCTATAGTGACTTTCCAGGAGGCATGGGGGGGGGCTTCATGTTGCCCCTGCTCCCCACCACCTACTGTGGGAGAGCCCTCACAGGAGATGCTCCGAGGCCCCTCCCCCAAGAGGCAGGCACTTTGCCTATTCGGAGGATAATTCCCCATTATACAGAGATATTTAGCCTAATAGAAGCCGACAGATCATTCAGGGCAATAATGTACTCCAGCTTCAAGCGGTTAGTTTCCTCGGCCTGAACTCCCAGATTAAAGACTCTTTGCCCGTGCCCGCCCCGCACTGGTGCCTATGACCTTGACTGCAGTGATGGGGTAGGTTTGTCCCTCCCTATCTCCCTCCTCTTGTTTTGCTGGTTTTCTTTTCCCCACCCCCTCTCAAAAAAAAAAAAAAAAAAAAAAAAAAGGCTTTTTTTCTTAAATATTCAGCCGAAAGGCTATTGCTTAAACCCTGCATCCTCTGGGGACAGGCTCATTGTGTTGAGCTGCCATCCGTCATGGGGCCTGGCTGGGCCAGAGCACTGCCTCAACCATGTGCTGCTGAAGGACTTTAGGTGGCTGTCCCCTCTGGCTGGGCATGGACAGATGGAGGCTGGCAGATAGCCTGTACCCAGTCTGCTGAGCTCCTGGCCTGCAGAGACCTGGCTTGTTCTCTTCTCTGAGCTCAGAGAGGGCATTCCCAGGAGACAGATGGAACCCAGGGCCCATGGATACTGGTGGAGGAGTCTTCTGGGTTGGGAACCCCAGCAGCCCATTACAGCTTGGGGAGCACTTCCCTGTGGGGAGATTCCTGCTTCTTCCATGAAATGGTAGGATAATCTTGGGAGGGAGTTGGGAAGTTCTCTAGGTGAGATGCCATTGAGGGATTCTGGGCCATGGAACATTGGACTGATCCCATTTCCTCCCTGGAATTCAATTTTCCATCTGCTAAATGGGATAATGCATTTCAACCTATTTGCTCCTGGGGTGGGTAAGGATGGAGTTGGAGAACAGATGCCCCAGAGTAGAGTGATGTGACCAACTGCCGTCCTAGGCACTATTTTGCTTTCAGTCTTCGTCACACTCTGACCTATACAATCTAGCCTTGATTTTGTACACATATGGAATTTAAGAAATGCGTGACAAGAATCACCTTCCGTGTCAGTGCAAATCTTCACTCAACACATGGCCAGCCCAGACTCCCTTGTAGCCTTCGGGAACGGAGCTTATTCTTCATGCAGGACAGGTGTCTGCAATCCTTTCTCTCTAAGCTCTGCTCTGCTCTCTGCAACAAATGCCACACTGTGTTGTCAGAAACCTGAAGTCCTGTCCCCTGAGGCTTCTGCTGAGGACGTTGGCATCTCTTCCTGATGGTGTCTCTCTGAGCAGACCTTCTGACAGGGTGATGGAGCATGGCTTTTTGGAGGTAGCTGGACCCTTTTAAGAGCTGTGGTAGGGCTAGAGAGATGGCTCAGTTGTTAAGAGCACTGGCTGCTTTTTGAAGGGCTTGAGTTCGATTCTTCGCAGCCACAAGGTGGCTAGCAACCAGCTGTCCCTCCAGTTCCAGAGGATCTGATGCCCTCTCCTGGCATCCAGGCGCCAGGCACACACTACAAGCATGTATGCAGGCAAAACACATGGCATAAATAACATTAAAACATACACTAAATAGGTAAATATTTAAAAATTAAATTTAAAAAGTTGGAGTAGCTGATCACATGGTCCCAAGAACTCTAAGCAACCAGGTGATTCTTGTAGGCGCCGCTCTGCATCTGGTTCCTGGAGCGATGCGTGGGACTCACCCACCTTCTAGAAACTCTCCTGTCTACTCTGCCTATTTACACAGCAAGCGGAGGGATTGGAGCAGGGAGCTCTGCCTTCTCTACTGACTCTACCTTCAGGGTTTCATCTGAATCTGTCTAGTTTCTGGCAGAACCTGCTAGTGGCATGAGAGCCTCTAGGGAGGCAATCTGACCATCCCCTCCACCTTAGTAAGAGGCTCCTTCCAGAACTGTGTGGGGTGCACTAACTCATAGGCTTGAAATTGACTGTTTAGCCACTGAGCTTTCCAGCCCCTAGGTTTTTGTTTTGTCCATAAGGAAGTTACACAGGTCTTGCTTGTGCATACTGGAGTCTCTGTCATTATTTGATATACATCTATCCCTGTGAGACTGGAGCAAACCGCACAGACTCCTCGGGCCTGCCCACATCTTCTCAGCGTTCTGCATAGCGTTTCTAGAACTTCTTTTTAGAACGGCTAACTAGCTCAAGCCCAGATGACCTTTTAGCCTTCTGCAGGGAACCACAGGGGCTGGGTGCTGAGAGTTATAGGTGTCCATCCTTGATATTTCTCTTCTCAGGACTCTCCATTCAACTTCCGGTGGGATGATGTGGCAGGTGTGTGTGTGTGTGTGTGTGTGTGTGTGTGTGTGTGTGTGTGTGTGTGTGTAGGTCAGGGAGTAGAGTCTTCAGAGATGAGATGACCAACCCAGACCCCAAAGCCAGCCAGTGCAGAGCAGAGCAGCAACTCCAGTCTAGGATGCTCCACGACCAAGCTCCAAGTTCCACCCCGCCCTGCCCCTGCCCTCAGCCCTCCACAGTTCTACATCACTCCTGCCCACCTCTTCTCCCTGGCTCAGCTGGCATAGTCTTGAGCAGGCCCCTGCTGGGGCTCTTCTGGGCCACCCATCTGGTCCTGTCCGAGGACTGGCTTGTCCTCTGTCACTTTGAGAGTGAGGCCCACTATGTTCCATCCTGTGTTCCTGAACAGGATGAAAAGACAGAAAGGGGGATCAGGAAGGAAGATGCCCCCCACCCCCAGAGAACTGAGACTCAGGAGGGGTGGGTGGCTCCATGGGTGTCGCATCTGCTCGTTATTTTTCAGAGTTATTTTAAGCCGGTGGTCTAGTTGTAAGAGCAGCACGTGTCTGTGGATGTACCCTCTTCCTCCTGTCTCCTTACCCCGCCTCCTCATCCCAGGCAGCAGACAACTGCTGTTGGTGCTGCTGAGGCGGCCGCCTCCCCCTGGCACTCTCCAGTCTTGTCTCCTCCTCCTTGGGTGACTGTGACAGCCAGCCCACTGCCCCCCTGCTCCTCCGGGGGGAGCAGCCAGGCTCCAGTTGGCAGCTCGAGGGGACTTTTAACAATGAAGAAAACACCATTCCATTTATCTGGTTAAAGCCCTCCAGTGGCTTTTCTTGCACTTTGGGATGAGAGCCAAAGCCCCCATCTTGGCCTTCGGTGCCTCAGGCTTGCTCAGCCTCACTTCCTGAAGGAGAAGCTCAGCTGTGACACCCTTCAGGAAGACCTCCCCTGACCCCCTGGCTAGAGCAAGCACAGTCCTGTGCTGCCCCTCCCCACCCCCGTAGCTGGATGTTAGGGTTGTCACTGAGCTTGTCTCTCATAGGAAGTGTCTTGTTTCTCTGCTTATCATCCGGCTGCGTGACAATGCCAGACCCATCTATCTCATGTCCTCCCGCCCTCGTGCACCATGCCCTCGTTCATTGCCGGGACCTACAGCACCCCTAGCCCTTAGTACTTCCTCAAAAGCATTTCGCGAATGAACAAGTAATGCAGAAACAGATAAAGGCACGAGCAGATGATGAAGCCAGCTACATGGCAAGTGATGACTCTGTGTGTGTGTGTGTGTGTGTAAAGTGTGTAAAATCATCTGCCCTTTTAACAGCAGGCTTAGGAGGCCCTGAACTGAGCTCTGCATGCATTGGGGGGGCCACAGGTGTAGGGGTGCATTTCCTGTTCAGTCTTGTGAGGTCTCTCACCTCTCAGGCCTTCACTACTCCACCTATGAACTGATGCTGGCTGCCTGGAGGCCATGGCCTTTGAGGCCATCTATGCCAGCGCTAGTGAGGAGGGGGAGATTCAGGTGTGGATGGCAGTTCACCTTGGCATTCTGCTCCTGGAGTATCAGCTCAGGCCGGGAAGCTGCTGGGAGAGCTGCCTGCATCTCGCTGCTGCGAGGCAGACTACATTCACAGTCAAGGTCCCTGGATGCAGTGGCAGCGTCAATTGGATATGTTTTCATCTTTTTGTGTGTGGCCTTGTGTTTTCAAGAACTTTCTTTGATCCATTTATTTCTTGAATTCCCAGCTTTCAATTGCTATGCATTTTCCCCATGAAATAAAAATGAGAAGAAAAAAAAAAATCCCACTCCACCTCAATTCTATCATGCCAAGGCTATGGCGGTTCCCTTCTTGTCCCCTTAGACTTTTCTTGTAAAGAACAAGGCACAAGTGGCTCTTGACCTTAGGGATGGTTTCCTTGCTCTGTGCCTTGGTTTCCTTCTCTGACCCGTGAAAGGAGTCCCTCCTTCACTTTGAAGGCCACCATCCTGGCAGGGGAACCAAATGGAGCAGTCTTTCCTTGGAGAAAGGAAGCCAAGTTTCAGCCCTCAACGTTACCCTTCTAGGGTGGGGCCAGAGTCACGTGTGGCTCTTCAGGCCTCAGCCGTCACCTGTCACCTCGGGCCTGTGATCTGGAAGCAAGATCCTGCGGCACAGGTGGAGCCAGCAGGGACGCGTGGCCTCCACAAGGCCCTTGTGTGCCTTGACCCTGCCCTCCTCCCTTTCTTGTTTTCCTCCCCATTCCTGTCAGGGCATAATTGCTGTACGATCACTTCCAGTCAGTCTGTTGGCTATTTCTAATGGCTGAGTCCTATCTATTGCTGGGAGCCTCCGTGTTGTCTTGCTTTTAATGTTTAGGTAGAGACCGGTTCTGTGCCCAACAGGTTTTCTCTCTGGAAACGTTTTCTTTCAGGCAATCTCAAGGACATCTCTGAGGCTGCTAGGTCAGGGGTCTGACAGGTAGGCGAGGAGCAGTGGCTTGGACAGGTGGACCCTTTTGAGAGTGGCCTGGCACGCTAAGCTAGGGCAGCAGCATGGGCTTTAAAACTGTGAGACACTAGAGTGGTGTGATGGGCACGCCCAAGACCATTCATGAGAAGGACGGTGGGCTCCCGGAAAGGTAAGAGTAGGCTTGAAGGAGCTGGGTTATGGCTTTGCCTTTTCTACTGTCTAACTGTGTGACCTTGGGCAAACCCTTTCCCTTCTCAGAATCTCAGATTTTCCATGGACTGTAGCTTAGCTAAACAACAGTTGATCTAGCTGTATTGTCCAATATGGCAGCCACTAGCTACCTGTGAAATGTGAAAACAAAATGGGCCAGGTTGACGACTTCAAAGCTAAAAGGGCTTGTTGTGAAAACTGACCATCTGAGTTCCGTCCCCAAATGCTACAGCAGGAGGAGAGAATCATCTCTCTCTCTCTCTCTCTCTCTTTCTCTCTCTCTCTCTCACACACACACACACACGCTCGCGCACATCAATCAGTCAGCGTCACTGTGCACATATCTACATGTATGGGTCCCTGACGGCCACCACCATGCTGACATGGAGCACACATGGTCTTTGGTCTCAGTGCACTCTATTGGGCATGCTCGTCTGGAGGAACTTCCTGGGCCTAGTGAGCCCTGGTCAGCTGTGACCTTACGATTCTGGGCCTCTGTCTTCAGATCTTGTTATAGAGCCAGGACAAAAGGAACAGCTCTAAGCTTGAAGCCAGAGTTGACTGAAGAAGAGGTGATCTGCCAAAGGCTAGCAGCTCTGGAAAGTCTCTGTGTGGGGTCATTACACCCTGTCCCTCGTAGTCTCTGCTTGGAGAAGGTGAGGCAGAGGCTAGGGTCCCTAGATGTGCCCACAGCCAAGAATGGGTCAGTAGTATAGTGTGGAGGTACAGCCTGTGGCTTTCTGATTGCTCAGACAGGAGGGTGCTAGGAAGCCTGGCTCCCCTTATGTAGAGGTCCTCCTGTTGTTGCCTGGGGAACCTAGAATAGAAATAAGATGCCAGGCTAAGAAAGCAAGGGCAACCTGGCTGGTCTCACCTCAGATTTACCCTGTTAGTCCAATACTGCTGCCCACTTCCCATCCCCACCCAACCCCTCTGTCCCTCATAAGACCCCTACAGCTCTGTCCTGTTTCTCCTCTTTTCTAGGAATCCTAAGGCAATCTCCTGGCTCTCTTGAGTCTGAGGGCTGCTTAGCCTCCTGTCCAACTCTCCGGGCTCTGACCCTGTCCAGCCCTCACTAGCCTCAAGCTGAGAAGGTCATTCCTGTCCCCACCTTGCCTGGGGTGTGTGCTTCTTGTGCTTCGGGGCTCAGTCAAGCACTGGAACAGTTACGGTAGGTGCACCCCAATCCCCCCTTCTGCCAGCTCTAAAGATACCTGAGGGCTCTCGGCCCTGCAGAAGAAAGGGCACTTTTTGAGCACTTCTTATCAGAATTATAGGTAGGGGTTGGGGACAGGCTGTTTCAGTAAAATGAAATGGGCAGCTCATGTAGCCAGTGGTGTCTAGTGGTAGTGTAGGCTGCAAGCAAGGCTTGAGCCAGTGGTTCAGACAATGTGAAAAGACTCTGGCTTCTGGCTGTGCCCTTCATGCCTCTTTCTTGGTAACAGCTGCATTTTAGAGGCATTTGACACAATCTGGGTTAGTGTCTTTCTAGACTTAAGTCTAGGGTTGAAGAAAGAAATCTGATTTCATGATAAAACAAATTGAAGTTCTAGAATTGATCTCTTGGTCCTCAGTGGCAGGATTTGAATTATCCTGAGCCTTTTAACTGGGTCCACAGATCTTGAAGACACTGCTGGTGTAGTGGGCCAGGGTCTGGCTTTTTTTTTTTTTTTTTTTTAAGGCAAGTAACCAGGATGGAGAGAAGGCTGTTTCTCAAAGAAATCTTGAAACCTTGATGCAGGAGACCAGAGACTTTACACCTGACAGAAACAAATAACAAATGGTCATTGCAGACAGACTGTGCCCAACTGGCCAGCTTGAAGCCATTCCAAATGGATATGAGCGTGATGTGGGTCCTCAGATGAGTCTCTGTACCTCTTGTCTGGGTTTAGTTTCCTTACTTGACAGGACCACTGAGAGAGCCACCTGGCACCTGGCAGGAGGAGTTCAGGATATTCTTCCTCTCCTACCCTCCCTATTTTGGGGGAGTTTGAGACATCTGCATTTTCTTCAGACTTGGAATGATCTTCTGGAGGAGCATGCTGGTCAGAATTCCTAAAAGCTGGGCTTGAGCCAAGGTCTTTTTGCAGAGGACAGGGTCTCCAGAGAAGAGGGGGAGAAAAAGGGAGACTGAGGAAGAAGTGGGGCTGTAGCATGGCCATGATCTTGAGTAAAGTCCAGTCAGTCCTGCAGCTTAATTCAGAACCACACCTGGATAAGGAACCAGGCTCTTCACTCTGCATTAGCCAGCCACTGACCCCAGAGCCCAGCATTGCTCAGTCAAGGGGTGCCTATTTGAAGGGTATTTCTCTGGAGAAGAGGAGCAGTGAGCTGCTATAGGCCTCTCTAGCCATGGGAGATTGGGGGTGCTGTCCCCTTTGCCTGGTCCCCAGTAACCCATCTCTTTTCTGCCCTTCTTATGTCTTTCCTTGTTCTTCACTCTTACCCATCTTCCAAGGCCCACTGCAGGTCTCTTCTTTTCCAGAGAGCCTCTCCTTGCTATTCCAGCCAGTGGTTATTGTCAAGGGTCGGTGTTCCGTGTAGGAAGACAGAGACCCAGTATGCATTTCCTCTTAAACATTCCATTGGTTACTGTATCAGTGCCAAAGTATATTGCTCTGCCTTGACCACTAGGAAGATCACAGGCAATTTGTAGCTCTTTCTACTGAGCCTCCAGGACACAACTGTTCAATAAACCTGTTCCTGGCTTTGCCTTCTCACCTCCCCTGCCCCATTGTCCTGATTTCTTATTTTTAAGCTGTGCTGCTGTCATTGTTCCCAGCAGCCTCAGACCCTAGGAAAGAGGCAGGGCAGAGATAACCAAGAAGGGCTGAAAGTGAAGCACTCTGCTGAGTGCAGACAAATGCTGGCTCTTGACCTTTCTAGAGTCAGCTGGGGAAGAGGGTGGTCCAGGCTCATGTCCAAGAAGACAGACAGCAAAGCCTGACCATGGGGGCCCTGTCCTGTGCTCACTGTGTACCCTGTGGCTTGAGAAGAGCATTGTTCTGCTCCCAGTCGTCTCCTCCCTCCCTGGCTTATCAGAAGCTAATGAAAGAGGCTGGAAACCCAATCCTCTGGTAATTAAATTTACTTAACGGGTATTCAAGTGGAGTAATGAGAAGTTTAATGCAGTGATTAGATTTTTCTTTAATTAATTAAAATGAGAGCTGTGTGTCTTGCCAGCAAGCCAACTTGACCCTGCGCTTGAGAGCAACTGGCAGACAGTGGGAGACTTGGCTAAGTAAGTAGGGGCTGAAGGTGGTGGCATTCCCGACCCTGGCCCAGCTGCCCTCAGAAGTGATGCCTGCTCAGGCCCGTGCTTGTTTCATTCAGTGCTTGTTTCTGAGCCCTGTGAGGGCCGAGTAAGCAGGGGTCCTCACCTTCAAAGAGACAACTCTGAGCCTTGTGACATTCAGACAAGAGAGGTAGCAAAGCAGGTGTAAATACAAAGCAAAACGATAACAGAGGGATGCAGGAGGGACTCCAGCACCTTGATAGCAGGGGGTTGAGGATGGCACCTTCTCCTCTATGTCCAGCCAGACCCAGGTTCAGCCAGCTGTGGTAACAGAGGGAGTGGATTATTACAGAGGACAGTGGACAGGGATAAGTGGATTTGGGTTCACGGTGACCCCAGTGACCCACAGAGCAGGGTGCCTGGGCATCTGTTCCAGAAGACTGGTCCTCTTTGTTGTGTTTTCAAGGGAGCACTTCCCCCTGGAGTCACCTTTGTTGCCATTTGCCCATGGTTGAGGCAGAGGGTCTGGGAATGCTACCCCGTTGTTATGTGGGGTGGACACTGGATAGATAGGCCTAGTCACAGAAGAACAGCTGAGAGGATCGGTCTCAGGCCAGAGGCAGCGGTGAGGAGTCCCAAGGACTCAGTGTCTTCACTGTGCTAGCTCCAGACTCATACAAGCCAAGCAGAGTGGAGCATCTTCCAGCAGAAGAACGGGGGCTGGGTGGGAGGACTGAGTGGCCCTGTTTGTCCATCCCCACTGCCAGCTCTGCCACCTGTGGGCAGGACTCCCGTGCCAGACCCTGCTCAGAACGGCCCAGATGAATCAGACATGGTCCCTGCCCACAGGGCTTGTGGGGGAGGTGGAAAAAAAAAACAACAGGAACAACAGCACTGAGTGATCAGAGCTGAGGTGGGGGCGGCCTTGGGGCTGGGGTGATCCATGGATCTGTGTTTAGAGCGTTGGCTTGGAGCAGGTAGGAGGTGGAGGACTGGAGGTGGGGACAGCAGAGAAAGGAAGAGAAAGAGGAAGGTGCCCGTGAGAGGCTAGCCCCCTCCTGGGTAAATGGCTCTTCCTCGGGACTAGCTGTGACCCTCACAGTGAGCCAAGGTACTCCCACTAGGGAGGGTTGGCGGTGTGCCTGGCACTGGGCTGGTAGTGGCACCTTACTAAGAAGCCATGTGTGCTCTTTTCCTAGAAGGTTTGGAGACAGGCAGGGCTCTGTGCGGAGATGCTCGTCTGAATATGGCCAGGCCAAGCCACTGTGTGCTGGGCCTGTGGCCTCTCGGCCTACACACTAGGGTTCGCTCACTCTGAGGGCATGCTGTCAGGTGTTCTTTTCTTACCACCTGAAGGACACAGCTGAGCACTAGCAGGACCTAGTGGAGCCAGTCAGAGAGCCTTGAGCCACCACAGTCATCCAGAGCTGGGTCTGTGGCCTGGGGAAGTGAGGGGAGCCTCAGCTGGGCAGGGGTGGGTTATGGAGCTACCTGACCATAGCTCAGAGCATGGGGTGGAGGGAGGGGTGGTCCTCTGCCCTCATCCTCTGCCTCCTCTGCCTCCTAGACCCCACCCCTCTGCATCTCCTCACCCCCATTTCCCTCATATGCTCATCCCTGAGCATTTAGGAGTATGAAAGCCATCCATCTGAGAAAAGGAAGACCGAGAGAGTGACACATGGACCTGCCCGGGGTCACCGGCTTTGCCTCCAAAGCCACACTAAGACAGAATCTGAAGTCACATTATCTCGAGTTGTCTCCCTGAATAGACACTTCACACTTTCCCTGGGGTGGTGGCCTTGAAGGGTGTGTGCTTGTCCAAGCCCACTCACTCTTCACAACAGGCACCCCAGGGAGACCAGTATCCAAGTGGTCCACTTACCCTCAATCGTCTCCTAACCCTCTGCATTTAGGAGTACAGAAGCCAGGTCCAGGCTGAGGTCAGATCCCCTGAGGCCCATCTGCTCAGATCCTCCATCAAGCCACTTCCTCCCTTGCCAGAGTTTTCCTCCACCATCATCCCTTTCCAAGGGTCCCCAGCACCCTGCCACATCCAATGGCTTTCCACCCTGACTGTCCTCCAGCCGGAATCAGGGTTCTTCCCTGAGGCTTTGCATGTCTCTCCTCCCAGCCAGCCCTGCCTCGGTGTGCCAGCTCTGTGCGTGCCTCTTGTCATCCTCTTCCACCCACAGCCCAGCAGCCTTCCAGACTGAGGCCCAGATTCTTCCTCCGTGGCCCCTGACTGTGGGCCCAGGGCCAGGCACTTCCCTTGGACACCATTTCACAGCTATTGCCTGCCTACATCTTGGGCTCTTGGGCCCTTCTAATATATCAGCCACATGGGGAGCTGAGGATATTATTTGTCCCTGGTTTCCTAGGCCAGTTGTCCTCAGATCATGCCACACAATAGGTACACAAGAGGTAGCTGAGGTCCCCTATGATGGTCACCCATCATCCCATCTTCTGGTGTCCATGTCTTCTCTTTTGTCCTGGCTCAGTGTGTCCCTCACAGGGTCCAATCCTTCTCCATCTGGTGCTTTCTTGGGTGCCTGCCGGCTTCCTGCTTCAGTAAACTTCCTTGGGAATCTTCCCATCATGCCCAGCTGTGGGGAAAATATCAAGACAGGTGGCATCAGGGCCTCTTAGGCAAGTCTTAAGGTTTGAGCAGGCCCAGAAGCAGGGAATCCCGGCCTGGACTGCTGAGGCGGTGGACCACATAGGGCAGTGTCTGGGTTCTCCTAATCCTGGCTGACGGACACTGATCATGAGCAGATCCTGCAACCTCTCTGGCTTGGATTTCCTCTTCTGTTAAAGAGCTGATGACGGGCCTGCTGTAGATGGTTGCGACACGAAGGGGTGATTCAGCAAGCGCCAGGCTTGCTGTGCACTCAGGACACAGTGTGCATGCTCTCTACCTACTGCGTTCGCTGCAAAGGCCCCATAAAGGTATTTTGGGGGTGGCACTTTGGAAGGGTTTCAGAAGATGGGGACATAGGAGCAGCAGCATGAAAAGGGACTAGGTGAGGCACATAGGGAGGCGGGGACATTCCAGGAAAAAAAAAGGCAAAGAGCTGCACCCTTGTAGGAGAAAGTCCCCTCTGCCCCAAAACCTCCTCTGCCAATGCCTTGCTGCTGTGGTCAGGTGTGTCTCCTTCTAGAATTTTCCCTGTGCCTTTACAAGCATTGTTTATTGTGTCATACTTTAGTAAAGAAGCGGAATCATATCTGCCTATCATTCTTCAAGCCCTATGTGTCACTTACCAGTGTGTGGGGGCATCTGTCAACGCCACGGCACAGGTCTGCAGTGTTCTTGTTAATCGTTGCCTAGTATTCCATTATTTGGACACAGGGTGATCTGTGTAACAGTCCCTGGTTGATAGATGCTCACGCTGTCTACTGTTCTTCACTCTTGCAAACGGTGCTTCGGTGGCTATCCTTGTGTGTGTCTCCCTGACACGCGTAGGCATTTCCCTAGGATGGATTTCTAGGGCGGAGTTGCAGGAGGGGGTGCAGATGTTAGGTTTTGACAGCTCCATCGCTCTTCTGAAAGATAAGGCCAGCGCCTGCCTGTCCTTGGTGAGGGAGTGGCCACCCCACCGCCTTCCAGCCCAGCACACTCAGTCTTGTTAATTTTTGCCAATCTAGAAGAATGCCTCACTGTGGTTCCAGCGCTCACTTTGTGCCTTCCCAACGAGGCCATCTTTTCATGTGGTTATTGGCCACGGGCGCGTCTTCCTGTGTGAGTTGACTGTTCAGATCCTTTGCCCATTTTTCTTTTCTTTTTGCCTTTTTCTTATTGATATAAAGGAGCTTTTAGCACATTAGGAACGGTCAAGCTTTGGTCTGTTGCTTGTGTTGGAAATATTCTCCCTAGCCAGCCGTTTGTCTTTTTAGCTCTGTTTATGGCATCTCTGGCCATGGTGAGGCTTTACATCTTTATTTAGTCAAGTCTATCAGGCTGCCCTGTGCCTCTGAGGCACACGTCTAGCTTGAGAGACTTCCTGTAAGGCTTTCTCAGTGGAACAGGGACAAGGTCAGGTGTGACTGGGATGGTCCTTCTGGCTGGACTGGGCCCTTGTGCCAGACAAGGCAGTGGGAGATGAGGGAGAGGTAGAGCTTGAAGAGGTTGTTCTAGAGCTGACTGGCCATGGTGACAGGATGTGATGGTGAGAGACAGGGAGAGCATGGTGTCTGGCTTGACGGCTGAGTGGCTGGTACCACCTCCACTATTGGTAGGGCATAGGACTAGGGAGGGAAATGTGTGTGATGCATATGGGTTCTCACCTCTGCAGGGCAGACATGAAGACACACATGAGCACATGCTTCACACACATACACACACACATATGTGTGTCATGTACAGGCTCAGAGGTTCTGGATAGTGTTGCATCTATACTGTGGCCTGGCTGGAGGGGGTGTTTACTTTTGTGGAATATATGTATCACCACTACCCCCTCTGTCTCTGTCTCTCTCCCCCATCTGTCTGTCTCTGTCTCTCCTCCTCTCTCCCTTCTCCCCTTCCTCCCCTATTTCCTTAGGAAACTTGGTCCTCCATAAGGAACTAGACCTAGAGACATCATGTTACTCACTGAGGGTCATAGAGGCACTAAATGGTGCAAAGAATTTTTTTTAAGAAACTCTGATCCAGCCTCCCCCGCCCCATAGAATTCCTGCCACGGTCGTCCACTCATTTCTACTGTGACCAACTGGAATCATCGGGGACTCTTAAGGACAATTATGAAGCCTGTGTTTGATGTGTGGCCTTGCTCTTCTGAGACATTCCATCTTTCTGTCCTTCCGGCCTCCATCCTGAGAGTGGAGGATCACAGTGCCCACTCCTCGGGCGTCTGTGGGCAGTGTGAGTCAGTGCGCCTAGAACAGGGGCTTGTTGGTGCATCTGTGGTGGCAATGACGATGGTGATGACGGTTCTGGCAATGGCTTCACCCTTTGCCTTTGTGTTGGCTCTGCCTTCACCTCCTCCTCTCCCTCCACCATCCCTCCTCCACCAACCTCATTCCTTTGCTTCCCCATCCCCCTAAGAATCTTGTCAGCATTTGTCTTCGAAGCTTCGTCCTCTGCTTTTGGTCTCAAACCCTTGCCAGACTGTGAATTAAAGCCCAATCTGGCAGGAAAGGAAAAAAAAATCAAAGGAGGGCAGTTAAGGTGCCCTCTGGGGCTTCTCTTGAGGCCCCTCCAGTCAGGCATTTCCTACAAGCCTGTCCATTCATCTACCGTGGCCCAGTCTCTGAGAAGGAGACCTCCCACTCCAAGGTGACAGCCCTCACGCTGTGAGTGTGCTCAGCTGCACGCAGCCTGAGCTGACCCAGCCCAGCTGCTCTAGCCTCAGGCCACTCCTGAAATCTGACCCTAGAAAGAATCCCTGTCAGGAATCAGAATCAAGAATGCACGGCTACTCCAAGGCACAGCTACCCACCACACCATCTGGGCAGATCCCGTGCTCTAAGGCATGTCTCAACTCAGAGTTCTTGGGCCTGTAGCAGGTGAAACTGCCTGTGCTCACAGATATCCCTAATCTTGCATTTTTGGATTTCCCACCCAAGTAGGGAAACCTCGGGAAGAAAAGAGTGGCCGTTGCTGCTGGTGGTGTGTCCGTTTTCCAGGACAGTTTGTCCTTCACCAAAAACGTGTGGGGTGCTGGACTGGAGAGATAACAGTGCTTAATAGCACCAGTCACGGACCTCGTTCAATTCCGAGCACCCACAAGGCAGCTCACAACTTCTGTAACTCCAGCTCCAGGGACTCCAGTGCCCTCCTCTGGCCTGTGAGGGTATAGCATGCATGTAGTATATAGACATACATGCAAACAAAACACCCATGAACATAAAAGAAAATTAAAAGGTGGTGAGATGCCATTTGGCCCTCCTGAATGGCCACATCCGACAGAGTCCATCCATCCACAGCCTCTGAGAGGTTTCCTGTCTCCAGGTCCCCTAGGGTCCCACTCAACCTGCCCTCACTCCAGGGGCGTCCTCACTTCAAACAACCTCCACTCCCATCCATCTCCATTCTCCACCACATTTCAGAACCCTGCGAGCTGCTTTACAGATGATGCCTCAGTGGAGTTCAAAGCCAGGCTGGCCTATGGATGCATGGAGGCATGCGTGCATGCATGCATGGAAATCGGTAGCCAATCACACGAGAAGATGAGTTGACCTAGAAAGTCTTTCTAACTGCCTGTGAGGAGCCAAGCGGGAACCTGCTATTTTGAGGAGGGGACAGTCCCCTCTACTGGGTCTCAAGTCTTAGAAAAAGTGTGAAGAGGCAGGGATTATGTGAACTTTAAGGCCTTTCACTGAGTGCCACTAGTGTGAATGTTATCTTGGGGTAGGTGGGCTGCCTCTCTTCTGTGTTCTATGCTCCCACAGGAGCACACCATATCTAAAGTGATAATTGCCAAGTAAAGCGCCAATGAGTTTGAAATATAAGTCTACAATTAAGTTAGCCATACCAAAGCCCTGTGGGTTTCTCCTTCCCTGCAATGACCCACTCTGGGCAGCTGAATGGATCATGGAGGACCTGGAGTCTTCTTGAAAACTAGCCCCAGTTCCAAGGCTGGGTGGACACTCCCAGGGTGCCCTGGACTTCCTAAAGTCAAGTTCAGGCCCTTTGTAGACTCTCAATGTCATGGCGTTGTCACCTTGCCTCAACTCCTACCTCCCATCTCCATGTCGGGATATCCCCACTGGGAGCCCTCTGTCAGGCCTGGGAGCACCTTTCTTGTGAAGAAGAAACTCCACATCTGGCAACTGTGGTGGCCTCTCCCAAACCTCAGTTATTTAGATAGTCCACAGGGGCATAGTTCTGCCTCACAGAAAGCTATCCTGGGAGGCCAAGCTGCGGTCACCTGGCTCAGCGTCTGTGCTCTACCAGTAAGGGCCTTGGTGCTCCCGACTCTCTTCTCTGTTACTGTGGAGCGCAAGCCCCAGGACAGTGAGCTGGCGAGGCTTGAGTGCACCCTGCCACTCAGGGATCAACCGCCAGATGGGACCTTGTAGTCCTTCAGCCTCACCATGTGGCCTCCGGGACCTGCGGGTGGGGGGGTGATAGCAGGGGGAGTCCAGCAGTGTCACTCACAGCCTGCTGGCCCAAGCCCAGATGACTATAGAGGGCAGAGAGCATGCCCTTCCTGTGTGAACACACTCGGCTCCCAAGGCCACTACAGGGTCACTGTTAGATCGACAAAGGCCAAGGCTGTGCTTCCTGTTTGTCTGTCCTGCCCAGAGTTTATTACATGGCTGTTGTGGTCCATGGAATGTCCTGATTATTGATTCTGAGTCCTGAACACCAGGGTGAAAACTCAGCTCTGCCCCTTGTTACTTGTGTGGCTGTGGGTGGTTCCTTCTCTGTGTCTCTGTTTTCTCCTATGCAGAATTAGAACACTGGAGGGTTCGTGGTACAGTTTAGGGTAAAGGGCCTGCCCAGCATGTTCAGGGACCCAGCACCACAAAGAAACAAATTAGGGAGCTATTGACAACATCTGTCTCTCTTAGGATGGTTATGAGGCTTAAATGAGCTGGCATCTGCGAAGTGCTAAAACAGTGCATAGGGCTCTATGGATGCCAGTTGCCATTGTCACCATCCAGCACTGGATACTGATGGAGTAGGTGGAAAACAAATGGGTAATCGATTAAACGGGAGGCAGGAGCCATGGCTCAGAGGTTAAGAGCAATGGCGGTTTTCAGAGGACTCGGGTTTGATTCCCAGCACCCACATAGAGGCTTACAACCATTTGTAACTCCAGATCCAAGGGATCTGACTCCTTCTTCCAACCGCCATGGACACTGGGCAAAACATTCACACATAATAAAATAAAACAATTAAGCTAAGAAGAAAGTTTCCTATAAGGTTGGTGCTAGAAAATGAAGGAGGCACAAGAGAAGGTGCTCACGGCCAGCAGGCTGGGGGCCGGGAGAGGCACAAACCACAACCCCCGTGAGAGACTGCTACACTATTGATGCCCTGGTCCCTTGCCAAATTGACAGTGTGAAGTGTCGGAGAGGACCCCGAGCAACCGGGACACTCAGAGTTCCCTCATGGGAGTGCACGATGGTAGAGCCACTTTGGCGAAGAAACATGGCGGTTTCTTACAAAGAAAGCTGACCATACAACCTCACAGTGCTAATGCTAGGTACCTACTGAGAGAAACAGCTTCACTCATGCAAGAAAAAAAAAATCTGAATATTTATGGTGACATTATTCATAGCCTACAAAAACTGGTTAACAACACAAGTGCCCTTTAACTGGTGAGTGGAGTGGATAAATGATGGAATACTACTCAGCAATAAAAAGGAGTGGGATTCTGACATAAGACAACACAGATAAATCTCAAATGCATTGTGCTAAGGGAATAGAACCAGACGCGAGGCTCCACATAGAAGTCTATTTGTAGACACTAGAGAAAGCAAAACTATAGGGACAGAAACAGGTCAATAGTCACCAGAGGTTAAGGAGACATTGCTTACAAAGGACAGTCCATGGAGGCGTGGGATAGAATTGTTCTCTGCCTTCATTGTGGTGGTGGCTGCGTGCTTGTATACAGTTGTCACAGAACCGTGCAGTGGAAAGGGTGAGCTGAACTGCACATTAATTATACCTCGATTACTGTGCCTGAGCGACTGTGTTCTATAGAACTGTTGAAACAGGGGCAGGTGACACACATGTGGAGAGGGAGCATGCCATGGAGGCCCCCACAACTTCAAGGGCTCTTTGAGGAAGTGCCTTGGGCTGAAACCTAGCTGAGGAGGAGTTAGGTAGAGGCACTGATGCAACCTGGGCTGAGGCAGAAGAACAGGGCCTGAAGGCCATGCTCTGGGTACCACTGAGGAATAGGTGAGAGACGGAGACCTGAGTGTGATGGCCTGTGAGGGGAGAGGAAGGGAAACAGTGCTGAGACCATGATTAAGAGGAGGGTGGGAGTCACCAGTATAGGAAGGTCAGTCTCAAAGGAGGAAGTAGCCAGAAAGACCCACAGGCTGAGGCAGGAGTGGGGATCTCACAGATAGTGTTGTGGGGTGGCACATTAGAAGCCTGGGTGCTAAGGGCTGGAGGCAAACCAGTGCAGCTTCCAGAGAGCGGGAGACAGAGTTGATTCCATGGACAGCATGGAATGGTGAAGAGGATTTGTTCGGGGGAGGGGTGACAGGGTGTCCTTCTGTGTGCTGTGTCCATAAGGCCAAGGTGGGCAGACCGTGGAACACCGAGGGGGCAGTGGGGAAGAAAGGGCTGGACAGGGAGTCTGTGCTCCTAGGCTGTGGTCACTCAGGGTGGGCTAGGGAATGGGGATGGAGGCTGCTGCCCAGAGCCTAGACTGTAGCTTGGAGCCCAGAGGGCAAGGCAGTGAGGAGCTGTCCAGGGCCACCCACTCCAGCGTAGCTGAAAGCCCATCTTTGTCACACTAACCTTCCCATTCTTCCTCTACAGTGTATGCTGAGGCTGAGACCTGCAGGCTGCTGCTCCCCAGGCCTCTGGCAGCCCCTTTGACTCCCTGTGCCATCTGAGCCAGGTAGGGAGAGAGCAAGGCAACTCAATGTGCCTGTGTTGTCCTGGGGTGCAAAGGCTCAGTGTGGGAACCAGGGTCTTGACCAAGACAGTGCTCAGTGACTGAACCCCTGCCATGAAGGGATATCCAATGTAGGGCTTGAAGTCCCTCTCTCAGGTGCTTACTCAGAGAGGCCCAGCATGGCACTCGGGATCTGCGTGCCATGCACACCTGCCAAGTACTCCACCCCAGGAGGCCCCTGCAGCTTCTTCACTATCACTCTGGCTTTTGAATCTTTGGTACCACAGTCAAGCTCTTATCTGGAAGTTCTCAGCTCCTTCCTTGGAGGAAGTGTTCCCTCAGTCCTAGGTATGTCCTATCTGTACAGTTGGTCCCCTATTCTGGCCATCCTGCAGCCAAGGCAGTTGGCCTACTTAGGTCACAGTCATTGCCCTCCCAAACTGCCCCCCATGGCTGCCCTATGAGGCTGGGATTGCAGTCCTGGTCCTGAAGAATGCAGCAGGATTCTTGGCCAGGTGGTGGAGGTGCATGCCTTTAATCCCAGTACTTGGGAGGCAGAGGCAGATCTCTATGAGTTCAAGACCAGCCTGGTCTACAGAGAGAGTTCCAGGACAGCCAGGATTACACAGAGAAACCCTGTCTTGGAAAAGCAAAGCAAAGAATGCAAGTCCTTTTTTGCCTCATAATAGCACAACTAGGCTAAGGAGGTCATGGGGTGAGTAGAGCTGGGCCTGTGTGCCTGTGAACAGAGTGTGAGACAGGAGTGGAGCTGAGAAGGGAATCAGGAATAGAAAGAGCCCAGAGTGCCTGAGGTGTGAGGTGGAGCAGAGAGGCTAAGGGATGAGACAGGATAGGGATACAGGGGCCTTGGAATGACCTCCTTCTGTATCCTTTTACCTAGCAGAGACCCAAGATGTTTTTGTCCTAGGTAGAAGCATCTTCCCAATATTAAAGTAGTATGTCTCCTACCCAGCTGCCTACCTGGGCAATGAAAGCCTGCCATTAGAGCCCTTCCTCCCAGAGACTAAACACTGCTAAAGCATTTGAAGTTTGTCCTTATGGACCTTTTCCTTTGTGCTTGCAAACATATTTTTTAAAAAATGTGTGGTTATACCAGGCGCATGTCTTCATCATGCTATTTTTTGCCAAACATGTGGACCAGCCATGTTTATCTATGGAAATCTTCCCTCTCATATCCATTGTGTAGATGGTCTGTAAATTCTTCATCAATTATTAATCCTGTCAGGGCCATTTAGGTGGTTTCCCGCATTTGACTATTTATAAACCTCACTCAAGGAACCTCTGGGTTTGTTTGTCAGTGTACGCTTGCACTGTGAGACCTTCAAGATGTCTCTGGAATGGGTCTACCCAAGTCAGAGACTGTGCTACTCCACATTTGATCTGTTCCGCACAACCAGACACCCTTTTGGGAGGCTGGACTGCCTCACAGTCCCAGACAGTGCACAGGACCGTCCTTCCCAGCTACCATCGTTGGCAGGCACTTACACTCCTGCCAATCTGATGAGAGAAAGTGATTTTACTTTACGTTTCTCCAGTCACTGATAATGTACGTATCCATTGGCCATTTCCAAGACTCTGCTGGTGAGCTGGCTCTTCCCAGGCCTTCTACCCATTTCTCTCTACCCATGTCCATTTATCAGTAGATATCAGGAGGCTTGTTTGCTTTGAACACTGATTTGGTTAGGAACATAACAGTGAACCGATCTGACCCCAAACGCCTTCTCCATGGAACTTATGCTTTAATGGAGGAGAAGCAGATGGGAACATGAAACACAGTATGTGTACAAGAGTTCTAGGAAGAAAAAAAACAATGGGAGGGACTGGAAAAAGATAGCTCATTGGCTAAGCGCACTGGTAGCTTTTCCAGGGGACCTAGGTTTGATTCCCAGCACCAACTTGGTGGCTCACAACTACTTATAACTCTAATTCCAGGGATCTGCTGTTCTCTCCTGGACTCCAGGGCACTGCACACATATGTGCACAGAAACACATAAAAGTAAAACACCTACACATTAAGTAATTAAAA
This sequence comes from Psammomys obesus, assembly GCF_907164565.1. Taxonomy (NCBI): domain Eukaryota; kingdom Metazoa; phylum Chordata; class Mammalia; order Rodentia; family Muridae; genus Psammomys; species Psammomys obesus. The sequence continues at coordinate 18,131,743 of NW_026596039.1, read as the reverse complement.
AGGCAAAACAACACAGCATACACACAGTAGGAGAGGAGCCTGGACAATATCAGGGCTTGATCCTTCTGCCTCCAACTGCTAACTGCTAGAATCCTAGGCATGTACCACTCTGCCTGATATGCCTGGTGCCCAGGACTGAACTCAAGGCTCTGTGGGCGCCAGGCAAGTGGTCTACACCCCCAGTCCCACAGTATAGACTTCTATGCTTGTGACATCATGTTAGTAGCTCAGAAGTTTGGATTCTGGATTTTCAGATCAGGGAAGCTTGACTTACAGCCAGAGTGAAAAGGGGAAGCTGCAGGGAAGTGACCCAGCTGTGAAGAGAATGGAAAGGTGTGGGAAAAAAATGGGTCTATATGAGGACAAGATCAAAGTGAAATTCGATGGCCCTTTGTATAATTTTTCTAAATTTCCAAGTGATGTGGGACAGGAGAACATTAACCAAGCCCAGGGCCCTTCTGAGCACGGGGCCCAAGCGGCATACCTATGCTCCAGTCACGAATGTGGACACGTAAAGAATGAACACCAACAGACCTCCATGGGGAACTATGGGGTTGGCAGAGGTACAAGGCCGTAGCTCTGGGACAATTTTGGTCTCGAGACACAGATATCTGGTCTTCAGCTTAAAGACTATGATGCCTTGTGATTAAATGAGAGCTGAGCAAAGACAGAAGAGAAACCCAGGACTCACCCGGGACCTCCTCTGGTTAGAGGCTGGGAGCAGAGAGAAAAAACCCTGACAGCTAGACTGAGGAGTCCAGGCGGTGAGATAAGGATGCACGGCTGTGTTTTCCTGGAGGCCAAAGGAAGATAGTTCCCAGCCTGTGTCAGGTGGGCTGGGAGACAGAGTGACTCAGTGAGACCCCTCAGTGGTTAGGGGTGAAAGACATCCTATTGATTTGTGAAAGGTTACACAATTTAACTCTTTGATTTGTGTTCCAAATAGTTTTTCACAGGTTGTTTCTTATATACTTCTTTTTTTCCCCATTTAAATGTATGGTTTATTTTAATCCCTCAAAAGTTCAACATTTTCCTATAGTCTAACATATCACTCTTTCCCCCTAAAGTTGCTTCTTTTTTTTTTTTTAAACTGCCCTAAACATTTTTCTGATTGTTTATAAGATTTTTTACTATATTTAAACCTCTGGTGCATCTGAAGTGTGTGAATTGGGGTAGGGATTTGTATTAGTTACATTTCTGCTGCTGTGATACACCATGACCACAAGCAACTTTTAGAAGGGAGGGTTTATTTTGGCTCATGTTTCTAGAGGAAGTGTCCTAATCTTGGGACAACATGACAACAGGCACACATAGCATGTCAGCAGGAACAGGAAGCAAGGGATTGCAGGTCAGCAGGAACAGGAAG
>NW_026596039.1:18071085-18130367 GCF_907164565.1 Psammomys obesus | reverse complement strand
GAGGGATCACAGGTCAGCAGGGACAGGAAGTGAGGGATCACAGGTCAACAGGAACAGAGAGCAAGGGATCACAGGTCTGCAGGGACAGGAAGTGAGGGATCACAGGTCAGCAGAAACAGGAAGCTGGGGATCACAGGTCAGCAGGAACAGGAAGTGAGGCAGGAGCAGGAAGTGAGGGATCACAGGTCAGCAAGAACAGGAAGTGAGGGATCACAGGTCAGCAGGGACGGGAAGTGAGGGATCACAGGTCAACCACTCACAGAAAACCACCACCACTGCCACGGCATACTTTATCCAACAACGCTGTTCCTCCCAAACTGCTCCACTTACTGGGTATCCTGTTCAGTATTTGGGGGACACTTGTCACTAAGGCGGCAACACGAGGCTGTTCATTGAGGAAGGTGCTCTCCTTCCATGCAGCAACCTTCTGCCTCTGCCTGGGAAAAGACTTTGGAACCTGGGAGAGTAGCCTCAGTGGTTGATAGAACAGTGTGAGGAGCAAGGAGTGGGGACGCTGACAGGACTGAAAGGGGAGAAGGGAGTGACGGGCCAAGGCGCTCTCCTGAGCCCAGCACATGCCCTTAGCTTCACTGCAGTTGGCCGTTTGGCACCACAGTTTTGTGAGGTTACTCTTCTGTTTCTTCATCTGCTCACAAGGAAACTGAGGCTAGCGGGGCCTCCTTCTTGGGGTGCTTTTAAAAACTAGAAGGCCTATATTCTGTTCCTCTCAGAGAGATGGAAGGCTCTAGCACCAACTGTCCCCTACACCCCCACCCCTGCCTCCCTGTCTGCCATTTGGCTAGGTCTGGAAGGTTTTCCCCTTTCCAAAACCAACCTGGAGAGACCAAAATACTCCTGGCATCGAACTACACGTCAGCTTAGAGCTAACGTCTTCATTATCAGTTAACACCTCCGAGGGGTTAGCTGGCAGCCAGCTGAGGGGACCAAGTGGTGCCTGCTGAGGTGTATCTGGGTTAAGAAAGGCTGGGGAGTGCACCTGGCAGTTCATAGGCTCCCCTGGAGAGAGAGGTGATTGGACCACATGGGGGAAGGTGGGGGAGGAGAGCAACAGCCCCAAGAGGCCCGGGGTGGGGCTCAGAGAGGGGGCTGGTGTCTACTAGGGACCTGTTACACCAAGTACCAGGAGGCCTGTTGTGTGTCTGGTCTCCGGAAGGTCAGAAAATCAGCCACTCATGATCCACCCTGGGCCCAGCTGTCAGCAGTCACTCAGCTGAGACCCAACTCCAACACCCACAGTTCAGATCTGTCATCCAGCCCTTCGGAGGGGGAGGAGAGAGAGTGAGCCATCTGGTATCTCCTCCAGTTCTACAAGAGCCAGTCCACCTACCCTGCCTGGAGGCCTAAGGCTCCGTGTGCCGCCAGAGTCAGGTTCAAGGTTCAAGGCATATATAGGATCAGGGCTTACTAAGATAGCCCCAGGGGGTGCAAAGTCTCAGTTGCTTTTGCAGCTATGCTCTGGGAAGGGGACAGAGGGGACTGCTTGCCTGAGTGGGACATCCGTCCTCCCCTTACCTCTCTCTGCTCATGAATGATCAGTGTCTACAGGTGGCCATCACATATGTAAAGATAACCAGCACCCAACTGTTCTTATTCTCTTAGACCTGGTTTAGTCTTGCTGGGACCCTGAGACTAAAAGCAACCTCTCCTCCACCCCATTCCCTTCCCCCTCTCTCCTCCCCTGACCTGGTGCTCATTGGTGGTCACCAGTCCCTGAGTCACCAGCTGCCTCGCTTCTATCTGGAGGTCTGGTGGGTCCTGGGTCAGCCTGGAGGTCTGACAGGTCCTAGGGTCAGCCTGCAGCTAGGTGCACTCAAGTTCCCCAAAATACAGCAAGTACTCAGGGGAGGATGCCCCGTGAGAGAAGCAGGAAGTGATAAAGTGAGGCTTCCGGGGAGGGAGGAAATGCCTGGTACCCGAGAGCATAGCTGAGCAAGAGTTTGAAGGGAGTCTACGTAAAGGGAAGGGCAGAAAGGGCTGGGTGAATGTCATCTCTGAAGAGGAAGACTGCCAGGTAGATGAGCAGACTTGACGCTGAGGCTCGGGGAATCTGGAGGGCCACAGGTCAGGAAACAATGGCAGAGATGCCCATCTGTGCCAGCGCTGTGACAGCCTGGTCACACGAGGTCCGGCTTTTCTCCCCAGTGTTGCAGCCAGCCTGCCACCTGACTTTAGGGCCATGTCTCTGGACTGGTGCCAGCCTGAGGTACAGCATGCGGGTACATCCTGGGTAGCGCATTGGTGTGGTCACTGTCCCAGCCAACTGCCTGCTCTTGGTGGGCGACTCTAGGACCATGGCTAGGCCTTGGGCTCCACTACCACCTTTCAGGGGCTTCCATGCCTGGGAGGGAAACAAATGTGCAAGCGAGAGGCAAAACATTAGAGGCCTCATATGTGCGTGTGTTTTGTTCTATTTAAAGCAACTTGGTTTAAAAAAAAAAAACAAAACTGAGATGTAATTCATATACCATAAAAGCTGCCATTTGAAATAGTCTTTAGGACAGCCACAAGATTATGAAACCATAATCACTATCTAAGTCCAGTGTGTTTTCATCACCCCAGACAGACCCTGTACCCATGAGCAGTGCCTCCCCGTTCTCGCCTGTGTTCAGGCTCTGGCCACCACCGACCCACTCTGGTTTCAAATCGGACTCACAGGAGCTCCTGGCCCTCAGCGCCACTGTTCCATGTTCCTCTAAGCTGCGGTGTGCACCAGTGCGCTGATCATTTTCACAGCTGCGTACTGGCCCAACATGGGAACCACGTTTGTTTATCAGTTATCGGAGGACCTTTGGGTAGTTTTCACTTTAGAGTGGTTCTGAATAGTGTTGTTGTGAGCACATGAGCCCAGGTCTGTTTGAAGCCATGTTGTGAGTCTGCTGGGTCCGTTCTGAGGTGTGGACTTGCTGGGTCTGAACCCTACTTGGTTTGGATGCATTGGACATAGGCCCTCAGGCGCTGTCAGCTGCTGCTGTATCAGCCCTTGATTGCAACCAGCGATGGAGGGCTGCTGCCCTGGGAATCCTAGAAGGTGTTCTGGAGGGGATCCTCCTGGGCTGAACTTCATCCCTGGGAACATATTCTAGAGCCTGCAGAGGGAAGAAGTGAGTTTCTGAGAGCAGGGTCATGGTCACCAGGCTCAGCCACAGGGTCTGCCTTCCCCGAGTGCCTGCCTGATGTGTTCCCTGTCATTTTTCCAGGAAACAGTGACTAGAGAGAGAAAGGGAAGCTCAGTGGTTAGCTTCATTTCCTTCTCACTTGGAAGCTGGCAGTCTGAGAACCCAGGACTGAGGTGACTCTAAACTAGGATACTCCATGTTCCAAGGTGACACCCAGCTTTCTCCTCTGTGCTCTGAGACAAGCAGGTGAGAGCTGGGAGAGGCCTGGCCAGGAGCTCCCAGGGCCTTGTAGAACCAGAGGCAGTGCCAACTCCCAGGTTTCTGCGCTGCCAGTTAATGGGTAATTATACCCTGAGATGCACAGAGGCGAAGTAGGGATTTTCTGTGAGGCAAAATCTCCTGTGAAATATTTAGGCCACTCTGGGCCTTGCCTCCCAGCCATCCTAGTCGCTGCTGCATGGCTTGGCCAGAGCTAGGGAGACCACGTGCATCCAGAGGCAGCATGGGCTTTTTATTTCCTTATCACCAGAGAGGGACCCAAGGGCCAGTGAGAGTCCATCTTGGAGCTTCAGCAGCTTTGAGAGACAGAGAGAGAGAGAGAGAGAGAGAATGTTGGACATCCGAATATGTGTCTCCCTGTGTCTGTGTTTTTGAGTGCGTGCATCTGTGCATTTGCCTCTTTCTCATCTGTACATGGTCATGAATGACAGAGCATTTGACCCTGATTCATATATGACCATCCAGCACATGTTTCTTGTGCCTGCTCTTGACCATCTCAGAAGCTTCTCAATGAGCCTGTTTTTCTGACCCCACACATGGCATTCTCAGGTTCTCTCGAGCAAAGAGATGGCCTGCAGTTGAGTCTGGTCAGAGTTTGTGTATGACCTGGAAGTCTTGAAAGCCCTCACAGCTCCCAGGCTCAGGGCCAGCAGACCATGCTGGTGTGGGGCTGTCAGGGTCCGTTTAATTATGATCACAGTTTAGTACCTGATTGAGAGTGTTAATGACATTTTCTTCTGAGAGTTCATTAAATTGGGACATGCCTGTCCCTTTGTTGGTGGCCTTGGCACCTTTGCTTCAACCTGTGGCTGACATAGTCCATAAACCTCCTGCATTTGCTTATAGAGCACCCTCTCCTCCTCCCCCTGCCTGGCTCTTGCCCCTCATTCACTCTCTCCTTTACACATTACAGATAGGACTAGAGGGTTTGGGGATTTAGCTCAGTGGTAGAGCACTTGCGTAGCAAGCTCAAGGCTCTGGGTTCAGTCCTCAGCTCTGGCAAAAAAAAAAAAAAAAAAAAAAAGGACAAAATAACAGACAGGACTAGAATTTTACTCATATGGCAGAAGGTGACACTGAGGCCTAGACAGGCAGAGTCCTGATGTCCTGATGAATGGGGGCTGGGACAGATCCTCTTCCTGGTGCAGGCCCAGCCCTGGGCCTTGGTGGAGAAGTCCTTGCCCGGGAAATGGATAGCCCAAGCTAGAAGATGCTCACTTCCCCACACTAGCTCTCCTCTCTCCTCCCAGTCACAGTGTCCTGGAGAGATGGACCCAGCAATCTCTTAATCTCCAACAGGCAGGTACCAGGTGCCGCCAATCTTATTGATATTTCTTCATCGTGGCTGTAATTAGCCATTCTTCCTGACTGAGGCTGATCTGGCAGACAAGAAGAAGAGCTTATGAATGTCAGCTGTTAATGTCACACTGATACTCTAATGGGGGGGACTAAAGGAGGGAGAAGAAGTGAGGGGTCTTATATGATGAGAGTCAAGCCCCCTTCTCTACCTTGTTCTGCCACTATCTCTTCCAACAGACACTGTGGCCCCTGAGCACCCACCATCCTGCCCATTCCTGGAACTTTTACCCCCTCACCCTCATTCTTCCAGGATGGTTTGGCCTAACCAAACCATAGTTCTGGGCAAGTCCTGCCTGCTCTGCCTAGGGCCCCTGTTGCCCTGGGAGATGCCATCAAGGGTCTTTTGGATTTCTGGAGGTGACAGAGCATCCACTCAGCCTCTGTCCTTAGCACAGGGAAGATGGCCTCCCTTCCCTTGAGCCAACTTCACTTAGGCTTGGACAGCTCTTCCTCAGAAAAGCAGGCACTGCTCCCCTGTGGAGAAAGAATTCTCCCAGACCTGCAGCCTCCTGGTCCATCCACTTCAGGTTTCTGTTCTTCCTACCCAGAGAGTGCTTGGGTTAGCAACCTCCCATCGTGGTACTATTTGTCTCCATACCCTGCTATCCAGATCACTAGATTCTTCAATGCCATGAGCAGAGGAAGCCAGGCCAACCACTACCAGAAAGGCTGAGTTATTCACCCAGCAGTCCAACTTTGCCTCCTCCTTGCCACTGGCTCTGGCCTACCCAGGGCTTGACACCTGGACCAGTGTTAAAATAAAATAGTACAGCTCTCTCTCTCGCTCGCTCGCTCTCGCTCGCTCTCACTCTCACTCTGTGTGTGTGTGTGTGTGTGTGTGTGTGTGTGTGTAGACACATATGTGTGTACGTGCTTATAGAGACCTCCAGAGGACAGAAATAGGTGTTATTCCTTAGTACTGTCCATCTCCATCTCTTTTTGGAGATGATCTCTCACTGGCCTAAAGCTTCCAAGTGGGCTACTCTGGCCAGCCATAGGGCTCCAAGGATCTGCCTGCCTTTACATTCCCAGCACATGTGGCTCCAAGTGAGAGCCACCATGCTCAGGTTTGTTTTAACATGTTCTATTGACACAACTCGAGCCTTGTGCTTAAAAGAACAGGACTTCACTGCCCTAGCCATCTCCAGTCCCAGCCTGGTTTTGAGTGCTTATTCTGTGCAGACTATGTTCAAAACATTTTGCAAGCATTGGATTCTCCACTCACCATCTCCGTTTTTACAGGTGGGGAAACTGAGGTGCTAAGAGGTTATAATAGCTGCTGAGATTGCAGAGTTAAGCCGGGCAGCAGGAAGCAGGCTCTTTGGATCCCAAGGTCTCCCATGAGCCTCTGCCTGCCTCTGCCCCAAATCACTTTGTCTAGGAACATCGGTTTGTGCACGAGAAGCTCCCAAGTGAGCAGCTGCCCCCTTCGGTGGCATTTGAAGTCCTTGGTCAGACCAGGGTTCCAGCTCTTGGGGTTCAACACAGAACTCGTAGTGGACAGGCCTGGGGGAGAAGTATTAATGCAGAGTTCACAGAGAACACCAGCCTGGCACCGAGCCTGATCAGGTGATGAGGGGCTTCCCCTGGATTCTTGTCTCCCAGCAGTTTCTAAGGCTTTGGCTTGGACACCCAGTGGCTAATCTCAGAAATTTTTATTTCATAACCATGGGGCCCAGAGTGGCCACAAAAGCAGCAAGCAGGCCCTGCCCATTCTCACAGGGCTCAGGCAGTTGCACGTAGGGCCCATTGCATGCAATGCATCATACATGCATGCATTATGCTAATGCATATGCTAATACATAAGCAATAGGATTCAGCATGGGTTCTGGGAGCGGGAGTCTGTGGCCATGTGTGGACACAAGAACCGAGGCATGGCCCGCAGCCAGCTCTACAGGGATACTTCCATTCCCTCCGCCCATAGCTGGGGGCTACAGGGACTTGCTGCTCCTGGGCCTGTCTCTCCCCGGTGCCTCCCATGGTCCTCTCAAGTCCAGGAGACAGGCCCAGCCAACTTGCAGGGGACCTGTCAACGGCTGGCCCTATAGAAAGACATGGACCTTGAGGGAACAAGTTAGGCTGGCAAAGCCTTGCCAGCCATCTCTGAGAACCATGGTGAATACACTGCCCTTGCATGCCCTCTAGATGTCTTCCAGAGCAGCTGCACAAGAACCTATGAGACACTGTCTAGAAGAAGCCATCAGGAGAGCCAGAGGGTCTCATGGGCCATGAACCCCTGACCAGCCAAGGTCTCAACCCCTTCTCTCAGCTAGGCCTGGAGGATCCAGGGCCTTTCACCTTGTTGTCAAGAGCATATTTCAGCTATTAGTGACGGCAGTCGGGGATTTGGGAGGATTTTTCTTTCATTTCCCAGGGCTTTAAGCAAGCCTCCTCCCTCCCGTTCCAACTGCCAGGGCTGCTCACTCGCTCGCGCGCGCGCGCACACACACACACACACACACACACACACACACACACACACACACACAACTCCACACACAGTTTGGGGAGTAGGTGGGGATAGATCTGGTTCATTCTTCCAGAATGGGCTCCTCAGTCTCCCCCATCCTCCCAGCTGATGCTCAGGGCTGCAGATCCTGGCTACAGTCCAAGGCCAAGGTCCTAGTCCTCTAAGCAGGCCCTCGGACTAGAGGGTCACTTTTGCCACTCTACATATGTCACAGAGGCTGCTAACAAGCACTCTGTTACCCCTGGGGACCCTCTCATTTCAGCCTCTGGAGTCTGAGGGACAAGGGTTTGTGACTGCCCCCAGTGAGCCTAGTCTGTGGCCCCAGAGCCACGTAGGAATGGCCAAAGCAAAGAGGAGGGCTCTGTTGGTGGTCGAGTGTAGTCTGGTGAGGAAGCATCAGGGAAGGGGCTCCCATAGGAGGAAGTAGGGAGGAGGCTGAAGAAACCGCTGCTGCTTCAGAAGGGAGCTTGAGCAGGGCTTTGGCTCAGCTAGGAGAGGCAGTGTGCATGGGAGAGGGTGATGGGCTTTTTGGCTAGTACAGCCTTCTTAGCTGGGAGACTGCATTCAGGGGAGTTCTCAGCTAGAAGCCTCCCCTCCCCCACCCCTTACCCTGGCACAGTCTTCAGGGGACCCAGCCAATCTCTCGTTCCTTCTGCCAGGGCATGTTCATGGGTGTCACCTGTGCCTGGCGAATGAAAGAGCAGTGTTTCTGGTTGGAGATGCCTATAGGGGGCAAGGGGCTTGTCCAGATGTCGCTCAGGAAAGCTTTAGCTTAGGATTTATGGAGGTGAGACAGATCCTCAGCATGTCTTTTGGGCTTTGAGGTGACTCCCAGAAACACCCTTCAGCCTTCTTCAGAAGCTAGGTATCACCCCGAGTGTGGTGACACAGCAGTTGCCCGCCTCGTTGTCTATGTCCGGAGCCCTGTGTGGCACCTGCCTCCTCCCGGCACAGGACGTGTGTATGTCTGACACTTGTGTGCACTTGTGTGATGACGGGGTTGCATGAACACACCCAGGAGTGGGTTCGTTGGCTTCAGAACGGTCTTACAACCTGGAACAGAGAGCTCAGACCCTGCGGGGGTAGAAGTGTTAGCGTCAGTCCATGGAGAGGCAGGCAGGCCCCTCCTTCACCACCGCTTAGGAGTGGCACCCTGGGCTGGGGCACTGGGGGCCCAGTTGCCAGGCAAAGCTTGAGCGAAAGCTGTTTTCTGCCCTCTTGTCCCTCAGGCCTCCGGCCTGCTCCATCCTTCTTGCCGGATGACCCACATAGGAAATCCTTTCTCTCACTTCCTGCAAGACAGTCAGGCTGTGCCTTGTCCTCAGAGGCCTCCTGGATGGGAGCTGGCCTGGAGGCAGCAGGGGCAGCTGAGGAGGAGGACAGACGTCACAGTGTCAATGCTGTCCCCCTACTAGTGTTACTTTATTCATCGTAAGCACTGGGAGCCTTGGACCTTCAGGCGAGGGACCTAGGAACAGCTCCCTGATCACGGGGACAAGGTGGAAAGGCGTGAATGTGCCTGTCATCCAGTCCTGCTTTGCCTGTCTTCTGCCCTCGCCCCAGGCCATGCAGGATGCTGGGCGTCTGCCATGTGTGTACCAGTGTCAAAAGCAGGAAGTGCTCAAGAAGGAGGGGACAGAAGTGGCCTGTCTGCCATGGAAGAACCTCAGGACTTTCCCATCTTCAGCCCTGGGCCAGACAGGGATCCTAGGGCCTGTGAAGGCAAAAGGCTGTCTCGTGCCTTGCATGTTGTGTTGAGGGCATCACTTCCTGGATGGTAGCCCGGCCAGGGGATTGGACAGTGACCAAACTGGGTCATATTTGGAGCCTCACGTGGCATGGTAGGCAGTGTTATCCCCATTTCATGGGCGGCTTGTCCCAGAGTGGGCCTGACTCCCTCACAGTGGATGGGGGCCGTCTACAGTGGCACTCCTGCCCGAGGAGGCTCTACTTACTGCTTTGGGCTAAGAGAAGCCCATGTTTCCCTTCTGGACCCTGGGCTTCCCACAGTCCCTGCTAGTCTCCAAATGTCCGAGAACTTTGGTTAAGCCTGACCACAGAGCCTCATGCTTTAATCTCATCCCACCACTCTTGTCAACCCAGAGGCTTTCTGGGCTTTCTTCTGCGGCTCTGCCTTCTTAGTGCTAGCCATCTTGGGGGTTAGGACACCCCAGCCTGCAGGCACAGCCCTGAAGACTTCAGGGAAGGAAGGAGATGGCTCTCTTCAGCCTTCCCCCAGACCTGTTTGAAAATCCACTCAGCCTCCTCCCACCCCGAATCTCCATTCTCGTCACACCCATGCCCATCTCATTTCCTATATGCCAGCTGAAGGCTTCTGCTTCCTCCTTGTCTGTGCCCGATCGCCCTTGCCTACCCTGTCTCCTGCAATGCTCAGCACCTTGGGAGCAGGCAGCTGGTTTCAGCTGCCTCCAGAGCCCCTCCCCACTCCCTCTTTCTGCCCTGGGAACACCTGTGCAGCAAGATGTGATTTCCCTACATTTGCACATACTGGCCCCCAAACCCCGCCCCTGAAGAACTGAGGGCACACTCTAGTCTCCAAAGGCCACTCGCCCCTCCACCTCCTTTAGAGATGGTCCCCTGGACCTCATACTCAGAGGCCCATGCCTTGCCTTCCACTCAACAAAATCCAAAATGGCTCTTAGCCCGGAACTGGCCGGTCTCAGGGTAAGGTGAGCTGGAAAACCAGCTGGTTTAAAAAAGAAAAAACAAAAAACAAAAACCCCGAATTCATCGTAAGCAGTATGTGACTCTAGGGCTTCTCCAGCCTGTGGGATATGAAGGAATGTCACTGCAGTAGTGTCACTGACCACCATTGCTCGATTTTTACTGTGTCAAGCACTGCTCTAACACGGTGCACATGTTAAATCATTTAATTAATCCATTAACGCAGATGGATTTCTAATGAGTAGGAAGGGAGGGTGTTGAGGGATGGGGGAGTGAGGCAGGGGCCAGCCTCCCCTCCTCTCCTTCCACTCCCACTTGAGTGAGGAGAAAGCTCCCCTGTGAGCTCTTCCGGCCATGCAGGCATTTGCATGGGTCCCTGGGAGGGCAAGGGATATGCTGCTGCTTGGGGTCACAGTTCTCCATGGGCAGGTGGGGTTCAGTGAGACTTCATCCCAGGACGTCACGGGGCCTTGGAGGAGATCTGGGTGCTGCATCACCACACGGGCCCACTGAGGAATCGCAGGCACCCCAGCCTGGTCTCTGGGGCCAGGGGACTGTGGTCTCTTGACCACACTCTGGGCTTATCTCTAAGCCTCAAATGGAGCTGACACGGAGATCCCATGTTGCAATGGGGAGGCTGAGGTCCAGGATGTGTAACCAGGCCCACTCTTGCTCCTCAGGAAGGAGCTTGCCCCTGAATACCTGCAGTGGGAGTGGGGAGGGGCTGCTGATTCTCCAGGACTTCACCCCACCCTGCCCCCATCCAGGTTGCCAGGCCCCTTTCTCCCTCCACTCAGCTGTCTCATCTCCCAGCACTCCCCTGGAAGAAGCTGGTTATCCACTGCTAGGCTACCCACAGCCTTTTCCAGCCTCATGCTTTCAAGGTCAGGCTACCTGGATATACTGTAACTGATCCAACAGACTTCCATTCGAAGTCTCCCAGCCATGGCCAACTTTTCGCATTTGCCCAGCGCTGCATGCTGCAGCCTACCCCATCTAACTTACCCATCGCTCTGCAGCAGAAGCCTCTGAACTCAGACAGAGGTGGCACCATTCTGAACTGACCCCAACCTGTCCACTGCTGCGTGCTGTGAGACAAACTCTTTGTCCTCTCTGAACCCCTGTGTCCACACCTAGGATGGTATCTGGTCGTATGGCTTTGATATCAGAGTGACAAGGGGAACTGGCAGGGTGGCCGCTCTGATGAAGGTTCCTGAACCCTGCCTAGGGGTCCTCTGGTGGGAAAGTTCCATGCTGGGCCTACTGCACCTGCTTGTCTCAGCAAGTTCAAGCGTATTTCTCAGAAGAGGTGGTATTAAGGCCTTTGAAGCAGACTCTTAAGAAGCAGCCTCCTTGACATGGGGCCTGGGCCAGGCTGGCCTCCAGAGTGACGGTGAAGGGAAAACGAGGGTGAGACATGAACGGCTCCGAGAAGTGACGCTTCTCCTCTGCATATCTGACCACAGCAAGCACACACTCATGCCCTCTAGCAGTGCCTGGCACTCTTAATGGTGCCCTCAGGGGTCTGCCAGGCCTGGCAGACTCTAGTTTTTGTCCCTTCACTTGCAGCCTTTGCCCCAGCTGCCTCTGGGCTCATAGTCACCTTTGATGCTATGACCACATGACATCTTTCCTCAACACAACCTAGCATAGCTACCGAAGGGACCGATGTCCCAGGGTGCTGAACTTTGTGCTGAAGCCCCCTGCCCTTCGCAGTGACGTGAGGCCCAGCTGAGTGTCTCTCCAGGCCTCACTGCCAGCCCAGCTGTCTTCTTCCTGGAAGGCCCCAGTCTACCTACACGCTTTCGAGAGCTGCTGAGTTGTGCCTGTCTGGCCTTGCTCTGCCAGGGAGGCACGCCTGTCCAACACTGAGTCTCTTTTGCCTGATGGGCTGAGCTGGTGTTTGTTGAGTGAACTGACTCTTTCCCGTCTGCACATTGAGTAAGAGCTCTCCAAGTTCTGGGCCCCCCACTGCAGCAGGTGCGAGGGAGGCTACACCCAGGTCAGAGTGAAGAGGTTAAGTACTGTGCTCCAGGGTGAGTGCAGCTGAGGTACGGGCTGTAGGCCCGGGCAGGGCCTTCCCCTCAAGACCTCCCACCATGGCCTGGGCCATTTGCCGGCCAGGACTGAGGCATCCAGAGTGAGGTGCGACGGCTAAGGCCTCTTCCCTTCCACCCCCGGAAGCAGATGGGCCAAGCTTGGGCGGGCGGCAGCTACAGGCCTGGCATTTGTGTATGTGTGTGGTTTTTTAAAAAATCTGACACATTTTTGTCACGTCTTGGTTCATCAGAACAGTAAAGGAGGCGGGAGTGTGAAGAATGTTTTAACTCGCAACTTTGTAAGAGTTCCAGGTTCTCCAGGGCTCCTCCCCCTCCCTCAGCCCCCCCTTAGAGCCTCCAAGCCCATCTGTTCCACAGTCCCTGCTCCCTGCCCCCATCTACCCATCCATCCCTCTTTTAGTCGAGAGGAGGCATAACTGAAGGCAGAGGCATGGGACTCTGAGCAGGGCCTAGGCTGGGAGACAACGGGCTTTTGCTTTACACTGCTCCTGGTCCCAGACTTGCTGTGTGACCTTGTACATGGACCTACACACTGTGAGGTCCATTCATGTGTTCCTGTAGGGGCTGGCCTACTGCCTTTGGGGTTCTCTGGCCCTGACATGTATAGAAATGTCCCCTAGAAGGGTTAGAAACAAGAGAGATATAAGCAAGAGCTCACATAGAAAGCTTACGGTTCAGAGCCTCCAGAGAGAAGGGGCGCAAGGGGAGCAGACTGGTCAGTCTTCACTCCTCTTCAGCCTGGCCTACCATTCTGCCACACCTGCCCGAGAAAGAAGACGGCCCAGGGCTAGCTGATGACCCCCAGGCTGCTTTGGGGTCCGGTGAGGAGGAGGTGGGAAGGACCCAGGACTGGAACACTCCTTCTGTTCTGCTTCTTGGTACCAAAGGTCCCAGCAAAGGATGAAAGCTGGGTGCCAAGCCTAGAAGACACTCCTTAGCTACCAGCCCTGCAGGCCCCAGCCCTGGCACTGGCTTTCACTACATCAGTCAGGGAAATGCCAGCTGGCCTGGAAAAGCAGGGTTGTCTAGAAGGCAGGCTGGCAGCCACTGCCCCGTGGGCATGGGAGCTTTGCGTCTAGGGAGGAGCGGTGCCCTCAGAAGGGGTGGTGCCCTAGGGCAGCTCGGCTAAGGCCTGAGCTGCTTCCTCATTCAGAGGTCAGGGCTCTAGCACCTTCACCACTGCTTGGTGGGGAGGGCCGCCATTGTGGCATTGTGGCACCATTGCCAGAAAGAAGAAAAATAATAAGGCTCTCCTGTTCCCCATGTTCTTCCGTACCTCCTGAGAAACGCCTAAGTCCAGGGCTTGTATCAGAGAGCAAAGGCAGAGGGAGGAGAGACCCACCTTGGAAACACCCACTCATTGCTGCCCGCAGAGAGTCCTGAGTGCCATGCTGGACCCTGCATGGGCTGCCAAAGGGCAGCTGAAGAATCCAACATGCCCTCTCCTGGCAGCCCCAGCTAGACCCAGGGCTGGCTGAGTCAATGCGCCCTGCTCGAATCTCACCATATGGGCGCTGGGCGGCTGCAGGGGGTGGAGCTGGAGTTGCCATGAGAACCCGCACATTGGCATTTCCTCTTTTGGGAGGCTGAACTGTGTTCTGCAGGCAGTGTAGGCTTCTGAATCCCATTTCTCTGTGTTTTTAGGAAGGGAAAAAGGGCAGGGGAAGGGGGTGGAGGAAGGCAAGGAGGGAGAGCGGCAGAGTCAGGCTGACAGCTCTGAGGGAGCAGCTGGCTGTCTGGGGCTGGTGAGGACGGATCAGGGGCCACTCTTCCCCTGAGCTCAGCCCAGGGCCAAATCAGCCTCTAGGATCCCTTCTGATCACTAGTTCTGGCCTCGAGTAGATTTTTTTCCTTAAATCACATGGCCTTTCCCCATTCCTGACATCCCCGATTCTCTGGACCCTTTCTGAGGTCTGTACTCTCTCATTTCTGTCCTTGGTTGCTCAGAGCTTTGAAAAGCGACATAGCGAGCATCTAAAATTGGAACGTGCAGGCTCCACTGTTCAAACTCTATCCCTGCAATGGGCTAATATCACCAAGCTGGGGGCTTCCTGTGGGCCTGGGAGAGGCCCAGGCAGGGTCATTCTGTGGCTCCAGCAACAGGTGAATTAGAGATATGGGCCAGTCCTGGAAGGAATGTCCACCTGAGCAGGGCTGTGGTATGGGGCCTGGTGTGACCAAGCCCCGGGGAGTAACTACCCTGGCAGATAGTGAGAAAGAGCCAAATCAGACCCATCCCACTCCTCCAGGCATGAGGCAGGTCATGCCACACTGCTGCCCTGTCTTTCTAGGGGCCAGGGAGGAGCCCATAAGATGAAAGGGTGCCCAGGGGCTCCAAAGGAGGGACATCTGGCTTTCTTCCCATGAGACTGTGGGGTACAGAGGTGGGGCTGTGGACTCTGCCTCCAGGAACAGCAGAGTTCTACATGTGTCAAAACCTCACTTATTTCCTGAAATGACCAGGGAGAATGGCAGTATTTGAGGACCGAGACTCAGAAAAGATTTATCCAGGTCACCCTACTAGAGGGAGCTGCATTTTCAGAGTGTCCAACCTCTGACCTCTGACTTTCAGGCCTCACCATCTTGCATTTCTAAGCAGACCACTGTGAAGACTGCAGGGCACAATAGTCAGCAAGAAGCAGAAGAGGAGATGCAGACAGTGATTTCAGGCCCTGTCCTCACTGCCTAGGAACACTGACCACATATGGCCAGGCTGCGGTAACCACTACAGCCTGGCAAGGACACTGCCCTGGCACCACATGCATTGGAACTAAGTCCTGTCTTTACCCCTTACCCCCTCTGGCTCCCACAGCACGCTGTGGGACTTTTCCCAGCCTCTATGTCTTCATCTGTAAAAGGGGGGCCATAGTGGCATGGTACCCATCAAACTCAATAACCAAACTCCTGAGAGTTCAAACAACATAGGTGTCTTTCTCTGCCAGTTACACAGACTAGTCTCCTCGTCACTCAAGACCCCAGGCTGATGGCTAGCCACCATTTTAACATGTACCTCCACAGTTGCCATGGCAGCGGGAAGAAGCATGGCCAGTTTTTCTTGTGACTCATGTAACTTCCACTAAAGTTTCATTGTTCAAAGCATGTCACAAGCCACATGTAACTCTGAAGGGGACAAGGAAGTATAATCCTTAGCCACAAGCTTGAAGAATGAAAAAAAAATCACCTAGAGAATTGGTAAACATCCCTTCACGATGGCCTCAGGCACCTGCCACACAGGGATGCTGTGAGCCTTGAGTGAACTAACGGGAACACACAGAATGTAACTAATGAAAGTGAGCTCCTTTCCCCTGGGCCCCCAACTCTAAGGGGACCCACCTCCCTTCCCATTCCTGGCCATGTCTCTCAGATAAATTATGAGCACTGACAATCCCTACCACAGAGATAAAGACCTTTAGCTTTGGAACGAAGACAGATGGCAACTTCCCCAGGGCATGGCATGACGGCAGCTGGGGCAGGAAGAACAGACAGGTTCCTTACTCTGCTGAGTCCCTTTTCCAGCCCAGAACCTCTTGTAGCAAATGAAAAAGCAGCAGAGCCTGGTAATACCTTAACTCTATTAAGGACTTCATAAGACCCAGATCAAATTACATCTCCTGCAATCGAACAGTAAATTCGATTCTATTCAACAAATGTTCCATTCAACACTGCGAGGGCCTAGGGGGTCTGGGTATCCCACTTGGCTGGGGACCTGCCTCTTGATTCACAGAAAGATGCCACTCTCCCTGGCATAGGTGTGCCCTAGAGTTTAAGACCAGTGAGTAAGTCCTGGTGTGTAGGGGACAGTGGGAGACACAGATGAGACCTGAGTCTACAGCCATAGGGCTGTGACCTTCTCTGGGTTTCAGTCTCTCCCAATTCAGAGATGGGCCTAGTCCCACATCCCTACTTCTGACCTTGGTGTTCTGAAGGCACTTCTCCTCAAACTGAGGAGACTGCAGTGGGAGTGAGGGCCTTACCCTCTTCCCTGCCTTTGACCTTTTCCCACTAGCCAGGCCCTATGTGCTAGACACTGCTCTGCCTTGCAGGAGCTCAGTCATGGAGGGACAGAAGGCTAGTATCTGTGCCAGATGAGTGACAGACATCACCTAGAGGATATATTGACATGGGGGAAATGATTTACTTGTTCTACACACACACACATACACACACCACCGCCACCGCCACCGCCACCACCACGTGCCTTCTCCAGCTGCAGCCACGGGCAAGAGAAGTGGTAGGTTTGTTTGAAAAGACAGAATAGCTGTCAGCCACCGTCTCATGGTGCAGTTCTGGGAGCCTGGAGATGCTTCTGGGTCCCCAGGGACTCCAGAAAGGGACCTAATGAATCGCTCTCAGCAGCAGGAGTAGCACTAATTCCTTCTGGCACTTTTCGTTGATGAAGCGCTTTGTGCCTGCCTTCCTGTTTGATCCCCGCAGTGGCCCTGTGAGGGATGCTTCTGTCCCATTATTCAGTCCTTAATTCAGAGAAAGCAAAAGATTTGCCTGAAGTCAATGAGTCACAGCCTGCCCTCATGCTGGTTGACTCCTTGGTCTATTTGTGCCTGCCTTTCAGGAGTCACGTGAGCCTCCCTCTGGGATCTGGCATGAAGGAGAAATGGATTCTGGATTTTCCACTCTGGATTTCCCTGACTTCTCCGGAGTTTAAGAAGCATCCCGAGGCCTCTCTTGCTCAACCTCAGCCCAGAATCCCTGAGGATCAATTCAGAAACCCAACGACTTCAAGACTTAAAAGCATCGAGCCCCTTTCCCTGGACACAAACTGGACAGAAGTAGCCAGTTCCGCAGGTAAAGGGGTCAACAGGGTACTGGCCTGACTGGGACCACTGTCTTAGGGGAATTCTGTTGACCGAGTGCCCAGAAGCTCATGTGCGCTTGTTCACCTTTTGAGACTGTTTGCGTAGCATGATTTCAAGAACCTGGAGTGAGAGAGGGCCCGTGCATCAATGCTCTTGCTTGTTAGTGCCAACCATGACTGAGAGAAATCCGGGGTCAAGATGGCCCCAGTACCAACCATAACTTCATACACATTTGAGGTTTTGTTATTTGACCTCTAGAAGGAGCCAGGGCCATGTTTTCTGATTTGTCCATAGTTCTGCGTACAGCCCAAGCCACGCAACGCTCAGACTCCATTAGCCTCCCAGCAACACTAGCACCTGCCATTTTTAGATCAGTTGGGTTTCATTAGCTTGTTTAGCTCTTTCAATACCAGCCTGCAAATTAGTGGAGGGAAGGTGTTAACTGCCTCCTAGCTTCCTATGCAGCTTTCTGAACGCTGTTCATTCAGTCTCTGTCATCATTCACTTACTCAGAACATACTGATTGAGTGTCGTGCTCTGGAATGCATGGGGTGCCGGAGGCAGAACTTGCAATTTCATTTTCATAAACAGAAAGCTCACTCTTTCTCCAGTTTGCTCCCTAAACATGGCCTCTGTGGGGAGGAGAGATAGCTCTATAGATGAAGTTCTCGCCATGCAAGTGTGAGGGAGAGAGTCCAGATCCTCAAAACCATGAGAAGGCCGTAATCCCTGCCCACAATCGCCAGAGCATGCTGGCTAGCTGGACAAATGGGCAGAGAGCAATGGAGGAAGACTCCTGACGTCAGCCTCAGGCCTCCGTATGCACACATGTGCGGACGTACACGAGCAGAAAAACCCAGCTTGTTTCTGGGTATGAGTGTGCATGTGTTGGCGGCTCTACCACAGCTGTCTTCCCAGGGAAGGTTTTCTTGCTCTGTGCATCTCTCTGTCTGATCCTGACCCGTGGAGGCCACCGTTGAGGCTAAATGCACCCTAGATCCAGTCCAGGAAACACTGTCTCAGCAGAAGCTCAGGGGTGGCCGCTGACAGCCACCAGCACCAAGCCTGCACACTCCAGCCTACCCAGCTCTCCCCTGCCCCATCCTCTGTGCTCTCTACACAAGGCCTCTCTCCTCCCCTGTGACAGCCCTTCACACTGCCTTTACTGCATCCCCACCCTGAGACTTCCATATCTGGCCTCTCCACCGTACAACTCCTGTCTGTCCTTTCCCCACCCTTCAGGGGACTTCCAGGATAGGAGGAAACTGGAATTCAGGATGAGGGTTCTGCCAGGACTGGACCCAGACCTGGTCTCTCGACTCCAACGGGCTGACTCACCGCTCAGCGCAGACAACACCTGCAGGGTCCAGGTTGCCCCCTGCTGGATGCCCAGAGTTGCCATGGCGACCCTCTGCCAGTCTTCCCAGCATGGACACAATCAAAAAATAACAGCAAGGACTCTTTTATTCTGTGTCCCGCCTGGGGGCCATTTAAGCCTCCCTATTCCTTTTGACACATAATAATTTTTTCTTTCTGCTCTTAAGATTATCTTGAAATGCCCCCCTCACTTTTAGGCTCCATGGCATAGTCTCCAAGAGCCTTTGATCTTAAACACACACACACACACACACACACACACACACACACACAGGCGCACATGCTGTGCACTTGTTTACACAGCACACTGGAGACAGCAAATTGGCCTCCTGGTGCTTCACCAGCAGAGCGACAGGGAAGGCATGGCCCCTTCTCTTCATCTGCACGCCACTTTTCAGTTTGCAAGCCCCTCCCCCAGCCGGCGTAATGTAGTTCCATATGGGTACCTTCACCTCTATAGTTTCCAATGAGAAGCCAGGGTCGCCTGGTGGCTGAGCAAGGCTGGAGCTAAGCCTTTCATCCCCTCCTGTTCTGTCCTCCCATCGCTTCCTGCATGAGCCATGACAGAGTGGGGGAACACGTACCTCTCTCTTACCCCTCCCCAGTTCTCCCCTTGCCCCACCATGAACAGTGTTGGGAGCTGGTAAGCTCAGAGGGCCCCACAAAGCCCTTACCGCCCTCCTGGCTGCCTTGGTTTCTGATCTCTCCACTGGAGCCTTCCCCCAACCCATGCTCTTGGCATCAGCTGGCGGAGCACTTATAAACTATCTGTCCCCAGCTTCCTCTGTCCCCACTCCACTCTGTGTCCTTCAGTTATTCTTCCTGGCTATGCCATCAACTTTGTCCTCTCCAAGGCTACTCTCCAGACATGTCTTCAACAGACTCCTATGCCCTACCAAGAATAGCACTGATGTTGAACACAGGCAAGTACCACATAGCCTGTTTGTTTTGGATTCATGAGCAATTTCTTAGGCCACAGGTTGACCAAAAGCATTCCCACTGTGTGGTTAAAACACTTACACATTGGGCATCCAAGGAGGATGCTGAGTCTTCGGAAAATTCAGACTTCTGTCCTTGTAAGTCCCATGTCTGCTCCAGGTGATGGGAATTCCTCAGATGTATCTTGAAGGCACTTCCCTGGCATTCATGCGTGCGTGCGTGCGTGTGTGCGTGCGTGTGTGTGATTTTTGTTTTCTTCTGGTCCAGGAGTGATCTCAGAGCCTTGCCCATGCTAGACAAGTTCTCTGTCATTGAGCCACACTCTCACTTTGGACTTGGGCTGTGCAGAGTCTACCACACGGCTACTGAGATACCTCAGTCGATAGAGTGCTCGCAAAGACCTGAGGCCCATCAATCTAGCATGGAAGTACGTATCCACATCCCCAAAGAAAGAGAGGCAGAGACAGGCAGATGCCTGGGTTCCACCGACAGGCCAGCTTAGTCCACACAGGGACTAATGAAAAGCCCTGTCCAAAAATGCACGGCAGACAATGCCTAAGGAGCAACACCCGAGGCTGACCTTTGACCGCCACGTGCACACACTTAACACAGATACAAAGGCCTACAATAATGGGTGCAAAGGGGAGAGCCTGCAGAAGCTGTGCAGGATTCTGGGGACATTAGCAGTGACCTAAGTCCTAGGTCAGGCCTCTTTTGTCCTCCTCAGATCCTCTGTTTAGCAGGGGAATTGGAAGCACACTAGGAGTCCAAGGGAGTAGGGTCCTGCCTTAGGCCTCCAGTCCTGCAGAATTAGGCAGGGACAGTGACCCTTGGGAAAGTCACTCATGGTGCAACTTCACTTTGTGTGGCCCCTGAAACTCAGTGCACTATGGCTCCTCTTCTCACAGTAAGGTCACTGAAACCAAAGAGGGTGACCAATGGCTGAGGTAGGCTTGGCCTCCTGTGCATGCCCACCCTCTGGCCATAGGAGTCAGGATTGGGTCAGTCAGTCCATCAATCTGTGTGGGAATGTGGCCCAGCCCCAGGGTAAGACTGGAAAACTGTGGGGTCAAGCCTCACTTGCAGCTTTCAGAATAGCCACGTGCACATCTGAGCCTTGTTTTCCTCTCTCCAAGTGTCACCAACCAGGTGTCTGACTTGAAGCCATCACATGTTCACATCAGCTGCTGTGCCTGGCACACAGTCAGCTCTCCTTAAACTCTGGCTTTTGTGTGACTGTAAACTCAGTGGCTGCTGTGTCTAGGTGAGCTTGGGGCTCAGCCTCCCCATCTGTAAAGTGGGATTGATGATGCTCTGAGATACCCAGTACCAAACCCCTTCCCCAATACCACCATTCCTTCCCCAGAGCAGAACCCCAGGAGAAGGAGGCAAGGAAATAACTATCTTCCCGTCTGTCTGTCAATCTGTCTGCAGTGGTGGCGTCAGTTTTCATAGAGGAGAGGAATCTGCAAAGTAGTCAAAAAAATATTTCCTCTGTGACTCCAGCAGCCCAGCTGTTCTCTTTCAGGAAAAGTGCTGAGGGCTGAAAATACAGGAACAATGATAGAGAGATGGGAAAGTGGGGTAGGGGAGGGAAAAGAAAGGGGAAAGGCAGGGGGCAGGGCAGCATGGGGCGCAAGTTTTTGCCGGGGCCTTTCCTGGGCTACCTGGAACAGCATTCAGCAAGACTGCCATTTGCCCAGATGCCGCTGGGACCCACCAGCCACCCGTGTGCCTGCCCTGTGGAGCCTGGGTTCAAAGGCAACACTACTGAAAGAAGACACATGTCCCCAGTCGCACTGTCACTATGTTTGTGAGCCACCCTACCCCGCCTGGGGGGGCTCTTGGCTCCTGTGGCGTCTCAGCATGGAGTTAGAGAGGTGTCCTGTGTTGGCGAGGGAGGGTCTGTGGTGAATATTCAACCTCTAGAGCCACTCGGGTCCCTCCATGGGCCTCGTTCAGACACAGCTTTTCCATCCTTGCCTTTATACCTGCTCCTCTCACTTCTTCGGACGCCCACGCTCTTGTCTGCAGGCTGGGTCCTGTCCTTTCCAGATACCTCCCTGCAGGACTGCCTCTCCTCCTTGTAGCTCTGGTCACTCTCTGCCTCCTGTCAGATCCTTGTGTAAGCAGGTTTACCCCTGCTCTGGCCCATGCTTCCACAAACACACCTGTGTGTGTGCCCTGAGCTCTGAATCCTGGTGTCATCTGGCTGGTCTCGCACAGACAAGCTCTGGATGGAGAGCTTGGGAGTTGGTGTTCTCAGCTGCCCAGTCTTAACCTGCCCATCTTTGGACAGTGTGGCCAACAGGAAGACTGGCCTCCCAACTCCACGTCAGTAAACAGGTGGTTAGCCCACACGGGCGCTGGATCCCCACCTTCTTCAGGACATGAATAGCCATGAGTACATGTCACACCTCTGTGGCCTTGAGTGACACCCCTGCCCTCCCTGGCCTCTGTTTTCTCATCTGTGTGGTAAGGGGTGCCAGCACAGGATTCCTGGGGCAGCGGAAAGTATGAAGTGAGTTACTGCCCTGGCAGTATCCAGGCTGTAGCACCTGAGGGCACAGAAGAAAGGCCTGGCAGTGCCCCTGGGCTCACAGGGTCTGTCTGCCCTCTGGCCACATGTAGCAGAGCCCACCCTTCCCCGGCCATCTGCTGACCCTGGTGGACAGAGCAGCCTCTGGAGCTCAGTGAAGGGGGTTGCTCCTATGCTGACCTTCACTGGGGAGATGTCTGGGCTTGCTGGGGGTGACATGTACTCCCAGGACAGTGGGCTGACCTGACTATCCCTGGAATCAGTTCCGCCCAGTTGTGGCCACCCCCTGCTGTCCACAGAGCTGTGACCTGTATTTGTGGTGTTAAGAAGAGAGAGGAGCTAAAGCCTCCAGCTTCATTCTAAGCCACAGCTAGCTCCCTCAACCCTTTTTTCCTCTCCCCCTACCCCCCCCCATTTAGCTCTCTTGGTTGCCATGACAGCAGAATACTGGGAAGTGGGACTCCTTGGAGGGACAGAAGCAGAGTGAGACCGTGTGTGTATGTGCCCAGGTGGGTGTCCCCTTGCATGCCACGGTGAGGTGGGGCTTCGTGTGTGGGTGAGTTCTCTTCTGGGCCACATGCCTGGCTCACACATGTTTCATGGACACCCAGCTGGAGCCCAAGCAGGGAGGATCAGAGCCTCGGTCACTCACTATTTTACTGACAGGGCTGGGAAGGTAACAGGCCCTGCTGTTGAGTGCCTGTCCCCTTGCTCCCTCGGCAGGCTCATGCAGGTGTCTCCTGGGGCACCTCGCCATGGGAGGCAGGCAGGACAGGCAGATGGGGAAACTGAGGTCTTCCTGTGTACCTGCTTATTCGAGCTGGGGCTGTTTGGGGGCCTCCTGGGGCCCCAGGGAGTAGCATGTCTGAAGGGGCATTTGGGATGTCATACACCTGGCTTCCTCATCTCCCTGTCCCAGTGGAGATGGTCCATGCCCACCCCAAGAGGAGCATAGCAGTAAGGTCCCCTGCTCACACGTTCATCCCAGAGCTACCCCATGCTTAAGAAAAGCCTTTGAATCCCTGTAAAGTAGGTCTGGAGCCAGATCTCCAGGAAGACTGGTGAGATACAGGAGATGCAGAGAAGGAAGGTTCACAGTGGAGGGCTTCAGAGGCAGCAGCTGCTTGTCTGGGACCAGGAGGCATGGAGAAGGGGGGACACATACAGGAGCCCCAGATACGTTTGTCTGCTCTCTGTGCTTGAGACACGGGCTGGCATTTATCTCCAGCTATGAGGCACACACAGACAACCCCTCTACCTCCAACTCATCGCTGTGAAAAATACCACAGGCAAACTGAGGTGCAAAGAGTTGGCCACTGGGGGGATGGGTAGCTGTGAGGTTTGCCTTCCACTTGGACAACGCTCTGGAGAGTGAGCAGGGACCATCAGCCCACCACACCCGTCCCATTGTATGCTGGGGACCTCTTTGACTTCCTGGTGGCAAGCTGGCAGCCAGGGCTCCTCACTCCAAACCCCTTCAGCCCCCTCAGTTGTCTGAGGCAGCCTCCCTGCCTTGCTCTGGTAGAAAGAGAGAGGCTCCTGGACAAGCCTGTTCTTAGACTGTGCGCACGGGAGGAAGGGTGTCTGATGTGTGGGGCGGGGGGGGGTGCGACGCAGTCTGAGTCACTGGGACTTCCTGAGGGCACACCAGGCCTGTCTCCCCACTTGCCTGCTGAGCCACCACAACGGGTGCAGGTATTTCTGGCTGCTCTCACACCTCAGCAGGTGGTGTGAGCACGCTGCCGCGGTGTGCACACCGTGTTTAAATTTGAGACTACAGGGAGCCTTCCTGAGGTCTGAAATCTCAGGCTGCCACCTGATCTGTACCGTGTGCTCAGGCAGAGAATCCAGCCCCGGAGCCTCTGTCCAAACTCAAACTTCCATGACAGTTGCCAGGGTCAGGGCTGCTATGGGTCCTGGTTTCACCAAAGCAAGTCACCTTCTTTCTCTTAGTGTAGTGGATAGCTGCCCAGCCTCTGTGGGGCAACATCTTAGTTTCAAAGTGACCAGTAAGAGCCTAGCTAGGAGTCTGGCACAATGGTGCACGCCTTTAATCCCAGCAGAGGCAGGCAGATCTCTGAGTTTGAGGCTAGCCTGGTCTACAGAGTAAGTTCTAGTACAACCTGGGGTGGCTACACAGAAAAACCCTGTCCCAAGCAAACCACAAATAGATAAACAAACAAATAAAAAGCCAGCCTGGGGCTCAGCCTGTCCCTGTGCTCAAGCCTGCTCCGGGGCCC
Source organism: Psammomys obesus (assembly GCF_907164565.1). Lineage (NCBI taxonomy): Eukaryota > Metazoa > Chordata > Mammalia > Rodentia > Muridae > Psammomys > Psammomys obesus. The sequence goes on along the minus strand of NW_026596039.1, from coordinate 18,106,468 downwards.
ATTTTCCATCATCTCCTGACTGGACCTGTAGGATGGTGCTTTTCTGCCCAGAAATGCCAAGTTCATTTTTCAGTGACAGAAATGCCACATGTGGAGGGGGCAGGGGCAGAGAGAGGAAGATGCTCAGGTCTGCCCTTGGGACCCCCGGAATCGGGGCACCCTCCCTCACTCCCCTGTCCTCATACAGGCACACCCTGCATAGGAGAGCAGGACCTTTTGCGCGTGGCTGATGGGCAAAAGAACAGGAAGAGATGTAGAGAGGTCTGCAGTTGACCTACCCTGGTTCTAATGACAGACAACACATTTCACCCTGACACATGGCACACAGATCCACAACACAGCACCGGTTTATCCCCAGAATATCTCCAGACTAGACACCCACAGAGCCTCACACTGGCCCTCTGCTCACAATAGCCCATCCTCCCGACGGTGAGGTGTGCTGGCCCTGCTAAAACAGTCAGTACGGTCAGAATCAGCTGTCTCACTGAAGCTTCATGACCTGCTAGAGCAAGTGCTGAGATCCAACAAAGCAGGCAAGGGAAGAACAATCTGGGCACTTTGCCAGAAAAACCATGTTCTAGAAGCTTCACACAGTCATACCCACCATTGGCTTGTCGACAAATAGACTACATCCCGTGATAGAAGGGGCTGAGGTGGGAACGAGGAAGCCCACCAGAAAACAGTGCCGGCACTCTAGAGACGGTCCTCTGGCTTGCTGCTTCCGAGCCAGAGCCGTGACTTCTGGAGTACGGTACCTGAAGTGGGGGTGGGGGTTCCCACACACGGCTGTAGCTGGATGAAGAGCACATCTGAGATCAGTAGACAAGGGGTGTGGGGATAGATTTGTGCAGCCAGACCAGATCCCATGCACACTAAAGACCTTCCCCCGTCACCTAATTCATGTGGCCTCTGCCCCCAGGATGCGACCTGACATCACATATATTCCAGTTTCTTCCTTCATCACCATCAAGGTCTTGCCTGGATGAACATGTGAGAGGGCCTGGAGGCTGCTTCAGGCTACCTCTGCCTCAGCTTGCTCCAGAGATCTGGGTCTCCTCTTACCTGTGGCCATCCCTGGGCCCTAATATCCAAGGACTTAGGGCCACCTGCTTCCCACCCTGAGGTCTGGTCTGCCTTCTGTCCTCTTGCGGCTGCTCTACCATATCTCTGTGCCCTTGGGAATTAGACTGATAGTTCCTGTCCCTCATAAATGGCCTGTGGTCCCAGACTAAAGATGCTTCTCTTAGGATATGTCCCTAAAGTCTAGAGTGGGCCGCAGCTTGAGGATACCTCTGTCTGTTCTCTGACTATGCCATTATGGCTAATCCCACTGACTCCTACCACCCTAACCTTTCCCAACTCATTGGGCATGGGCTACAAAGCCAGCGGGAAGGGAGCTCCAAGTTTTTGCTTTGTTTTGCTCCTGGCCAAGGCTAAGCTTGAGGTCCAGCTGCCAGGGGGAGAATCAGGAGGCCCAGGCTCCAGATACTTTAGTGCTATGTGGCTTTGGACACCCACAGGGCCTCTGTGTGGTTCTGTAAAGCAGATAGATATTGAGGGCAGACTGAATCTGCAGAAGATAACACAAAAGAGGAACCCCCTCCCCCAGGAGAAGAGGCCAGCCTGAGGCTTATTCAGTGAGCTCAGGCTTTTAGGATTTCCTTCTTCCCTCCAGAAGAAGGAAACTACTTAAGGGCTATGCCCTTTGGAGGTATCAGGACTGGGTAAGGGCTGCCAGCCGGAGAGGTGGGCCGGGCTTGCACCTTATTTGCTGGTGGCTACCTAGGGATTTGGAAGCCTCCCCTGACAGAGCTGAGCATACCATGGGCACCTACCAGACTCCTGAGAGCCAGTTCTGGCAGCTCTGCCCCAGAGCCCTATCTCCCTTGACCCTCTCGACTCCTTGGGATGCGATGCCTGTGGATAGTGGAGCTTGGGTGGGCCAGCTGCTGGCAGCCCAGCGCCTTCCCCCTCCTCCACTGTGCCTCTCCGGCTGCTGTCCTGGACTTGGGCCTTAATGGAGCGTAAACAGCCTGGCAGAGGGAAGCCTCATTAGGTCTGATCTAATTAGGAGGCTTGTGCAGTGGAGGTAGTTTTCCGGCGGGGGGGGTGGGGGGGATGACACCCATTCCTGAAGCTTGCTTTGCACCAGGAATGTCATATATGTACATTTCTAGGAACCTCCTTCTAGCCTACCAAAGTAGGCCATCCCAGGCAGCTGGGATGGAAGGGGCAGGTGGCTTGCCAGGGTGACACAGCCAACAGTGGCTTCCTTAGGAAGTGCACCCCGAAGGCCTCTTGTGTTCCCAAACCTCTAAGGCAAGCCCCATTTGCCTAGACCACAGTTTGGCTAGTTCTGTGAGTCTGTCCTCAGACCTCCTCTCTCCTTCCAGCACTGCCAGATGCCATAGTAGGTCAGATGGTGGAAGGCCGGATGTGGGGCAGACTGGACTCTCTCTCTCTACCTCTGTGATCAGGATAGGGGAGCTGATACTGTGCCAAGGGGCCCGCCGCCCCTTCGTTAGTCTTAGCTAACAAGCTGTTTATGGGTACGACATGACACCTGCTTTCTTCTTTATAAGTTCAATAATTTATAGGCATATTAGCAGCCCGGCGGCTGCCCTGGGCCCCAGCCAGACGGGACGGGGCGATGCAGCCGGGTGCCTCTGCCGATATTTACTCTCTCCCACCATCAATTATTAAGGAGTCCTCCTTCGGTTTTGCACATAATTACACGCGCCGTTATGGTTTGAACTCCCCTGCTCTAAATCCCTCTGGAGCAGGGCCCAGCCTGCCCCACAGGGCTGCCGTAGCCCAGAGACCCAGCTGCAGTCTGGGAGAGGTGACCATAGTTCAGCTTCACACCCTCTAGAGTGTCCTTAGCCAAGCAGTGGCCTTCCCCATCCTGGGGTGGGGCCTTTGCACCCTTGCTGTCTGTGTGAAGCACCTCCCCATCTCTGTACACACAACTGTCTCCTCCTTCTCACCCTTTGATTCAGTACAGCCATGACTACCTCCTGGATGTCTGTCCTGATCCCCCAGTGCCTGCTCTGTGTATGCAAACAGCCTGCATCACACTGGGCTGAATCTTGTTTGCTAGCTCTGGAGGCACAGGGCAATGTTTGTTGAGTGATAACTGAATGAGTGGATGGATAAAAGGTTGGTTAGATGGTTGAGTGCATTGCCACTAGTGAGCCCACTGAAGCACCTGCCTCTCCATCCCAGGCCAGGAAGTCTGTCCCAGCTGGTCGCCTCCCTCCCAAATCCCCTACACTCTCCTCCTTTAGACTGCGATAGCCCCATGGGCAGCAAAGCCTGGGTCCTCATCTGTACGCCATCAAAAGAGGGCAGGGCAGAGTGGAATGAGAGCATGTCCCTTCAATCTCATGTCTGCTGTTTGGGTTGGAGAAGTTGCTCGCCCTTTCTGATGCTGTTTCCCCATTGGCTAAGTGGGGCTGACAACAGCCCCACTATGGATGTGGTTGAGGCTTACGTGAGGACCTCTCATGTCACAAATTTTCAGTCACAGTCCTTAACCTCCACCTTTATCTGTGTGTGAACTGAGCCCATGTAAACTTACGCTGTCTTGAATCAGAAGGCCTTGTCCCTACCTTCTTTTGTCCACTCTTCCCTGGTTTTTGCCCCACCCCCACCCCCGCAAGTCTGGTGGCTGGCACTAGACTTGCCTCCTGAGGGCCTCACCGGTACCACAGACTGATTAAACAAGATGTTGCCACATCTCAGCCCATGCTATCTAGGAAGAGGAGGAAAACTCCCCCATGACCAAAAACTGGGTAGAGGCCGTGACTTTCCCATGTTGGCAGGGTGAAGACCAAGCGCCAGATGCCTACTAGGTTCGAACCCTGGGGTTATCTGCCTGGGACCACACACGGCAGCCTCTTTCATAAGAACAAATAATAGGATGGCCCCTAAGATGCCCCCCATGGGGCTGTTGAAAAATCAAATGAGTTGCCAAATGGGCAGTTAGCGCAGTGGGAGCAGTGTTCTGCTCGTGGTGGGGGCGGGTACTCGGAGCACAAGGTGGGGTAGGCCTGCCTCCCTCCCCTCCCAGAGAAGAGGCAGTCTCCGGAGTTGTGGTCGTTCTCCTGTGTGTTTACTTTTCCTGCACATGTCACAGCACCCTGTGCTTTTGAACTTGACGTGGTGCTGTGGCCTTGCTTTCATCTTCGCTTTGTTCCCCCAAGCCGCCTGATAGGCCTGCCTGCGCCGACTTGTGTGACTCTTGTGTCTGTCTGCACTGTCACTTGGCCTTCCATTGTGCGACCACACTGCACTCTGGCCATCGTCCTGCCATTGAGAGGTACATCCAACGCTTCTGACCCCGGCTGTTACAAAAACCTTGTGGGGGACCTTTCTGTCCTGGCCCTCTGGTTTCTCTGTGATGTGTGCTCAGTGCGGAGCTGCTGCGTAACAGACCGCATCTTCTGAGCCTTATCAGGGAGCAGTCAAGCTGCTGTGCAGCTCCTCACCCCACTGTCAGGAGGGACTGTGCCTGCATTACTCCCATGCCTCGAGCCACGGTGGGAGCAAGGAGTGGTTGCGGGCGGAGCACGCACCAGTTCGGTGTTGCTTTCTAACAAATCATCCATACATGCTGTGCCTTAGAAGAAATAAATATGACCTCAGAGATCGCTCAGGGAGGAGATCCAAGTGAGGAAGAGCTGGTATCTCTGACTCAGGGTCTCTCGGGGCTCCAGGCAAGGTATCCAGAGAGCTGTGGTCTTCCCAAGACTCTACTCAGGGGAACACTGCTTCCATGTCCACTCCATGCTCTTAGGTCTTGTGGGTGCTGACTAGAGATTTAAGTTCCTTCCCAAGTGCGCTTCTTGTCAGAGCTGCTAGTGGCATGGCAGCTGATTCCCTTAGAATAAACAGGTGACCATGGACAGAGAACACCCAAGATGAAAGCTGCATCTAAATATATATATATATATATATATATATATATATATATATATATATATATTTACTTTTTTTCCCCCCAATTTAACCTTTTTCTCCCTGGTAGAACTTTTCGGGCTCCTCCCATTCCAGGGTAACACAGGTTAGGGGCATCACTGGGTCTTTTCTTGAGGGCTTTGGAATGGGCAAGACACTCACTCACTGGCTCAGACAAAGTTCTTTTCAGGCCCCATGCATGCCGTATCCAAGTCAGGCAGCCTCCCACCCCTGCCGGAATTTCTGCTGAGGCCTCTGAGAGCCTTCTGACCTCCCCTCCATGTTTAGTGCCATGCCCTCCTCACCATCCCCAGAGGACTGCTGACTCTTCTGCTTCTAAACACTGGCATGTAACTCTCCCTGGAGCCTTTCCAGCTATGACACCACACCCCTAGCCCTGAGTGAACAGGTTTCAAGAGGATTCTGTGGCCAGAAGGGGCTCTAAGCCTGGCCACAGGGCTATTTCCAAGCTGGGACTTTTCATCCAGCTCCCTCAGGTCCCCAATTCCTCTTCTGCTTCACAGCTGCACCATCGCAGGAGCCTGACCTATGGATTAACTGCCATGTCCCAATCCACTTCACTCCAGCCTGAATCTCTAGGACTTCATTATGTCGGTTGCACTGGCATAGAGGGCTGTAGAGCATGGCGGGAGGGGAGGGCTCTGCTGTGGCTCCCAGGGGTACAAAGCCCCGAGCTTTCTAAGAGCCTAGACTTTCCTTCTGAGAAACCCAGGGGCCTTATCAGAGTGTCCCCATTGTCCAGGCAGGGCTGAAGAGAACTGAGACCTTGGTGTATAATTGTGGGAACTTCGGCCCAAAGAGGGGCAGCTCCCCTTCAAGGTAACATAGCAAGGTAATGCTTAGCTTGTAGCATAAAACAGACTACGTGGCTCACCTGGTGCCCAGTTCCAAAGATTTTGAGTATGAGTACCATCCCTTTCACCCCCTACTCCTGCTGTTCACCCAGCTTCCACTGCCTCCTAGCTCCTCAGCTTCGTTTTTCTTGCTAATTAGAGGTCTCAGCAATGACTCTGCTGTCCCAGCCATTTTAGAGCCGTCATTAATTTCAAGTGCCTTCAGAAATAACCATCATCGTAAAACCCTATGAGCTGCTGGGATGCAAGCAGGCAGGACCAGCAGACACGCTGGCAGGCCAGCGTGCCCCACCCTCTCTAGTCTGTGCCTCAGGGGATCCCTGTTCCTGCTAGGTCCCTGCCTCCTGAAACCTCAGCCCCAAGAGTGAGAGGAGCACAGAGCTGGAGCACGGATAGGGAACACCTCCAACTCAAAGCCTAGCCTGGCCTCTCGAGCAGAGCGCAGCAGTCCATCCCAGCTGCTCTCAGTATGAGGGTCAGCAAGCCCATCCTTCTTCGTTGCCCTTTTATTTTTCTTTTATCTTGAGGCAGGGTCTTGGGAACTTACAGCGACCCTCTGGCCTCCTTTTCCTGGGTGCTGAGGTCACAGATGTGAGCCCACACAGTTGGCCGCCATACCGTTCTTGAGATGAGAAGAATGAGAACAGAGCTTGGCGCCCTAACTGATTGGCCGATATGTGTTAGGGAGTGGGTCCTCTAACCCACCCGCCCTGGCATGCTCACTCCAGCCCCTGCTCTGTGGCCAGAATTCAGGCTACAGAAGGCTAGTTCCTTGAAACCATCTGTTCCTACTTGTTTGGGACTTGCCTAGTTGTACATGGAGACCAGGGTCTGTTTTGAGCCTGCTTGCTCTTGGGAGCTCCTAGTGGAAGGACAGAGAGCAACAAGGGGGTAGGTCTTGCCTAAGGCCATTAAATCTGTGGAGGGAGGCAGGCATAGAGGAGATGGATCTTCATTTGCTCTTGAAACACAATGGAAACCAGGAGAAAGATTTACTGCCTAGGAGGTGGACCAACAAAGGCCTGCAGGTGGGGGTAGTTCTATTAGCTGTAGTCCTGCTTGTAACAAGTCCCCAAGCTATGCAGTCCTGATGCCTCACAGGTGGCCCTGGGACCCGTGAGAGCACTGTCGAGGGCCACCCCACCACACATCTGGCTAAGTAGGGGTCCAGTGTTAGCCTCCTCCTTTTGGGGGTCAGAATGTGACGGTCAGGGACTAGGCTCCAGCCGAGCCCTCCCAAAGGCTGTAGTGTCCCAGTCTCCCCAAACCTCCTTTCCCATTGCTTCCACTGGTGGAGTAAGATGGAGACTCTGAGAGGGGCCATTTCTTCAGGAGACAGAGAAAGAGCTATGGCCGGGCTTACAGTGAAGGAGTAAGGCTTCGAGGTAGCTGTGGTGTCGCCTCCGACACCCCAGGACACCGAGAGACGATGGGTAGGTGGTCACCACAGGACCCCAGCCTCGGACACCGGCTTTCTCATCCAGCAGCTGGAGACCGAGGATGGGGGCGATAGGCTCTCCCCCATTTCTCCGGCCAGATCACTGAGGCAGGGAGCAGGTGAGTCGGGGGCGGAGATCTGCGGTGGCCGCGCCTTGCCTGCGTCAGTCGCCGCACCAGGAATAGCCCCCGCCCCCGCCCCCCGCCCCGCAGCGGGTCTGGCAGAGCCTTTACGCAGGAGCTAGGGAGAGTCTATTCCTGTCGGGCTGTGGGAGGAGGCGGCGAGGGAGGGCGGGAGCTCACCGGTAACTCACAAACAGCCGGGGTGGGGGAGCCGGGGAGACGGGGAAGGGGGTGCAAGGATCACGGAATTGGGGGACCTGTGAGCCGCCTGCGCTAGGCTCTGGAAGGGAGGGGACTCATGTGTGGCCGCCCCACCTCCCCTCCTACCAGTAAGTCCCTCTGCCAAGCCTGCCTCCCACTGGTTTACTCAGCCCTGGAAAGCCATTCAAATTCCCTTTCCTCGGTCTACAAGCTGTGTGACCGTGGCCAAGTCACGTAACCTCTCTGAGCCTGGGGTTCCTGCTCTCTGTCACAGGGGAGTAATAGTGCCTCTTGCCGAGGTTGTTGGAGGAAGACTGTATGATGCAGGAGCATCGTCGACAGCTGCGGGGAAGGGGCGCTAGCTAGGCCTGAGATAAGGATGGACGTAGACAGAAGGCAGGAATGTCCCAAGCAGTGGTGTGACAGTGAGGCTGAGAGCTATCCAGAATCGGTTTCGCTGGAACAGGTTTGTGCACCTCTCTGAACTGTGTGTGTGAGGCTGGTCTGTGGAAATCAAGGTAGTGCTGGGGTGGGGACTTGACTCTCTCCAAGTTGGCTAGGTATCTCCGAAATGTCGGGCTGGCTCTTTGGAAGGAGAGAGAGGTACTGGGAGCAGGAGAGAGAGGGTACCAGAAAGGGACAGGCCTTGGGCTGATCTCTTCCCTCCCAGCTCAGCTTCCCTCTTTGCCTGCCGGCATCCCTGCAAGCTCTCAGGAGTGCTGAGATGCTAATGGGGAGAAAGGAGCTCTGCCTCGTGGCGTCTTCATTGATGGTTATTCTAATAAAGCTGGCATGGTTTTAAGGGGCATCTGGCTTCAAGCAGATGGAAAGAGGTATGCAGTACAAGGCATGTGAGGTCCCAATGGGTTACCTGCCTACTCCGCAGCCTTTGCCAGGCCACCCTGCCAGGCTGGTCTCTGTATCTGTGGCCCAAGAAGGGTTTGCGTCTCTGCGTAAAGGTCTTATTCTTTGGAGCCGTCTGAAAATGTTGTACCCACCAAACTCGGTATTTATTTTAGGGAGTTAGTGGTAAATATCTAAGCCCAGACTGAGGCTCGGTGCTGCCCTCTGCTGGTTGCTTGGTGGAGTGCCACCGTCCGGAGCCTGCCAGAGAGGCCTGCTGCCCTCTACCGGACAGGAAGCCCGACGGGGTGGGACCAGGATGCTAAAGCAGATTCTAGACCTGGCCTCCGGGTAGACCCGCTTAGCCCGTTCGGCTTCCACAGCGTGCTCCGGTGCTTCCCGGCTGCCGGCCTCGCCCTAAGATCCCCAGGAAGTGGTAGGGGTGAGGGTGGGGGTTGTTCTCGGACATTTCGAGAGGAAGGGTCGAGGCCTGACCCTTCTCACGCCGTCCTTTAAACAACCCTGGCCAGGTGGGGGGCGAGGGGGGTGGGGGACGCTCTGTCTGTCCACGTGCGTGTGTCGGTCCACACGTTGGTGTGCAGTGACCCCAGTTAACACGTGTGAACACACGCGCTCACATGCACAAGCCTGTGGCCAGAGACAATCACACGCGAAAGGGTGCACGCACCCTGGAAAGACCGCGGGCCGGGCTGGCTTGAGACTTGCAGGAGCCTGGGACCCAGAAGGGCGCTGCTGCGTAGTGCAGGGCGGGAGCGCGGGGGCGCCGGCCGGGAGCGCTCTTCGTCTGCGCCCCGCTGCCGCTCTCGCCGCCCCCTGGGCGCTGGGCAGCTGCTGGGGCGCTCCTCGATCCTCACCCGCTTCCCTGGAAGAAGGACCCCCGCCCAGGCTTCGCGGCCGCGCCTTCTCCTCCCCCGCCCGGCTCCAGAGCTCGCTCACTAGCTCCCTCCCTCCCTCTGTCCCTCCTCCCTCCCTGGCTCGCTGCTCTCTCCTCTCGCTCCCTCCCCACGCCGCGGCAGAGCGCGGAGCCCGAGCGGGAGCCGGCGCGGGAGCCGGAGCGGGCGGCGGCGCAGGAGGCGGCCGGAGCCGGAGCCGTCCCGGTCCCGGAGCGCGCGGAGTCCGCACCCGCGCCGCTCGGGCCCCTCTCCCGACGCGGGGCTCCGAGCAGCATGCGCGGCGGCTGCCCACCGGCCCCAGCCCTGGCCCCGGCCCCGCGGAGGACAGCGCCCGGCCTCGACCCCGGCCCCAGCGGCAGAGGCGGCGGCGGCCGCTCCCGGCCGGCCCGAGGGACAGAGCCAGGCTCCCGGAGCCCGCGCCACGCGTCCTGAGCGCGCCCGCTCCGCAGCCCGCCGCGGCCTCGGCCTCCGCCCCCGACTGCCCTAGGGCCGGCTGGGCTCCTGCCCGCGTGGGACAGACAGACGGACAGCCAGCCCTGCGAGGGCGCGCGGACCGGGCGGAGGTGTTGGAGGAGGAGACGGAGGAGGGGGGCTGGGTTGGGGCTGGGGCCGCGCCGGCAGGAGAGACATGCGATTGGTGACCCAGCCGAGCGGACGGACAGCGCGCCCGAGATGCAGGTGAGCCCCTCCGCGGTGGCCGAGCCCGGGCGGCCGCCCTGCGGCGCGTGCCTCTGGGAGCTACTGTCGGCCCAGGCTTCACCCTCCTGGGGCTATGTAGGACATCCTGTACCACCCAGACCCCCTTTGGGGTCACAGGCCTGATCCTCAAGTTTCAAACGATTCCCCCATTTCCCTTCCACTAACGGATCCGGGTTGGCAAGCTGGGACCCGTGGTCAAGGAGAGATCCCTACCATTCCATTTCATTCCTGCCCTGGTGCCCCCTAAATCATCCTCCCAGCTGGGCACTGATCACCCCAGAGGATGTGCTCTCTCAGGCCTGGGTGAGTCTCTTTCGGTGGACCAGAGACCAACCCCCAGACCTGGTTAGGACTCCCAAGCTTGGAGACACCACTAGGGAACAGTTTCTCCCCAGGCTCCAGCTAGGATCGCCCCTCTCTCTCCACAGGAGCCTTGTCAGCCTCCTTTCTGGTTCCTTTCTCTCTCCCCCTGGGTGAAAGAGAGGTGGAGGGGGGAGGAGAAGGGAGGGGGAAGTCCAGTTGAGGAAGACCCAGGAACCTTCGGGGCTCCCCTTTGTCTTCCTTCAGCCGGGCTTCTCACCTCCTCCTGCCCCACTTTTCATTCCGGGCGAAATGGGTGGGAAGTGGGAGCCTGCTGAGAAGGGGGGGGGTGAGGAAGCAGCCTCCTATGTATCCTCCAAACACACCCTATTTGGGTGGGCTTTGGACATCCTGCCTCTAAGACTCCCAGATGTTTCTCTCTAGGTGGGTCCCACTTTGAGGAGGGGTGGGGCCAGGAAGGTGGGCATTCCCCTGGGTCGCTTACTGCCCGGGGTCTGTGCCCAGGCCCTGCCCAGCTCTTGTTGTGGCGGCACCTCCCCTTTGTTCTCCAAAGCTCTGCGGTGGGTGGGTAGAGTGGCGACAGGGGCACACTGAGGATGGGAACAGCTCTGCCCTGGTGGGTGGGAGTGCAGGAGGCCTGAGGTAGGGGCAGGACCATCTGGGCCAGCCCCTTTCCGCCAGCCCAGCCTTCCCTCAGTCCTTGGCTGGGCTTGGGCAGCCAGAGGGCGCCCAGCTCTCCCCGCTCCCGGCTCTGGGCTCAGCCCTGCTGGCCATTATGCCGACGACTCCAGCACCGGTCTCGATGCCAGGGGAGCTCAGGGCACCAAGCAGGCAGAGGGCCTGGGGTTTCCCTGACCCCACTGAGGACTGCCGGTGAAGGGTGGGTGTCCCACTGCTCCCCGGCCTTTGTCCTTGTGTAGGCCAAGAGGGATGCAGAGTCCTCAGCCACTGGGAAGGTGCTGGCACCTGGTTTGCTGGGAGGCAAGAAGGAGGTGACAGAAAGGAGAGGAGAAGAAAGCGTTGGGACCACACTGAAGGTGCCAGGGAGAAGGGGCATGGTCTCAGAGGACCTGAGGGCAACACCCAGCCTCCTTGAGGGGCTCAGCCAAAGAAGAATGGGATCCCCCACCCCCAGTGGAGCTCTTGTTGTCTGTGCCCCTCCCCCATGCCTAGCTGAAGTGTGAGGGGGCCTTGGGTAGGGCTCTATCAAGACTGTGAACCTGGAGTGAGTGAGGGTTTAGAAGGCAGCTTTTACGGGATGGGTGTGTGCTGTACGCTGAGGTTTGGTGCTTTGTGAATGGAGGGATTCTGTAACAGCGAAAGGAATGGAGAGAGATTGCTTCACCTGCCACTGATCCTCTTTGATCTTGGGGTGTCATCTCTTCCATCCCAGTCTCTAAATATCCACTTCTGACACTAGATAATTGTTTGTTTGTGCTTTGTTTAACTCAGAATTTAAACTTAGAATTCCAGAGGGCCACTGCCCTCCTCCCCTAGAATGGGCTCAGCAACAAAGTTGAGCAGGGCCTGTGTTCTGATAGCTCAGCTGAGCTATTAGGTTCCTGTGAAAGCAGAAGGCTGGCCCCTGGGCTAGGATCTTGGTCTGGCTCTTCTATGTGTGACTTTCCAGCCCCAAGTTGCCCTCCCAGAACAAGACCAGTGATTGTATTTTGTTCCCTTCCTACCAGCTCCTCCCCATATACCTGCACCCTCTCTTGCCTTGGTCTAGTATCCCCCCCCCCCCGCCTCCAAAGGCCCTTCTCTCCTTCCAGAAATCTCCACTCTGAGTACCCACAGCTCTAAGCAACCACATTGGTTTACACATGATGGCATAACAGCCCTTTCATTCATGCGTTTATTCTGAACATCTTGGTGAGCTGCCTGCTTGGCTCCTGGATAGACCCTATGGATTCCCTTGAATAGCTAGGCAAACCTCTGGGGATGAGACAGACACCAGGAGGCCCTAAGACCTCCTGGCAAGGACAACCTGGAGGGGCCATGGAGTCCTTAGCTGCATGAACGGGTAGAGCTAGAGATGTCGAAGACACTGAAGAGAGCCAAGGCAGAGCACCCAAGAAGGGGGAGTTTCTCTGTGGGGCTGATGGAGTCAGGCTCTTAGAGAGAAAGGCTGCTTGAGTCCCGAAGCATCAGACTTTGTAGAAACTCAGGAAGCAGGGGCTTCTAAAAAGAGGAAGCTCTCTGAAGAAAGCTTTAAGGAGGCAGGGTCCTTTCCGAACGCATCTGAGGTGTTCTCCATTCTGACCTTCGCTTGCGGGAATGAATGGATGCGTGGATAGATATCCTCGAGTGCTGTGGGCCAATAGCGCTTCTGCTGAGTGTTCAGCTTCCCCGTGTCACCTCGCTGTGAGAGTGGACCCTAGAGCCAGAGGCCCGGCTCGAGCCCCAGCTCCACCACTGCCTAGTTCTGACTTTGGGTGACTTAATTAAGCTCTCTGGGCCTTCATGTCCTTCCCAGTAAAGTGGGGTTAACTGGGGTATCTCTGTCAATGGAGACGGTGGCAGCTAAGTTGCTGATACAGGCAGAGCACTTAGATCTGTGCGAGTGCTCTGTAAGAGCCTAATGAGTGCAGCTATTCAGTGTACAGCGGTGATGTGCTTCCGGTTTTCTCCTCGTAGGTGGTGCTGAGGTTTAGGTTTGTAGCTGAGAAAACAATCAGAAGGGTGGAGTGAGCTAGCAAAAGCCCCCATCTTGCAGGCTGTCCTTCTGACCATGGGTAGCGGCTGTGCCCACTGGTCCAGGCCCACCCTGTTAACTTGTTGATCTACGCATCTGTAGTAATAATAGTAGTACCTGCCAGGGCATGGTGACACATGCCTGCCATCCGAGCACTTGGGAGGCAGAGGCAGATGGACTTCAAGGCCAGCCTGGTCTACAGAGTAAATGTCATGCTAGCCAAGGCTACACAGTGAGACATACACAGAAATAATAAATAAATGGTCGTACTCATGATCACATAATGAACACGTGTTCCGAGTCTCCAACTTCAGCACTCAGACTTCTCTTCCTCCCCTGTGCTTCTGCACACTCCAGCCTCAGCTTCTTTTTCCAAGACAATTATCTCCCTGCGTTATGCATTTAAACTTCTCTTGCCTCCTTTTTTTGGGGGGGAGGGAGGGACACTGAGGCTATAGCTCAGTGGTAGAGCACTTGCCTAGCGTGCATGAAGTTCTGGGTTCAATTCCCAGCACCAAAATAAAATAATTTACTTAGCTATATAAGAACTGTGGGGTTTGAGTTATTTTTTAAGCGCTATGTGAAGTATAAAGTACACGCAGCCCTCTGGAATTGGCTTTTCCATTCATTATCATAGTCTTGCAAATGATAGTGGGTGTTCAGCACCCGTTCCTCTTTCTCTGATGGATTTGCCTGTCACTTGAGTGTAACAGTGTCCCCCTGGCCCTCCTACTGATGAGCATTTGGGCTGTTACAATTCCTGGCTCTTATAGACAGTGCTGCCACAGCCCCTCTCCCTGTCTCCCGAGGCAGTGTGGGAACTGCCCTGCACTGTTGGGCTTCGGGGCATGTGCATGTTCGGCTGCCCTAGGAACTGTGCCAACGCGGTCTCCAAATTGGTTGGACCATCTTATGCCTCCCTCAGAAGGGACGACTGCTTCCCCCGCCCATGCCCCAGACAACTCCACGCTGCCTGTTGGCTAGCTTGATTTTTCTTGATTGAATGAGTGTAAAATGGGATTTCATTAGAGCCTTGATTTGTATTTCTGGGATTCAAGGTTCATAGTGTATGAAGGGGGGTTGAGGCAGGCAGCATCCAGTGTGGGCCAGAGGAGGCTCACTCAGTGCTTCTCTGCCCCGCCCCCAAGCAACTCAGTTTGCTCTGGCATAGGTATATTGTCTGCAAAAGTTCTGAGCTTGCATGGACAGGAGTAGTGGGAGGAGGCTCCCCAAGAAAGTGGAAATGAAGGCAGAGCAAGGCTTATGTCCCTCTGCAGCAAGAACAACATTTCTGGGAACCCCAGTGGCTTTGGGTCCACTTCAGGATAGGAAAAGGCTGTCCTGGCTCAGGAGCTACAGGGAGCCTGTGCTTCATTATTTTAACACCCCCTTCCTACTCAGCTCTCTGAAGCTCCTCTTTCTGCACCCTGGCATAGACACGAGGCCTGGCACTGGTGAGCGCTTAGCAAGAATGTGGTGGCCAACTGCTGGATGGAACAAATGTGTGGCACTCACAACTTCCTGGAGAGCCCCTTCTCTGATTGCTCTTGCCCATGCAATAAATGAAGGGTGACTGAGCAAGGTGGTTCCCAGGCATCCGAGGGTCTCTAAACCACAAGGCCCACGAGAAGAGCTAAGAATCCAGGTGTTGGCAGGCCAGGTTAGAGTAACCCCCCTGCCAGCCTGGTGTACCCACGATTGATTTTACCCGCCTTCCTGCCCAGGCCTGGGCCCCTGGAGCTAGTTAGAGACAAGCGCCAGGGCTGGCAGAATAATTATGCCTATTTCATGTGACACCCAAATTGATTGCCGCCAGGGTGACATTACCAGGGCATTGTTCCTCATCTCCAACCTCTTATTACATGTTATTAGGGTGTGTGGTGTGTGTGTTTCTTTCTTTCTTTCTTTTTTTTTTTTTTTTCCATTTCAGGGAATTAATCTCTCCCTGCCACCTCCTCTGCTTTCTTCTGCAGAGGCTCACTCTCAGCCTAGGAAAGGGGCAAAGGGCCTGGCCAGCATCTCTTTTCTTCTTGGTCCTGAGCAGGCCTGCAGGTAGTGCTGGGGGCCTGGCAGCCCCTTGGCTTGGATCCAAGATGTGGGCGTCTCAGAGAGAGGCTGCTGAGACAGAGCTTCCAGAAAGGCCTCTGCTTACATACAGCCC
This sequence comes from Psammomys obesus, assembly GCF_907164565.1. Taxonomy (NCBI): domain Eukaryota; kingdom Metazoa; phylum Chordata; class Mammalia; order Rodentia; family Muridae; genus Psammomys; species Psammomys obesus. The sequence continues at coordinate 18,091,240 of NW_026596039.1, read as the reverse complement.
ATGAAAGGCTGCTCACAGTGAGACCAGGGCAGGTCTTCCATCTCCCTTTTGTCTGGTTACACTCATGGGTCTTGGCTCCACTCTCTGTACAGCCATGGATGCTTGATACCTTCAGCCTTGACACAGTTCTTTGAGGTTTGCCATGGTCCTTACTACCCTCACATGTGGGCTTGTGCTAGGGTAGCGTGGTGGTCACCCAGCTAAGCAGGGCCAAGCACAGCCTGTGTCTGACCAGAGGATCTACCAGGCTCTGTAGATCCCAGATCTATGAGCTCTGTTTACTGCACTGGAAGAATGGGCTTTCGCAGGGGACTGGCCAGGCCTCAGCTGAACAGAGAAGGCTTGACCAGCCAAGGCCAGGAAAAGTGGGATGCTTTTATTTAAAGTTTGTCTAACCGTGACAAAAATAACTTAGCAGATCTTGCTTTATGATGTATCAGAGGCTTGTTTTCCCCCTTTGTGAAGCACAAGTATCCCAAACCATCACTCACCCGTGACCTGGCTCCACCACGCTGGGATGGCAGATGATAACTGTGGGCACACAAAGAAGATAGGCGCCTGAGAGAGTGGGCAGTCCCTGGAGCTTTCAGACCTCCTTTTCTCATCACCACTCTCAGCCTTGGAAGGGGGCAGGGGCCTGGCCAGCATCTCTTTTCTTCTTGAGCAGGCCTGCAGATAGAGCTGGGGGCCTGGCTATCTCTAGTCCCTTGGATCTCTCAAGATGTGATGCCTCCAAATTCAGACTAGCTTGGGGCTTTGAACTAACATCCAAGTTCAGTTTCCTCATCTTTTCAGGGGGTTAATTTGCTGACAGCCAGTGGGCTTCATATTATTCAGCATAAATGCCTTTCTTCCATCTTCTTGAACTCTCTGTGGCCAGCATGGTGAGGGCAGCATGCTTTTCCAGCCCCTTTGCAAATGAAGAGATTATGGTCTCAAGGGCTAAGAGCATTTCAAGATCTTGCAGGTCTCTAGAAGAGTGGTCAAGGCAAGCCTAGGTATCAGGAATCCCAGCTTTGCCCCTTGTTACTGTGTGACTGTCAGCAAATGGCATGCCTTCTCTGTGCTTCATCTCTCTGATCAGGAGAATAGGGATAAGTACACCAGCCTCCTAAGCAGTTGTGGAGATGACAACAGTTGCCTGGCTGTGTGAGAGCTACTCTGCTTTGTCTGTATGTTTTGTAGGACACTGGAGAGTGAGGCAGGGTTTAGACTCTTCAGAATTCCTGCCATGCTGTGTTCTTGACGGATTCACAGAACCTCTTTGTGTTTCTGATATTTTCTTTTGTGTTTTGAGACAGGATCTCTCCATATAGCCCTGGTTGGCCTGGAACTATATAAAACAAGATGGCCTCAAACTCACAGAGGTGCCCCTGCCTCTGCCTCCCAAGTGCTGGGATTAAAGGCATGCATCAATGCACCTGGCTGTTTCCAATTTTTCACCCACAAAATGGAGTAATGATTCAACCTGCCTCAGTGGGTAGCTGTGGTTTCCATAGGATGCTTGATGCCAGGGGTCCTCTAGAAGCATTCCCAGGCAACATCACCATGTTGACCAAATTGCTAGCTAACCCCAGCTCCTCTTGCTTTCCCTCCATTTTGGCCTGCTTAGATCTGTGGGTCTATGCCCATCCCTCTCAAGCCCATGGCCTGGGGCTCCCCAGATGGTGGTAAGCTAGGCATCTGGAGAGGCTTCTGGGAGTGAGTGAATGAAACAGGAGTATCTCTGTTTGAATGGATGATGGGATAGGCTTCTTAAGGCTTCTTAAGTGCCTTTCTGTCCCTGCGAGTGTAGATTGGCATCTCAGGTAAGAAGGGGCATGTGGAGGTGCAGGATCAGGGCTTCCCAAGCCCCCTTCCATCACTTCATATGGGCCTTGCCAACATCTCTTCACCTGAAGGACAGCTCTCATTCGGGAAAGGGGATGGTATCTATGCAGGCAGGGCCAGCACAGGTGACCCCTAAAGTGAGTGGCAAGCTCCAAAAGTGGTCCAGTCCTCCCCGAGGATCACACAGCAGGCAGAGGTGCCCTGGCTGGAATCCAGGATAACGCCCATGAGCCCTTTGTCACCATAGTTGACTTTCTCTAGGCCCTGCCCAACTCTTGCTCCTCTCTAAGGCGGCCGCTCCTGGAGGGTAGAACCTATATATAGAAGCCTTTAAACACTAAGATGTTTTGACAATTAAAATTCATAATTTATCCCGCAAATGGCCTGAGGTTGTGGGCTTGCCGGAAGGCTGGCAGCTCCTGAGACAGGTTGTGCTTGGGTCCAGTGGGCAGCGGCCTCCCTCCCTTGCATTCAGGGGCCAGAGACTTGACCAGGGCAGCCCAGGGAGTTCAGGACAGCCGGGTGCCTGGAGGCTGGCCCAGCTTCACTTGCCCTAAAAGGCTGCTAGGTAAGCAGTTGGTGTTTTCCAGCCACAAGGGCAGGTGAGCACACTTGGGAGAAGACTGAATTTCTCAGTGTGCCACAGAGACAGAACTGGTGGCCAGGTGCTAAGCCAGGTGCTCCCTCACCCACAAACACACTGGTGTTCTCTGTGTGTCACATATACACTCACACTTCTCTCTCTCTTACACACACACACATTAATACCCTCTGGTATCTTTCCCATCCCTCACGTGTGTGTGTGTGTGTGTGTGTGTGTGTGTGTGTGTGTGTGCGCGCGTGTGTGTGCGTGCGCGCGCGCGCGCGCACGCACTACCAGCCTGCACACACACCCTGGGAGCCTAGCAACTCTTTGCCAGAACCAAGAGCAAGAAGAAAATAAAAAACTATGCACACGACAAAGGACATGACCTCAATTTTCTTCCAGGTTGATTTTTCTCTCCCCTTAGGGGGGAGGGGAGCTAGGGGCGAGTGCCAGCCGGGAGGGGACACACTGGGCTGCTCCAGCCTGCGAAGACAGCACTTTCCCAGCAGTTCGGCCTGGCTTCTGATCCTCCTCTCTGGGTCCCCTCCCCTGTGCCCAGGTGGCCTGCTCCTGGGCTCTCAGCCTAGCCCTGCAGACTAACACTACATTCCCCCATTAGCAGCTACCTCCTTAAACCATTATCAGCCCTTCACACCTCAGCAGGGATGAGTCAGGACAGCCAGAATAGAGTGTCTTGAAGGAGCCCAGGATTTGGGGCAGGAGAAAAGCCAATGGAAGTCTCCCCTGCCTTCAGATTCACCTGGCCACAAACCACCTCCTTCTTCATACCTTTGCTGGCCTCCTCTTCCTTTCCCCCCTTCCCCTCCCTTCCCCTCCCCTCCCCTCTTACTTCTCTTCCCTTCTTGAGCCTAGACTAGATGTTGGTGGACAGGGTTGGACCCTGTGCCTAGTGTTGCAGGGACTGTCCCCACAGTGGCGTGACTCTGTTGAGGTGGGAGAGGCTAGGGATGTAGGGATGGATGAAATCCAGCTTGGCATTTTAATCTGGGGGCCCCAGGGAAAGCGAGAAGGAGGGAGACCTAGGACCAGTGCTCCAGAGAGGCCCCACAGGCGAGACCCCGTCAGCTGGGTGACGAAGGCCGGCAGGCCTCTGGGGAGGGGAGACTAGCAGGTAGCTGTGGAATGCCACTAGACGGGCACTATACTACCGAGCCACTTGGTCCTAGCTGCCAGGTACATGTAACTGGTGCTACATGCTGTAACATGGATCCAGCAACATGGAGGCCCCCAGCAAGGCAGCAGCTGGGAGCAGGGCAGCCTTGAGAAGCCAAGGCTGTGCCTGGCTTCTGTTCTCTGGTGACCTGATTCCTTCACTTTTGTTAGTCTCTTTCTGGCCGTCTGAAGATGGTTAGCAGAGCAGATCCACTGGGCGGGGGCTCGTGGTGAGGATGGGGTAGGTTAACAAGATCCCGGTCTTACACCCTAATGGCACACAATGTGAGGTAGGAGCCGACAGGTGGGTTAGCATGCAGGCTCTGGCCCCATCTACTGCTGGGTTTTGTTGTTGTTTTTTTTTTTGTTTTGTTTTGTTTTGTTTTTTTGTTTTGTTTTGTTTTTTTTTTTTTTTTTTTGAGGGGTTTCACTGTGTCGCACTGGCTGCTCTAGAACTGGCTATATAGACTAGGCTGGCCTGGAACTCTACCTCCCAGGTGCTGGGATTAAAGGCACACCACACCAAGCCTAGACCTCTCCCCGACTTTTGCCACTTCCCTGTCCCTGTCTCCATTTCTCACCCACGTCCTGCTTGTCTTTCTGCCTCTTTGCTCCTACCTCCTCTCACCTCCTCATACTATGAAACCCCATGTGCCTGTCTTCTGTCATATTCCCCTCTCTTTCTCTCCCAACTGCTCCTTTGAGGACAGTGAGACTGGGCCTGAGCACTGTCGGGAGTCCTCTGGCCAGCCTGCCAGCTCTGTTCAGCCGCAGACCCAGCTGTGGGGACACTGGGCTTCAAGGCAATATGAACAGAGGCCACCAACCTCATTCCCAGGGAGAAAGTATCCAGGCTACCGACCAGCCTAAGAACCTCAAGCTCTGTTGCTCAGAGGGCCCAGGCCCAGCCTTCACAGAGCAGAGACTGCAAACATCATTCCTGAATAAGTTGGGGAGGGGCGGGGGAACAACCCAGGGAATTCCTGAGGAATGCTGAGTGGGACCACCATGAAATACCAACACAGAGAGCCCAGCATACCCCAGCCTTCTGCCCATGCTGCAGCTCACCCCAAGTGAGGAGATTAGAGCCCATACAGGCGCATATGGGTTCACAAGCAGCCGAGTGGACAGTCACTGAACACATGCCAGGTGTCCTTCTTCCCCGGACCACGCTATACAGCGTTCTCCTCTTGCTTGCTCGCTCACACACACAGACACACAGACCCTCCAGAAGGACAGAGCGCTGCTGCCTCCTGGCCTTGTGGCCTTTGTGCTGGTACAAATGAATTCCCTTCCTGGACCTGAGTTTCTCAATTGCAAAACGAGTGAAGGATGCCTCTTGAGAACCCAGTCTCCAGTGTTCCTGACACGGTGTGGAAAGCTCCAGCCATGCAGCCTGCAGCAGCAGCTCCCCAGTGTCTGTCCCTCCCCCTTTCTGAACAGGCTTTGTGGGCCTGGCTCAGGGCTGCACTCAGGTGCCACCAGATACCATGTGTCTATGGGACAACATGGCTCCAGCCCACACATGAGCAATCCCACACCCTTTCCTTGCCCACCAGAGGCTCAGTGGGAAGATGCTCCAGTCAGGGAGCTGAGCAGCCCAGCCCTGATGAAATGTCAGCCCAGGTCTCATTGCCCTCCTCTCTGTCCCCGGGCAAGGGTGTTTGACTGTCCAGTGTTTTGGGTGTCCCTTCCCTGAGAGACTCTAACACCCAGTGTCTGACTGTTCAGTGAGGAATGCCTGTCTGAATGCCAGGAAGAGCAGGTATTGCCCAGGGCACCAACAGGCTGGAGCAGAGAACTGCAAATGACCAGTGTTAGGTGGCAGTGTTTGAGCCATGCCACGTCTGCCCTGGGACACGAGGGAAGGCGTGGGTCCTTCCCTCGTTACACCGTGGCTGGCAAGCCATCGGTCCCTACTGCAGATGGAGTTCGGAGCCCCATCCTAAACTACACTGATGGCACAACTGCATCCCCAGCCTTGCTTTGGGGAGGGCTCTGGCCACCGCAGGGCCTGGGCATCATGCCCTGGCCCTGCCATCCTCTGCCTGCCACCTGCCTGTCTTTGATGTTTATTTTCTTTGTATTTATTGTTCCAATTTTGAATTCTTGCCCTCATGAGAAGCCCTTCAGGGGGCAAGGATCTGAATTAAAGCACTGATTAAAAAGCATAAAGCACCCTGGAAAGTACAGGAGCAGCCTTAGACTGCCAGAGCCTGGCGGTGAAGTTGCACATTGCCCACTCAGCAGCCTGGCTGACCTCTCAGATGTAACACCCCCCGACATGTTATCCTGACAAGGACCCTGTGAGGGTGTGAGCCTAGGAGCCTATACCCAGCATGCTCTGCGGTCTGCCGCATCCCAGCCTCTTGAGACCTTAGTTTTTCTACCTTTCAGGACAGCCACCTGTAAAAGACAGAGGGTGGTGGGCTGGGGCGATAGCTCAGGCTCTAACATGCCATGCAAACAGGAGGGCCTGGATTCAGATCGCCAACACCCACAGAACATGCCAAGTGCATTGGTGCTTGCCTGTAATCCCATCGCCAGGAGGTAGAGATGGGATCCCGAGAGCCCGTCGATCAGCCGGTCTAGCTGAACTGCAGGCTTTAGGTGAGCTGCAGACTCAGGAGATGTTGGCTGAGGTGTGAGGTGGGACGGGATGGGGACAACACCTGCTGATGATCTCTGGCCTCCACGTGCACACACATAAACGTCCACCCACACACATACGTGCCCATACACAGAAGAGGTACTACAGAGGACGTGTGTACGGGGTGTGCCCTAACATCACGGGGCATGGCCCATTGCTCTGTGGCTGACTGCCTGGTTTGGGGTGGTTGCTGTACGGGGCAAGGCTGCCCAGCCTTTCCATCAACATGTCTGAAAGCCCCGGGTTTCATTGTTCAGTGGGCCTGCACCACGGTCAACCACTGTAGCAGCTCACTCTTGATCACATGCTGCCCCCCCAGAACATTCACCAGAGTGTGTTCTTGCACCCTTCACTATAGCAGGTGAGCTAGATGGAGCTGAGACAGTGGCCGTGTGACCTGGGGTACAACATACACCACACGGTGGCTGGAGACATGCTTGCCCTCTCTGTCCGGGTGCCCAGGACGCTCTCCTCCTCATTTGTCACGGCATTGCCCCCAGCTGCGCCCCCCCCACCTCTTCCTTGTCGCCCTCTTTCACCTTGTCTTTTCTCTCAGTCAGTCCAACTGTCTTTTGGGATGAGGTGTGTCACACAGCGAACACATGCCACTGCCAGGAAGAGTCAAGTGTGTCTGTGTTATAGGCAAGAGATGACGTCTGAGTGATGCGGGGGTGGCTTTGTGGGGGAGGGGGTGTAAGGGTCTGAGACTTTCAGGAGGAAGACCCCAGACTCAAACAGTATGCAAGAGCAAAGAGCACTTATTCTGCAGAAACAGCCAGCGTGCAGAGGTCATCCACTCATACAGAAATGGCGGCACAGAGGAGGTCTCAGGCTTCTCCTAAAGCCAGTTACAGGATTCCCGCTGTGGTCGTCCAACCTTTGTTAGGACTGGCTCATGGTGAGGGGCACTCACATGTTTCTGATTGGTTCTGACCTTGGGGACTTTCCAGAGTCTTTGTTTCACATCTGAATCTGCCTCAGGCCAGACAGCAGGGTGGGTGCTGATAGGCCGCTCTTTCTTTATGGTTTTTCCAAGAAGTTTAGTTTCCTCTTCTGGAAAATCCAAACTCAGGCCTAACATGGAGGCTCAGACCTAAGATGGAGTCAGTCCAGACCTCTCAGAGTCTTTGGGGTAAAAGGCTGAAAAGAAAGCTGGGGCAGTTCTCTTAAAGGAGATGGCTTAGAGGCAGGGTGTGCAGGACAAAGTGGGGACGCTTGTGTGGCTTTGCAGGGGGGGGGTGGATTGGCCGGAGCTTCGGATGCTGTGCACATCCGAAGGGTTTGCCAACATCTTGGGGTCCTTACTCTTCCCTTCTCCCATCTTCAGCCTCTTTTCTGGCTGCTCCCAGGCTAGCCCAGGCCTGAGATGGGTGCTAAAAGTCCTTTACCTCCTGAGGTTCCCCCAGCCTCACACCCCGCCAGCCTCAGCTGCTGGCCCAATTACTTATTGATCGCCTGTCAGGATGTTTGCTTTTCTGGTGGGTCACTGGAGCGTGTGTGACTGTGGAAAATGGCCCTGTGGGGGAAGGGTAGGGGGAGGCTCAGACACAGAAGAATCAGGAGAGAGAATGAGGGGGATGAAGGGGGTGGGTGACAAAACCCTTGGGGATAACAAAATGGTGCAGATTCCATAACATGTCAGTGACTCCATGAGTTCTCTCTGGTTAGTCAGTCACTTAGTCGATCAACAATCAGGAAATACCTGTCAGTTCTTGAAGGCCAGTAGAGCATTTGCAAGTGTGTGGAGCCAGAGCTTCTGATCTACACTGGTCCCTGCTACTGGTTGAGTGGCTGTCACCGTCTCTTGGAGCCTCAGTTGCCTTACCAGCTGACATGGAGGACAAACAATGACAACTATAATAAATTGTGGCTTGAGGGCAGAAGCTGTGTCAAGGGGTGGGAAGAGCCCAAACTGAACACAGATGGGACTCCCAAGCCTGGCCTCCCCTGTCCTGCAGTAGCTATTCCGCACCATGGATACAGAGCTACACGAGGGCTACGGCCCACTGTACAGCCCACCAGGCACGGCCCACTGTATAGCCCACCAGGGCCAGAGGCAAGGGTGATGCCCACTGTCTGGAGAAGGCTGCGGCGGACCGTTGCCCTCTTGGCTCCTCCCCAGCCATCTCCAGGCCAGTTCCCACAGAGGGATCAGAAGGCAAGGCAAGCAGCACCAGGAACTGGGAGAGCAGTGCGGAGCTGGCTCCTGCTCACCCCTGCTGGCTCCACCTGCAGCTCCTCCCTCCCCACACTCTCCCATCCCGTCTCTCTGTCACCTCCCACCAAGCTCAACATGTCCTAGGACCCAGCTTTAACCAGCCTGGTACGTTCAGTGCTCCAGTGTGGGTGGGCATCTGTAAGACTGTTGGTCCTGGTCTCAGAGGTCACACCTGTAACTGCAGAGGAGCCTGGTGGTGGGAAGAGGTGGTGGAAACCCAGAGAAACAGATGGGTGGGACTTGTGAAGGGGGCAGCCCTCATCTTGGGGATCAGAAAAATCTCACACTTGGTTGAGTCTTCAAGCCAGGATTTCTGCAGTCTGGAAAAGTGACGTTCTAGGAAGAATGGCAGGGGAAGGCCAGGAAGCAGGAAACACTCGTGCCCTGGGTTGAGTAGCGGATCCCATCTGCAGCTCACAGGACCCAGGACCCCAGCAGGGGTCTTCAGGTGCAGAGGCTTCCTGGCTTCTGGATGGAGCTCATCCTGAAGCATAGCTGGTGTGCTCTGCAGGTAGCCAGGGTCTGCAGGTCACCCAGGACTCGGTTGGCAGGGTTGGGTGGAATGTATCATGGTGTCTGCCAGGGTGGAATGCCCAGCAACCTCAGGAGCCCTTGCACTGCGGGCTAGGTCCAGTTGTGCTCTCCCTTCCTCCTCAGGGCTATTCCCAGAAACCTGGCCTTGAGCCCTCGACCCTCTGTGAAACTGGGTGTCTCACCAAGGCTGGCTTTATCCCTGCTGAGGACTGGTTGGGTTGAGACTCAGGACATGGCCAGAGTGAATGGCCTGTGGATCGCTGAGAAGATGGCACTGCCCCTCCTCTGCAACCTCTCCCCCCGGGCTGGGGGCAGGGTGGGGTCCGGCCAAGCACGGCCTGCTCACTGCCACCTCTGTCCTCTGCTTGCTTCCGGCTGCAGGTGAGCGAGAGGATGCTGGCAGGGGGTGTGAGAAGCATGCCCAGCCCCCTCCTGGCCTGCTGGCAGCCCATCCTCCTGCTGGTCCTGGGCTCTGTTCTGTCAGGCTCTGCCACAGGCTGCCCGCCCCGCTGCGAGTGCTCAGCGCAGGACCGAGCCGTGCTCTGCCACCGCAAGCGCTTCGTGGCTGTGCCCGAGGGCATCCCCACCGAGACTCGCCTGCTAGACCTGGGCAAAAACCGCATCAAGACGCTCAACCAGGACGAGTTCGCCAGCTTCCCCCACCTGGAGGAGCTGGAGCTCAACGAGAACATCGTGAGCGCCGTGGAGCCCGGCGCCTTCAACAACCTCTTCAACCTGAGGACGCTGGGGCTGCGCAGCAACCGCCTGAAGCTCATCCCGCTGGGCGTCTTCACCGGCCTCAGCAACCTGACCAAGCTGGACATCAGTGAGAACAAGATTGTCATCCTGCTAGACTACATGTTCCAAGACCTATACAACCTCAAGTCGCTGGAGGTCGGCGACAACGACCTCGTGTACATCTCCCACCGAGCCTTCAGCGGCCTCAACAGCCTGGAGCAGCTGACGCTGGAGAAATGCAATCTGACCTCCATCCCCACGGAGGCGCTGTCCCACCTGCACGGCCTCATCGTCCTGCGGCTGCGACACCTCAACATCAACGCCATCAGGGACTACTCCTTCAAGAGGCTGTACCGACTCAAGGTCTTGGAGATCTCCCACTGGCCCTACCTGGACACCATGACGCCCAACTGCCTCTACGGCCTCAACCTGACATCCCTCTCCATCACGCACTGCAACCTGACAGCCGTGCCCTACCTGGCCGTTCGCCACCTGGTCTATCTCCGCTTCCTCAACCTCTCCTACAACCCCATCGGTACCATCGAGGGCTCCATGCTGCATGAGCTGCTGCGGTTGCAGGAGATCCAGCTGGTGGGTGGGCAGCTGGCCGTGGTGGAGCCCTACGCCTTTCGTGGGCTCAACTACCTGCGTGTGCTCAACGTGTCCGGCAACCAGCTGACCACCCTGGAGGAGTCGGCCTTCCACTCCGTGGGCAACCTGGAGACGCTCATCCTGGACTCCAACCCTCTGGCCTGCGACTGCCGGCTGCTGTGGGTGTTCCGGCGCCGCTGGCGGCTCAACTTCAACAGGCAGCAACCCACCTGCGCTACCCCCGAGTTCGTCCAGGGCAAGGAGTTCAAGGACTTCCCGGACGTGCTCCTACCCAATTACTTCACCTGCCGCCGGGCCCACATCCGGGACCGCAAGGCCCAGCAGGTGTTTGTAGATGAGGGCCACACCGTGCAGTTTGTGTGCCGGGCGGACGGCGACCCTCCACCAGCCATCCTCTGGCTCTCACCCCGCAAGCACTTGGTCTCAGCCAAGAGCAACGGGCGTCTCACAGTCTTCCCTGATGGCACGCTGGAGGTGCGCTACGCCCAGGTACAGGACAACGGCACGTACCTGTGCATCGCGGCCAACGCCGGCGGCAACGACTCCATGCCCGCCCACCTGCACGTGCGCAGCTACTCGCCTGACTGGCCCCATCAGCCCAACAAGACCTTCGCCTTCATCTCCAACCAGCCTGGCGAGGGAGAGGCCAACAGCACCCGCGCCACCGTGCCTTTCCCCTTCGACATCAAGACGCTCATCATCGCCACCACCATGGGCTTCATCTCCTTCCTGGGCGTTGTCCTGTTCTGCCTGGTGCTGCTGTTTCTCTGGAGCCGGGGCAAAGGCAACACAAAGCACAACATCGAAATTGAGTACGTGCCCCGGAAATCGGACGCAGGCATCAGCTCAGCTGATGCACCCCGAAAGTTCAACATGAAGATGATATGAGGACGGGGCGGGTGGGGGCGCAGGGACCCCCGGGGGAAGCACCGGGCAGGGAAGGAGCTGGCTGCTGCCCACTCACTCCCAGACCTTCCCACTTCCTCCCTGCCTTCCTCACACACTCTCCACCTCCTGACATGTGCCCCTGCTGCCTCGCCAGCCCTCACCGCCTGCCCTCCTTCTACCAGGACCTCCGGAAGGCCAGGCCTGAGGACCCCACCTGCACAGGGGCCAGAGTTGACAGACGAATCCAAAGCCGACAGACCGACACACGGCAGAGTCAATAATTCAATTAAAAAAAAAGTTACAAACTTCCTCTGTAACTTGGGTTTCAATAATTATGGATTTTTATGAAAACTTGAAATAATAAAAAGAAAAAAAACTATTTCCTATAGCTAGTCGGAATGCAAACTTTTGACGTCCTGATGGCTCCAGGGCCTTCTTCCAACTCAGTTTCTTGTTTTTCTCTTCCTCCTCCTCCTCTTCCTCCTTTCTCTTCTCTTCCCCTGTGGGGAGGGATCACTCAGGAAAACAGGGAAGGAGATTCCAGCCCCACCCTCTGGCCCACTCTGTTAGGCACCCTTTGGAGCCATGGGTGGCAGCTCAGCTCCAGGGCGCAGCTCTAGATGGCTTTTTGCAGGAAGTGGGGGAGGGGACAGGACTGCCCAGTGCAGGTGGGGCTTGTCTGCTAGCTGCCAGGCAGCACTGCCAAGGGGAGGTGGGGGCCAGGCTCGGTGTGGCTGAGACTGGGATGGGCTGGGGTCCTCCTGGGGGAACAGCACAGTCAGCGGAAAGAGTCAGGAGCCAGAGGCAGGCCCGAGTCCTCTCCTCTGGTCCCAGCTCTGCTGCTCACCGTTGTGTGACTTCAAGCAGGTCACTGGCCCTCTCTGGGCCTCAGTTTCCACATCTGTACAAATGGGAACATTATCCCTGCCCTGCCTACCTCACAGGGCTGTTGTGAGGAATTGATGAGATGATGTATGTGAAACACTTTGTAATCTGTAAAGCGCTGTGCACATGTGTGTGGGTGACTGCTCTCATTATGGTCATTATTCTCTCACCGTGGGATGGGATCCCTCTGGGGTCAGGGCTGGGGAGAGGGAAGGGTAGCTCCTGGGGCTCCCAGAGGCTCCTCCTAGGACACTGGCTGGGCCGGAGAACATGGTGGATTCTCCTCCGTCTGGCTGGGAGGCCCCCTAGAGGCCAGCTCTGGCCTGGACATGGGACAGACATTGGCAGTGGAGCTCTCTCCAAGTCTTAGCTACGGTGTTTATTGAATATCTGCTGTATGCTACTTTCTGTGTAGAAGGCCATTCCGGGGCAACCTGGAGACAGCCCAAACTGAGCCTGCCACCCAGCTTTACCAGTCCTTCCTCTAGGCCATGCTCTGGGCCTATCCTGGCTTTGGCAGGGGTCTCTTGGATTGGACTCTCCGTGCGCTGACCGGAGAGTCAGACAGGTAGGCTCCACCTGAACCATACATTCAAACTAAATCTAAGTGCTCTGAATTCAGCCTTGGAGAGGGTTGCCCTGGACAACACAGTAGCAATTTGCTGGTTTGTTGTCACTTTCCTAGAAAGAATCCTTGGGCCCTGTCTGAAAAGCCAACAGCCGCTCTGTCAGCAGAACTCGTATTCACTGTGCCTCCTGTCTGTGGGCAGGGAGGGCATGGGCCAGGGATGCTTGGCCTCTCCACTCCGTTGGTGCTGCCTCCTTCATTTCACCTTCATTTCAGCCCCATGTGGGCCCAGGTGACCCGCCTCCCATTCATCCTCTGGCTAGGGGAAATCTACAGCAATACAGGGACCAGGGAGCAGAGACCAAGGAGAGAGCAATAGGGAATCAGGTCTCAGTATCTGCAAACCCACAGCACATCTGGTGGGTTCCCGCCTCCAAGCCAAGGCCTGGGAGTTAGCGGTATGTCTGGAGAGAGCCTGGAACCAGCACTCAGTCCTTTACCTGTCCATCCATCCATGCATCCATCCATCCATCCATCATTCATTCATTCATTCACTCATTCACTCATTCACTCGGGCTTCATTGCCGTGGCTCTGCTCCCAGCTTGGCTGATGTCTAAGTATAGTCAGCCTTGCCCCAACTTGTTCTCCTAACCACTGCCCAAGACTGCCCTGGTTCTGGACAAGGCTTGAGCCCTCTGGTAGCCTCTCACAGGACTCAGTGGTGATCACTGGAGCTAAGACAGGTGGTTAGAAGGTTCTGAGGTTCAAGTTCAGGTCTAAGATCAAGATTTAATTCTGTCACTTACCAGCTAAGCAGGATTATCCTCCAAGCCTCAGTCTCCCACCTGCAGAATAAGGTGTTTTTTGTTTTTTTTTTTTTGGGGGGGGGGTTGGTGGGAAGGTTGTTTGTTGGTTTTTAGTTTTGGTTTTGGTTTTGGTTTGAGTCAGGTCTCACTGTATAGCCCTCCCTGGCCTGGAACTCTCTCTCTGAGTCCTGGGTTAATGATGTCTGCCACCATGCCTAGTCTAGATCGTACTGCTTTTGCTGGTGAAAAGGTTCAGTGAGGAAGAGGTATGTTTGTTGATGGTACAGTGGCGGTAATGTTGATTGCTGTCAAGTCCCGCTTTGTGCACATTTGGAGGATGAGGACCAGGGATGGCAGTAACTTAGTTGAAGCTGGTCAGCTTCTGCATAGCAGGACCAGGGCCTGCTTCTCAGAGCCACAGCCTTCTCAGCCAGGCTCAGGGCTTCTGGGTCATGCAGTGTCAAAAGAACTCCGTGGGAAGCCAGAGAGGCTTGGGTATGTGGGCTCTTCAGCATGTGAGTGGTCTGTATCCAACAAGAGGCTAGCCATGCTGCTTTAGGCTTCGAGAATCCTGCAGGCAGCTGGGTGCGATGGCACACGCCTGTAATCCCAGCACTCAGGGAGGTAGAAGCAGGCAGATCTCTATGAACTGAAAACGAGCCTGGTCTACAAAGCAAGTCCAGGACAGCCAAGGCTACAAAGAGAAACGCTGTGTCGAAAAATAAAACAAACAAACAAAAAAGAAAACAAAAACATCTGCAAACCTGCCATCTCCTGAGAGAGACCAGAACCCAGGCTCTCTGCTACCCAGTCTGGAGGCTGGGTTAGTACACCCTCCTTCCTCCCCAAGAGGCTGAATACGGAATTGTCGTGATCTCTGGGATGCCTCAGCTTCTACTGAGAGTAACAGGGCCAAGGCATTAATTTACTCTTGGCTACTGGGATAGAAATGGTTTCCACAGAAACTAAGGGACATGAGAAAATTCTTAGGTTGTTGTCAGATTGGAAAAAGTCAGCTTGGGAGAGGAGGGCCCAGAGTCATAGAACAGGGCTGGTCATTTGGGAGCTAGAAGGCTGGAGGGTCTTGGCACAGCGTCTTTTTACTGTGAAAGTGTCAACTGTGGAAGAGGGCAGTGAACTACACTACTGCCATAAAAGCGGTGCATCTAGAAACGCCAGTCTGGAGTCTACGTCTTCATGCCCAGCAGCCTCTGGAGGGGACACATGAGCAGCAGAGATCCCCACCAAGGATGCACAGGCACTGGTCTGGAACCTGACCCCAGACAGAACCAGTCTTTCTGGCCCCCATGTCCTGCCACAATACTGAGGTCCTGATCTTCACTTACAAACCTTCTGGGATGCCTTGCCATCCCAAATGCAGCAGCTGGCTGCACCCAGCTAACCTTTCCACCTGGAACCAAGGGAAGAAGTTGTAAGAAGCTACTAGGGCAGAGAGGACAAGGTCTGGAATCCTAAGAGTCCGCCCATTTTCCAGGGTACAGAGCCAAAGCCACTTCCAGGAGTAGAGCATGACAGAGAGAAAGATGGTGTGATGAACCTTCACAGAGGAAATGGACTGAGACAAGCTGGTACCCAGGAGATGAGCACTAGATGGAGCAGCAAGCTCCCCTTTCTGTTAACCCCTGATATGTCAGATGAGGCTCAGAGAGGGAGCGTAACCCCCTAGAGTGACCCAGCAGAGGCAGGTGGATCACAGGCTTTAGGGTCAGGAGGACCCTGGTTTAAATAATCACCACTGAGACTCCTGTACAAAACGAGGTTCAGAATCTGATTTTCAGGGTTTCTGGGAATATTAAAGATCATGTTGTATGATTTGGGGTATACTGGTGATTGCTGTGATTAGATGACGGGCAAGCAGGGGAATGGTGGCTGAACACAGGAGCTGGAGTGTCAGAGACTTTGTAGGACCTGGTGAGGACCCAGAAGCATAGGGTGTCCAAATGGGGTCAGTGGGAAGCCAATACTGGTCACCCCTCCCCCTGGTTCCTGGAGGTCTAACTATGTGGGGAGATAAGCACAGACGTGGTCACCTGTCTTCCCTGCTAAGGATAGAACAGCCATACCAGGGCCCTAAAGGACGAGGCCACCCACGTGAGTATTGATGAAAAGAGGCCACAGACAACAAAAGAAAGAAGCAGAATAGACCTTTGGCTGATGTCAGGGTCCCTGAGGGAGGTTCTGTCATTAGCTGGTCAAGAGGCTTTGAGACTTTTAAGCCCCGAGTTCAAGGCCATCTCATGGAGAAAAACAAGAACAAACAGAAAAAAGGACAGCACCAACCTACCAGAGAGAGAGCATCCTCCTGAAGTAACAGTCCACACTGGACTGAAAGTCACTCCCGGCTCCATCTGTTCTTAGGAAATTCCAAGCTCTAGCCTCCTTCCTGGTGTGTGTATGAGTCCCTCATCCCTTCATTCAAAATCCCAAATTAAATGACTCCAACTGGTCACCTACCAGCCAATGCCCTGGCTGCCTCCAAGTAAGATGTTCCTCTCTTATCCAATCAGCTGTAGCTAAGGAGTTGCAGAGGCCAAATATAAGTAAAGCAGTCACGGAGTGGGGGAGGGGAGAGGACCAGACATAGAATTTTCTGTTTCTTCACAGCTACCCCCAAAACTTGGTGCTTTGGAAGCACAACCATTTACCTCCCCCCTTTCTGGAACTAGTACAGAGCTTAAGGGAGGACAGCAGCCTCTCTCTGTCCTGTGGGACGTCTGTCTACCAGGGAGGCTTGACTGGGGCTGAAAGACCCAAGGTAGTTTCTAACTGTGTCTGGTGCCTTATCGGGAGAGGCTGGAAAGGCTGGAAAGGCTGGGGATAACTGGCTTCTGTTTCCACACCGTCTGTCAGACCAGCATAACATTATATTGGAGGCTTACCTCCACCACAGTGTAACAGAAGCCACCAAGCATCCTGAGGCCTAGGCCAGAATGTTCCCCATGAGCATCTGGGCTCCTTCTGTTGTCTAGGCACGTCACAGGCTCCTCAGCTTCAAGGGGAGGGGAAAGTCTAGCGCTTGGCAGGAGGATCTGCACACTCAAGCTAGAGGAGACACAAAGGGCCACAGACTCCTGGAAGCCACCCCCTGGAGCAGCAGTTCTCAACTTTCCTAATGCTGCGGCCCTTTAATACAGTCCCTCCCATTGTGATGACTCCCCAACCATAAAATTATTTTTTTGCTCCTTCATAACTGTAATTTTGCTACTGTTATGAATTGTAAAGTAAATATATTTGGAGAAAGGGGTTTACTAAAGGGGTCGCAACTCACAGGTTGAGAACCACTTCTCCATGGCTCCATCTATAGTCCCTTTGTTTTTGGCAGATGTGTCCATTGGTGTATCTGAGACAGACTGGCTTTTCTGTCCCCTGGTACAGTGTCCGTTCTGTGGCGAGCTGCAGCAGAGGCAATGGCAGTAATTCTACAGTTTACAGTTCAGCAGGACTTGTGCTAGGAACTAGGCTACCAGCCATCCCTGCATCCTCTTTAGTACCACTCTGAAAGAAGTTCTAACGTTTTTCCTTTCAGAGGCCAACCTGGAGGGCCAGGAGGCAGAAAGGATGCCTAGGCCAATCTCCAGGTAGGTTTGAAAGCCAGGGCTCATTCTGAACCCCTCCCCACTCAGGCTTCCCGCCCACCGAGGGGACACAGCTGTGGTACCTCCTGCAGTCTCGCTTCCGTGGATGAACGAGGTGCTGGCGGCAAGCATGCTACAGTGAGGGTAGAACACAGGGGGCATGTGAACACCGTGGTCACCATCTGTGCCAGTCAATTCTCTTAGGTCGCCTGGCACCTTGGTAGAGTGTAGAACTCTGATCGAAATACAAGACATAAGGTTGAGCAGCTTCTGAAGGCCTGGCAATCTGCTTGGAGCTGGGGACACAGTGGCCATGCAGTGCAATCCTAGGCGGTCAGAGCTCTCTGCAGGAGTTTGGTTGCTTGGCCTGCTAAGGGATTTATGGCCTCCTGTTCTGGCAGAGCCTGCAGCCCCACCCTAGCTGTTACTGTGCCGGAAGGGCTGGGGGTGGCCTCTAGTAACGCAGAGATTGAGGAGCCCCCCAGCACAGACCCTCTCTCCCCCAGATCCTTTGAGTCCAGCCTCCAAACCCAGCCAGGACACCAGCAGTGATCCCAGTCTGGTCCCTCTGTATGGTGGGGACAACTTCCTGGGAATGACAATGCAGAATGTCCCAGGGAACAAGAGGAAGAGGAAGCCAGAGGAAGAGAAGGCCAGGCAGCGGTGGGGACAGCGGGGTCTCTCTGGGACCATCTCTTCCCTATTGCACTGAGCCCAGAGCTGATCAACACTAAAGCAGTGGTTGACCTGTTTTGACAATGAGAAACCAAAGTCTCAGAGGGATCAGCCACTGCCCAGGGCTGCAGAGTGGCACCATGATGCTTCAGAAAGCACAAAATGCTCTGCACCCGTTGTGTAGATGAGGTACAGGAAGGGAGGTGACAGCTCAAGCTGAACCAGGAAGTGGCCACAAGGAGGCCACCACCACAGTCCTCAGAAAAATTTCACATCTCATCGGACACACAAGGTCAAGCTAGTGGGGGAGGGGGCAGCTGAAGGCCCTGACTTTGTTCTGACTCGCAGACATTTACATAGCTCGTTAAAAAAATATGGTGTCGTAAAGAGAGACATGGGCACAGTAAAGCTTGGCCCTCCATTACCTGCCAGCTCCACAGCTTCAGAAGGGACACTCCAAGGACACAAGGAATACGGCTGCCTAGGAATGGAGCTGCACCCACAACAGCACCCACACAGCACCTGGTGCTGGAGGGCAAAGCAGAACAGCTGTTGTCTCGCCCGTGCCCTGTCCATGGCCCAGCACGAGAGAAGTGGACATGCTTTGTGGGGTGACGGCACACAAGTTCCTATACATCTCTGAACTTAGCTTTCCCAAGAGCCTGAGAGAAGCCAACACCATCCGGGCCTTCTACCCCTTTCCAGCTTCCTCCCTGACCTCAGCGAGGTCCCATCGTGTTCCAGCCTGGCCTGCCCCTGACAGCAGACACACGATTACAACCTCTCAGTAGAAGGACTCTGCCTGGCCCATAAATCCTCATCTGCAGAATGGCGTGCTACCTTGACAGTCACCTGGGACAACAGGGAAACTATGGCCCCTCCACCTTCCCCAGCGCTGCTTTCCCTTCCGGCCCATTTCCTAACTGCCTCAAATGCTGCTCAGTGCAGAGTCCTCTCATGCAAATAGCCCCTCACATATCTTGGAGGTCTCCTTACCCATCCCTGTGTCTTTCTTCCTCCAAAACCCACTAACCACCTGCCCTCCCTCCCCCGCCTTCCTTTCTTCTCTATACAGCTGAGGTGGGGACCAGAGGAGCTCACCTGTGAGAAGGCTCTTCTGGCACTGGTGAGTGCAAGTAGAGCCCCAACAGGGAGTTGGGTGGGTAACAGGTCCTACAGCCAGAGCCAGGGCTTGGACCTGGCTGGCCAAGAGCCAGGAGGACAGCTGATGCCTTTCTTGTGTGGGGTGGCTGGGAAGGACAGAAACACTGTGGTCACCCAGGCAGAGAGGACTTGGAGGGGTGTGGGTTAGATGGCTGTGTGAACTGTCCTATAGTGAGGACACAAGCAAAAGGGGCCAGGAGAGCACAATGGGTTCCCAGGCCCCAAGCTGTGCCCACAAAATTAGCTTTCCCAGTATCCCTGTGGAGAGTCCATGAAGGGGGCTGTGAGATCTAGAGTCCCACCAGCAGGCTGGGGTACAATGTGGGGGGATCAAAAACAGGCACCAGCTTTTCAAAGGGTCCCAGACCCTCAGCACCAAATCCCCTGGTTTAAAATGAAAATCTACTTGAAAGCTTCATCCCTGCTTTCGAGATCTCCCTGTGTTAGAGACAGAATCCTCCCTGCCGTTGGCATGTGATATTTCCATGGAGAGAAGGACAGGTATGGGGTGATGGCTGGGGAAGCTGAGGCAGATATTTGATAGAGCATTCCCCGGCAATGGAGAGTTGTAGTGCATTCTTGAGCATTAGAGTAACACACCTCATAGCTCCCAGAGGAGGTGGAACCCAACGTGAGTATGTACACCTCTGCACACACACACCACCCCAGCAAGCACACACGCATGCCTAAGAACTCAACATCAGTACAGCCTTCCATTCTCCCACACTGGCAGTACATCAGATTACATGCACCCGAAACCTTCACACACACACACACACACACACACACACACACACACACACACACGGCTGAACACATTTACATGCTTGGTAGCCTCAGCCTGGAGCCTCCTTGTTCTTACCCTCAGAGCCTGAGACAGCCAATAAGTGCACTCTGAGCACTGTCTCCTAGGCAACCAGCTTGAACTGCCTGGCTATGCTAGGAGGGGACAGAGAGGGGACATGATCATGGAGACCCAATCCATACACTTCTGGACCTGTGGGCCTTGGCCCTTGTTCCTAAGAAGTTGGGAAGCTGAGGGCTGGAGTGATATCAGTGGCTTAGGAGAACCCGGATGAAAATGAACCACAGCCGTGCTGATCTCTCCAGAGGGACTTGGAACAGGTGAGCATCCTGGCCAGAGAAACCATGGATGGCTGACTCTCCCCTGATTGCATGTACCTGACACACACACACACACACACACACACACACACACACACACACACAC